>NW_027103089.1:0-300000 GCF_040182565.1 Anser cygnoides
CTGGTGCCAATGCACTCTCTGGACTCACTGCACTGCATCCCCAGTGGTGCCAGTGCACTCTCTGCACTCATGCACTGCATACCCAGTGGTGCCAGTGCACTCTTTGGACTCACTGTACTGCATCCCCAGTGGTGCCAGTGCACTCTCTGGACACACTGCACTGCATCCCCAGTGGTGCCAGTGTAGTCTCTGGACTCACTGTAGTGCATGCCCAGTGGTGCCAGTGCAATCTCAGGACTCACTGCAGTGCAGCTCCAGTTGGTGCCAGTGCACCCTCTGGACTCACTGCACTGCATCCCCACTGGTGCCAGTGCACTCTCTGGACTCACTGCAGTGCATCCCCAGTGGTGCCAGTGCACTCTCTGGAGTCACTGCAGTGTATCCCCAGTGGTGCCAGTGCACTCTCTGGACTCACTGAACTGCATCCCCAGTGGTGCCAGAGCACTCTCTGGACTCACTGCAGTGCATCCCCAGTGGTGCCAGTGCACTCTCTGGAGTCACTGCAGTGTATCCCCAGTGGTGCCAGTGCACTCTCTGGACTCAGTGCACTGCATCACCAGTGGTGCCAGGGCACTCTCCGGACTCACTGCAGTGCATCCGCAGTGGTGCCAGTGCACTCATTCGAGTCACTACAGTTCATCCCCAGTGGAGCCAGTGCACTCTCTGGACTCACTGCACTGCATCCCCAGTGGTGCCAGTGCACTCTCTGGACTCACTGCACTCCATCCCCACTGGTGCCAGTCCACTCTCTGGACTCACTGCACTGCATCCCCAGTGGTGCCAGTGGACTCTCCGCACTCATGCACTGCATACCCAGTGGTGCCAGTGCACTCTTTGGACTCACTGCACTGCATGAACAGTGGTGCCAGTGCACTCTCTGGACTCACTGCACTGCATCCCCAGTGGTGCCAGTGTAGTCTCTGGACTCACTGTAGTGCATCCCCAGTGGTGCCAGTGCAATCTCAGGACTCACTGCAGTGCAGCTCCAGTTGGTGTCAGTGCAGTCTCTGGACTCACTGCACTGCATCCCAAGTGGTGCCAGTGCACTCTCTGGACTCACTGCAGTGCATCCCCAGTGGTGCCTGTGCACTCTCTGGAGTCACTGCACTGCATCCCCAGTGGTGCCAGTGCACTCTCTGGACTCACTGAACTGCATCCCCAGTGGTGCCAGAGCACTCTCTGGACTCACTGCAGTGCATTCCCAGTGCTGCCAGTGCACTCTCTGGACTCACTGCACTGCATCGCCAGTGGTGCCAGTGCACTCTCTGGACTCACTGCACTGCATCACCAGTGGTGCCAGTGCACTCTCTGGACTCAGTGCACTGCATCCCCAGTGGTGCCCGTGCACTCTCTGGACTCACTGCAGTGCATCCCCAGTGGTGCCAGTGCAATCTCTGGGCTCACCGGGGTGCATCCCCTGTGGTGCCAGTGCACTCTCTGGACTCACTGCACTGCATCACCTGTGGTGCCAGTGCACTCTCTGGACTCACTGCAGTGCATCACCAGTGGTGCCAGTGCACTCTCTGGAGTCACTGCATTGCATCCCCAGTGCTGACAGTGCACTCTCTGGACTCACTGCACTGCATCCCCAGTGGTGCCTCTGCACTCTCTGGACTCACTGCACTGCATCCCCAGTGGTGCCAGTGCACTCTCTGAGTCAATGCACTGCATTCCCAGTGGTGCCAGTGCACTCTCTGGACTCACTGCAGTGCATCCCAAGTGGTGCCAGTGCACTCTCTGGACTCACCGCACTGCATCCCCAGTGGTGCCAGTGCACTCTCTGGACTCACTGCACTGCATCCCCAAGGTGCCAGTGCACTCTCTGGACTCAACTGCACTGCATCCCCAGTGGTGCCAGTGAACTCTCTGGACTCACTGCAGTGCATCCCCAGTGGTGCCAGTGCACTCTCTGGACTCACTGCATTGCATCCCCAGTGGTGCCAGTGCACTCTCTGCACTCACTGCACTGCATCCCCAGTGGTGCCAGTGCACTCTCTGGACTCACTGCACTGCATCCCTAGTGGTGCCTGTGCAGTCTCTGGACTCACTACAGTTCATCCCCAGTGGAGCCAGTGCACTCTCTGGACTCACTGCACTCCATCCCCACTGGTGCCAGTGCACTCTCTGGACTCACTGCACTGCATCCCCACTGGTGCCAGTCCACTCTCTGGACTCACTGCACTGCATCCCCAGTGGTGCCAGTGCACTCTCTGGACTCACTGCACTGCATCCCCATTGGTGCCAGTGTAGTCTCTGGACTCACTGTAGTGCATCCCCAGTGGTGCCAGTGCAATCTCAGGACTCACTGCAGTGCAGCTCCAGTTGGTGCCAGTGCAGTCTCTGGACTCACTGCAGTGCATCCCCACTGGTGCCAGTGCACTCTCTGGACTCACTGCACTGCATCCCCAGTGGTGCCACTGCACTCTCTGGAGTCACTGCAGTGTATCCCCAGTGGTGCCAGTGCACTCTCTGGACTCACTGAACTGCATCCCCAGTGGTGCCAGAGCACTCTCTGGACTCACTGCAGTGCATCCCCAGTGCTGCCAGTGCACTCTCTGGACTCACTGCACTGCATCCCCAGTGGTGCCAGTGCACTCTCTGCACTCAGTGCACTGCATCCCCAGTGGTGCCAGTACACTCTCTGGACTCACTGCACTGCATCCCCAGTGGTGCCAGTGCACTCTCTGGACTCACTGTAGTGCATCCCCAGTGGTGCCAATGCACTCTCTGGAGTCACTGCACTGCATCCCCAGTGGTGCCAGTGCACTCTCTGGACTCACTGCACTGCATCCCCAGTGGTGCCAGTGCACTCTCTGGAATCACTGCAGTGCATCCCCAGTGGTGCCAGTGCACTCTCTGGACTCACTGCATTGCATCCCCAGTGGTGCCAGTGCACTCTCTGGACTCACTGCACTGCATCCCCAGTGGTGCCACTGCACTCTCTGGACTCACTGCACTGCATCACCATTGGTGCCAGGGCACTCTCCGGACTCACTGCAGTGCATCCGCAGTGGTGCCAGTGCACTCTTTCGAGTCACTGCTGTATATCCCCAGTGGTGCCAGTGCACTCTCTGTACTCACTGCACTGCATCACCTGTGGTGCCAGTGCACTCTCTGGACTCACTGCAGTGCATCCCCATTGGTGCCAGTGCACTCTCTGAACTCACCGCACTGCATCCCCAGTGGTGTCAGTACACTCTCTGGACTCACTGCACTGCATCCCCAGTGGTGCCAGTGCACTCTCTGGACTCACTGTAGTGCATCCCCAGTGGTGCCAATGCACTCTCTGGAGTCACTGCACTGCATCCCCAGTGGTGCCAGTGCACTCTCTGGACTCACTGCACTGCATCCCCAGTGGTGCCAGTGCACTCTCTGGAATCACTGCAGTGCATCCCCAGTGGTGCCAGTGCACTCTCTGGACTCACTGCATTGCATCCCCAGTGGTGCCAGTGCACTCTCTGGACTCACTGCACTGCATCCCCAGTGGTGCCAGTGCACTCTCTGGACTCACTGCAGTGCATCCCCAGTGGTGCCAGTGCACTCTCTGGACTCACTGCACTGCATCCCCAGTGGTGCCAGTGCACTCTCTGGAATCACTGCAGTGCATCCCCAGTGGTGCCAGTGCACTCTCTGTACTCACTGCACTGCATCACCTGTGGTGCCAGTGCACTCTCTGGACTCACTGCAGTGCATCCCCATTGGTGCCAGTGCACTCTCTGAACTCACCGCACTGCATCCCCAGTGGTGTCAGTGCACTCTCTGGACTCACTGCACTGCATCCCCTGTGGTGCCAGTGCACTCTGTGGACTCATCGCATTGCATCCCCAGTGGTGCCAGTGCACTCTCTGGACTCACTGCACTGCATCCCCAGTGGTGCCAGTGCACTCTCTGCCCTCACTGCAGTGCATCCCCAGTGGTGCCAGTGCACTCTCTGCACTCACTGCACTGCATCCCCAGTGGTGCCAGTGCACTCTCTACCCTCACTGCAGTGCATCCCCAGTGGTGCCAGTGCACTCTCTGGACTCACTGCACTGCATCCCCAGTGGTGCCAGTGCACTCTCTGGACTCACCGCATTGCATCCCCAGTGGTGCCAGTGCACTCTCTGGACTCACTGCACTGCATCCCCAGTGGTGCCAGTGCACTCTCTGGAGTCACTGCACTGCATCCTCAGTGGTGCCAGTGCACTCTCTGGACTCACTGCAGTGCATCCCCAGTGGTGCCAGTGCACTCTCTGGACTCACTGCACTGCATCCCCAGTGGTCCCAGTGCACTCTCTGCCCTCACTGCAGTGCATCCCCAGTGGTGCCAGTGCACTCTCTGCACTCACTGCAGTGCATCCCCGGTGGTGCCAGTGCAATCTCTGGGCTCACCGGGGTGCATCCCCAGTGGTGCCAGTGCACTCTCTGGACTCACTGCACTGCATCACCTGTGGTGCCAGTGCACTCTCTGGACTCACTGCAGTGCATCCCCAGTGGTGCCAGTGCACTCTCTGGACTCACTGCAGTGCTTCCCCAGTGGTACCAGTGCACTCTCTGGACTCACTGCATTCCCAGTGGTGCCAGGGCACTCTCTGGACTCACTGCACTGCATCCCCAGTGGTGCCTGTGAAGTCTCTGGACTCACTGCAGTGCATCCCCAATGGTGCCAGTGCACTCTTTGGACTCACTGCACTGCATCCCCAGTGGTGCCACTGTACTCTCTGGACTCAATACACTGCATCCCCAGTGGTGCCAGTGCCCTCTGTGGACTCAGTGCACTACAAAACCAGTGGTGCCAGTGCACTCTCTGGACTCACTGCAGTGCATCCCCAGTGGTGCCAGTGCACTCTCTGGACTCACTGCACTGCATCCCCAGTGGTGCCAGTGCACTCTCTGTACTCACTGCAGTGCATCCGCAGTGGTGCCAGTGCACTCTCTGCACTCACTGCACTGCATCCCCAGTGGTGCCAGTGCACTCTCTGGACTCACTGCACTGCGTCCCCAGTGGTGCCTGTGAAGTCTCTGGTCTCACTGCAGTGCATCCCCAGTGTTGCCAGTGCAATCTCTGGACTCACTGCACTGCATCCCCATTGATGACAGTGCCCTCTCTGGACTCAGTGCACTGCATCCGCAGTGGTGCCAATTCACTCTCTGGACTAAATGCACTGCATCCCCAGTGGTGCCAGTGGCTCTCTGGACTCATTGCACTGCATCACCAGTGGTGCCAGTGCACTCTCTGGACTCACTGCACTGCATCCACAGTGGCGCCAGTGTACTCTCTTAACTCACTGCACTGCATCCCAGTGGTGCCAGTGCACTCTCTGGACTCACTGCAGTGCATCCCCAGTGGTGCCAGTGCAATCTCTGGACTCACTGCACTGCATCCCAGTGGTGCCAGTGCACTCTCTGGACTCACTGCAGTGCATCCCCAGTGGTGCCAGTGCACTCTCTGGACTCACTGCAGTGCATCCCCAGTGGTGCCAGTGCACTCTCTGGACTCACTGCACTGCATCCCCAGTGGTGCCAGTGCACTCTCTGGACTTGCCGGGGTGCATCCCCAGTGGTGCCAGTGCACTCTCTGGACTCACTGCAGTGCATCCCCAGTGGTGCCAGTGCACTGTCTGGACTCATTGCATTCCCAGTGGTGCCAGGGCACTCTCTGGACTTACTGCACTGCATCCCCAGTGGTGCCAGTGCACTCTCTGGACTCACTGCAGTGCATCCCCAGTGGTGCCAGTGCACTCTCTGGACTCACTGCAGTGCATCCCCAGTAGTGCCAGTGCACTCTGTGGACTCACTGCGCTGCATCCCCAGTGGTGCCAGTGCACTCTCTGGACTCACTGCACTGCATCCCCAGTGGTGCCAGTGCACTCTCTGCACTCATTGCACTGCATCCCCAGTGGTGCCAGTGCACTATCTGGACTCATTGCAGTGCATCCCCAGTGGTGCCAGTGCACTCTCTGAGTCACTGCACTGCATTCCCAGTGGTGCCAGTGCACTCTCTGGACTCACTGCAGTGCATCCCAAGTGGTGCCAGTGCACTCTCTGGACTCACTGCACTGCAACCCCAGTGGTGCCAGTGCACTCTCTGGACTCACCGCACTGCATCCCCAGTGGTGCCAGTGCACTCTCTAGACTCACTGCACTGCATCCCCAAGGTGCCAGTGCACTCTCTGGACTCAACTGCACTGCATCCCCAGAGGTGCCCGTGCACTCTCTGGACTCACTGCAGTGCATCCCCAGTGGTGCCAGTGCACTCTCTGGACTCACTGCATTGCATCCCCAGTGGTGCCAGTGCACTCTCTGCACTCACTGCACTGCATCCCCAGTGGTGCCAGTGCACTCTCTGCACTCACTGCACTGCATCCCCAGTGGTGCCTGTGCAGTCTCTGGACTCACTACAGTTCATCCCCAGTGGAGCCAGTGCACTCTCTGGACTCACTGCACTCCATCCCCAGTGGTGCCAGTGCACTCTCTGGACTCACTGCACTGCATCCCCACTGGTGCCAATGCACTCTCTGGACTCACTGCACTGCATCCCCAGTGGTGCCAGTGCACTCTCTGCACTCATGCACTGCATACCCAGTGGTGCCAGTGCACTCTTTGGACTCACTGTACTGCATCCCCAGTGGTGCCAGTGCACTCTCTGGACACACTGCACTGCATCCCCAGTGGTGCCAGTGTAGTCTCTGGACTCACTGTAGTGCATGCCCAGTGGTGCCAGTGCAATCTCAGGACTCACTGCAGTGCAGCTCCAGTTGGTGCCAGTGCACCCTCTGGACTCACTGCACTGCATCCCCACTGGTGCCAGTGCACTCTCTGGACTCACTGCAGTGCATCCCCAGTGGTGCCAGTGCACTCTCTGGAGTCACTGCAGTGTATCCCCAGTGGTGCCAGTGCACTCTCTGGACTCACTGAACTGCATCCCCAGTGGTGCCAGAGCACTCTCTGGACTCACTGCAGTGCATCCCCAGTGGTGCCAGTGCACTCTCTGGAGTCACTGCAGTGTATCCCCAGTGGTGCCAGTGCACTCTCTGGACTCAGTGCACTGCATCACCAGTGGTGCCAGGGCACTCTCCGGACTCACTGCAGTGCATCCGCAGTGGTGCCAGTGCACTCATTCGAGTCACTACAGTTCATCCCCAGTGGAGCCAGTGCACTCTCTGGACTCACTGCACTGCATCCCCAGTGGTGCCAGTGCACTCTCTGGACTCACTGCACTCCATCCCCACTGGTGCCAGTCCACTCTCTGGACTCACTGCACTGCATCCCCAGTGGTGCCAGTGGACTCTCCGCACTCATGCACTGCATACCCAGTGGTGCCAGTGCACTCTTTGGACTCACTGCACTGCATGAACAGTGGTGCCAGTGCACTCTCTGGACTCACTGCACTGCATCCCCAGTGGTGCCAGTGTAGTCTCTGGACTCACTGTAGTGCATCCCCAGTGGTGCCAGTGCAATCTCAGGACTCACTGCAGTGCAGCTCCAGTTGGTGTCAGTGCAGTCTCTGGACTCACTGCACTGCATCCCAAGTGGTGCCAGTGCACTCTCTGGACTCACTGCAGTGCATCCCCAGTGGTGCCTGTGCACTCTCTGGAGTCACTGCACTGCATCCCCAGTGGTGCCAGTGCACTCTCTGGACTCACTGAACTGCATCCCCAGTGGTGCCAGAGCACTCTCTGGACTCACTGCAGTGCATTCCCAGTGCTGCCAGTGCACTCTCTGGACTCACTGCACTGCATCGCCAGTGGTGCCAGTGCACTCTCTGGACTCACTGCACTGCATCACCAGTGGTGCCAGTGCACTCTCTGGACTCAGTGCACTGCATCCCCAGTGGTGCCCGTGCACTCTCTGGACTCACTGCAGTGCATCCCCAGTGGTGCCAGTGCAATCTCTGGGCTCACCGGGGTGCATCCCCTGTGGTGCCAGTGCACTCTCTGGACTCACTGCACTGCATCACCTGTGGTGCCAGTGCACTCTCTGGACTCACTGCAGTGCATCACCAGTGGTGCCAGTGCACTCTCTGGAGTCACTGCATTGCATCCCCAGTGCTGACAGTGCACTCTCTGGACTCACTGCACTGCATCCCCAGTGGTGCCACTGCACTCTCTGGACTCACTGCACTGCATCCCCAGTGGTGCCAGTGCACTCTCTGAGTCAATGCACTGCATTCCCAGTGGTGCCAGTGCACTCTCTGGACTCACTGCAGTGCATCCCAAGTGGTGCCAGTGCACTCTCTGGACTCACCGCACTGCATCCCCAGTGGTGCCAGTGCACTCTCTGGACTCACTGCACTGCATCCCCAAGGTGCCAGTGCACTCTCTGGACTCAACTGCACTGCATCCCCAGTGGTGCCAGTGAACTCTCTGGACTCACTGCAGTGCATCCCCAGTGGTGCCAGTGCACTCTCTGGACTCACTGCATTGCATCCCCAGTGGTGCCAGTGCACTCTCTGCACTCACTGCACTGCATCCCCAGTGGTGCCAGTGCACTCTCTGGACTCACTGCACTGCATCCCTAGTGGTGCCTGTGCAGTCTCTGGACTCACTACAGTTCATCCCCAGTGGAGCCAGTGCACTCTCTGGACTCACTGCACTCCATCCCCACTGGTGCCAGTGCACTCTCTGGACTCACTGCACTGCATCCCCACTGGTGCCAGTCCACTCTCTGGACTCACTGCACTGCATCCCCAGTGGTGCCAGTGCACTCTCTGGACTCACTGCACTGCATCCCCATTGGTGCCAGTGTAGTCTCTGGACTCACTGTAGTGCATCCCCAGTGGTGCCAGTGCAATCTCAGGACTCACTGCAGTGCAGCTCCAGTTGGTGCCAGTGCAGTCTCTGGACTCACTGCAGTGCATCCCCACTGGTGCCAGTGCACTCTCTGGACTCACTGCACTGCATCCCCAGTGGTGCCACTGCACTCTCTGGAGTCACTGCAGTGTATCCCCAGTGGTGCCAGTGCACTCTCTGGACTCACTGAACTGCATCACCAGTGGTGCCAGAGCACTCTCTGGACTCACTGCAGTGCATCCCCAGTGCTGCCAGTGCACTCTCTGGACTCACTGCACTGCATCCCCAGTGGTGCCACTGCACTCTCTGCACTCAGTGCACTGCATCCCCAGTGGTGCCAGTACACTCTCTGGACTCACTGCACTGCATCCCCAGTGGTGCCAGTGCACTCTCTGGACTCACTGTAGTGCATCCCCAGTGGTGCCAATGCACTCTCTGGAGTCACTGCACTGCATCCCCAGTGGTGCCAGTGCACTCTCTGGACTCACTGCACTGCATCCCCAGTGGTGCCAGTGCACTCTCTGGAATCACTGCAGTGCATCCCCAGTGGTGCCAGTGCACTCTCTGGACTCACTGCATTGCATCCCCAGTGGTGCCAGTGCACTCTCTGGACTCACTGCACTGCATCCCCAGTGGTGCCACTGCACTCTCTGGACTCACTGCACTGCATCACCATTGGTGCCAGGGCACTCTCCGGACTCACTGCAGTGCATCCGCAGTGGTGCCAGTGCACTCTTTCGAGTCACTGCTGTGCATCCCCAGTGGTGCCAGTGCACTCTCTGGACTCACTGCACTGCATCCCCAGTGGTGCCAGTGCACTCTCTGCACTCACTGCACTGCATCCCCAGTGTTCCCCGAGAACTCTCTGGACTCACTGCAGTGCATCCCCAGTGGTGCCACTGCACTCTCTGGACTCACTGCACTGCATCCCCAGTGGTTCCACTGCACTCTCTGGACTCACTGCACTGCATCACCATTGGTGGCAGGGCACTCTCCGGACTCAATGCAGTGCATCGCCAGTGGTGCCAGTGCACTCTTTCGAGTCACTGCACTGCATCACCATTAGTTCCAGTGCATTCTCTGGACTCATTGCATTGCATCCCCAGTGGTGCCAGTGCACTCTCTGCACTCACTGCAGTGCATCCCCAGTGGTGCCAGTGCACTCTCTGGAGTCACTGCACTGCATCCCCAGTGGTGCCTGTGCACTCTCTGGACTCACTACAGTTCATCCCCAGTGGAGCCAGTGCACTCTCTGGACTCACTGCACTGCATCCCCAGTGGTGCCAGTGCACTCTCTGGACTCACTGCACTCCACCCCCACTGGTGCCAGTCCACTCTCTGGACTCACTGCACTGCATCCCCAGTGGTGCCAGTGGACTCTCCGCACTCATGCACTGCATACCCAGTGGTGCCAGTGCACTCTTTGGACTCACTGCACTGCATGAACAGTGGTGCCAGTGCACTCTCTGGACTCACTGCACTGCATCCCCAGTGGTGCCAGTGTAGTCTCTGGACTCACTGTAGTGCATCCCCAGTGGTGCCAGTGCAATCTCAGGACTCACTGCAGTGCAGCTCCAGTTGGTGTCAGTGCAGTCTCTGGACTCACTGCACTGCATCCCCAGTGGTGCCAGTGCACTCTCTGGACTCACTGCAGTGCATCCCCAGTGGTGCCTGTGCACTCTCTGGAGTCACTGCACTGCATCCCCAGTGGTGCCAGTGCACTCTCTGGACTCACTGAACTGCATCCCCAGTGGTGCCAGAGCACTCTCTGGACTCACTGCAGTGCATTCCCAGTGCTGCCAGTGCACTCTCTGGACTCACTGCACTGCATCGCCAGTGGTGCCAGTGCACTCTCTGGACTCACTGCACTGCATCACCAGTGGTGCCAGTGCACTCTCTGGACTCAGTGCACTGCATCCCCAGTGGTGCCCGTGCACTCTCTGGACTCACTGCAGTGCATCCCCAGTGGTGCCAGTGCAATCTCTGGGCTCACCGGGGTGCATCCCCTGTGGTGCCAGTGCACTCTCTGGACTCACTGCACTGCATCACCTGTGGTGCCAGTGCACTCTCTGGACTCACTGCAGTGCATCACCAGTGGTGCCAGTGCACTCTCTGGAGTCACTGCACTGCATCCCCAGTGCTGACAGTGCACTCTCTGGACTCACTGCACTGCATCCCCAGTGGTGCCAGTGCACTCTCTGGACTCACTGCACTGCATCCCCAGTGGTGCCAGTGCACTCTCTGGACTCACTGCAGTGCATCCCCAGTAGTGCCAGTGCACTCTGTGGACTCACTGCGCTGCATCCCCAGTGGTGCCACTGCACTCTCTGGACTCACTGCACTGCATCCCCAGTGGTGCCAGTGCACTCTCTGCACTCATTGCACTGCATCCCCAGTGGTGCCAGTGCACTATCTGGACTCATTGCAGTGCATCCCCAGTGGTGCCAGTGCACTCTCTGAGTCAATGCACTGCATTCCCAGTGGTGCCAGTGCACTCTCTGGACTCACTGCAGTGCATCCCAAGTGGTGCCAGTGCACTCTCTGGACTCACTGCACTGCATCCCCAGTGGTGCCAGTGCACTCTCTGGACTCACCGCACTGCATCCCCAGTGGTGCCACTGCACTCTCTGGACTCACTGCACTGCATCCCCAAGGTGCCAGTGCACTCTCTGGACTCAACTGCACTGCATCCCCAGTGGTGCCCGTGCACTCTCTGGACTCACTGCAGTGCATCCCCAGTGGTGCCAGTGCACTCTCTGGACTCACTGCATTGCATCCCCAGTGGTGCCAGTGCACTCTCTGCACTCACTGCACTGCATCCCCAGTGGTGCCAGTGCACTCTCTGGACTCACTGCACTGCATCCCTAGTGGTGCCTGTGCAGTCTCTGGACTCACTACAGTTCATCCCCAGTGGAGCCAGTGCACTCTCTGGACTCACTGCACTCCATCCCCACTGGTGCCAGTGCACTCTCTGGACTCACTGCACTGCATCCCCACTGGTGCCAGTCCACTCTCTGGACTCACTGCACTGCATCCCCAGTGGTGCCAGTGCACTCTCTGCACTCATGCACTGCATACCCAGTGGTGCCACTGCACTCTTTGGACTCACTGTACTGCATCCCCAGTGGTGCCAGTGCACTCTCTGGACTCACTGCACTGCATCCCCATTGGTGCCAGTGTAGTCTCTGGACTCACTGTAGTGCATCCCCAGTGGTGCCAGTGCAATCTCAGGACTCACTGCAGTGCAGCTCCAGTTGGTGCCAGTGCAGTCTCTGGACTCACTGCAGTGCATCCCCACTGGTGCCAGTGCACTCTCTGGACTCACTGCACTGCATCCCCAGTGGTGCCACTGCACTCTCTGGAGTCACTGCAGTGTATCCCCAGTGGTGCCAGTGCACTCTCTGGACTCACTGAACTGCATCCCCAGTGGTGCCAGAGCACTCTCTGGACTCACTGCAGTGCATCCCCAGTGCTGCCAGTGCACTCTCTGGACTCACTGCACTGCATCCCCAGTGGTGCCAGTGCACTCTCTGCACTCAGTGCACTGCATCCCCAGTGGTGCCAGTACACTCTCTGGACTCACTGCACTGCATCCCCAGTGGTGCCAGTGCACTCTCTGGACTCACTGTAGTGCATCCCCAGTGGTGCCAATGCACTCTCTGGAGTCACTGCACTGCATCCCCAGTGGTGCCAGTGCACTCTCTGGACTCACTGCATTGCATCCCCAGTGGTACCAGTGCACTCTCTGGACTCACTGCACTGCATCCCCAGTGGTGCCACTGCACTCTCTGGACTCACTGCACTGCATCACCAGTGGTGCCAGGGCACTCTCCGGACTCACTGCAGTGCATCCGCAGTGGTGCCAGTGCACTCCTTCGAGTAACTGCAGTTCATCCCCAGTGGTGCCAGTGCACTCTCTGGACTCACTGCACTGCATCCCCAGTGGTGCCAGTGCACTCTCTGCACTCACTGCATTGCATCCCCAGTGGTGCCAGTGCACTCTCTGGAGTCACTGCACTGCATCCCCAGTGGTGCCTGTGCAGTCTCTGGACTCACTACAGTTCATCCCCAGTGGAGCCAGTGCACTCTCTGGACTCACTGCACTGCATCCCCAGTGGTGCCAGTGCACTCTCTGGACTCACTGCACTCCATCCCCACTGGTGCCAGTCCACTCTCTGGACTCACTGCACTGCATCCCCAGTGGTGCCAGTGGACTCTCCGCACTCATGCACTGCATACCCAGTGGTGCCAGTGCACTCTTTGCACTCACTGCACTGCATGAACAGTGGTGCCAGTGCACTCTCTGGACTCACTGCACTGCATCCCCAGTGGTGCCAGTGTAGTCTCTGGACTCACTGTAGTGCATCCCCAGTGGTGCCAGTGCAATCTCAGGACTCACTGCAGTGCAGCTCCAGTTGGTGCCAGTGCAGTCTCTGGACTCACTGCACTGCATCCCCAGTGGTGCCAGTGCACTCTCTGGACTCACTGCAGTGCATCCCCAGTGGTGCCTGTGCACTCTCTGGAGTCACTGCAGTGTATGCCCAGTGGTGCCAGTGCACTCTCTGGACTCACTGAACTGCATCCCCAGTGGTGCCAGAGCACTCTCTGGACTCACTGCAGTGCATTCCCAGTGCTGCCAGTGCACTCTCTGGACTCACTGCACTGCATCCCCAGTGGTGCCAGTGCACTCTCTGGACTCACTGCACTGCATCCCCAGTGGTGCCAGTGCACTCTCTGGACTCACTGCACTGCATCCCCAGTGGTGCCACTGCACTCTCTGCACTCACTGCATTGCATCCCCAGTGGTGCCAGTGCACTCTCTGGACTCACTGCACTGCATCCCCAGTGGTGCCACTGCACTCTCTGGACTCACTGCACTGCATCACCATTGGTGCCAGGGCACTCTCCGGACTCACTGCAGTGCATCCACAGTGGTGCCAGTGCACTCTTTCGAGTAACTGCAGTTCATCCCCAGTGGTGCCAGTGCACTCTCTGGACTCACTGCAGTGCATCCCCAGTGTTGCCAGTGCACTCTCTGGACTCACTGCAGTGCATCCCAAGTGCTGCCAGTGCACTCTCTGGACTCACTGCAGTGCATCCCCAGTGGTGCCAGTGCACTCTCTGGACTCACAGCACTGCATCCCCAGTGGTGCCAGTGCACTCTCTGGAGTCACAGCACTGCATCAACAGTGGTGCCTCTGCACTCTCTGGAGTCACTGCACTGCATCCCCAGTGGTGCCAGTGCACTCTCTGGACTCACTGCAGTGCATCCCCAGTGGTGCCAGTGCACTCTCTGGACTCACTGCAGTGCATCCCCAGTGGTGCCAGTGCACTCTCTGGACTCACTGCAGTGCATCCCAAGTGCTGCCAGTGCACTCTCTGGACTCATTGCAGTGCACCCCCAGTGGTGCTAGTGCACTCTCCGGAATCACTGCAGTGCATCCCCAGTGGTGCCAGTGCACTCTCTGGACTCACTGCGCTGCATCCACAGTGGTGCCAGTGCACTCTCTGGACTCACTGCATTGCATCCCCAGTGGTGCCAGTGAACTCTCTGGACTCACTGCACTGCATCCCCAGTGGTGCCCGTGCACTCTCTGGACTCACTGCAGTGCATCCCCAGTGGTGCCAGTGCACTCTCTGCCCTCACTGCAGTGCATCCCCAGTGGTGCCAGTGCACTCTCTGCACTCACTGCAGTGCATCCCCAGTGGTGCCAGTGTAATCTCTGGGCTCACCGGGGTGCATCCCCAGTGGTGCCAGTGCACTCTCTGGACTCACTGCAGTGCACCCCCACTGGTGCCAGTGCACTCTCTGGACTCACTGCAGTGCATCCCCAGTGGTGCCAGTGCACTCTCTGGACTCACTGCACTGCATCCCCAGTGCTGCCAGTGCACTCTCTGGACTCACTGCAGTGCATCCCCAGTGGTGCCAGTGCACTCTCTGGACTCACTGCAGTGCACCCCCACTGGTGCCAGTGCACTCTCTGGACTCACTGCACTGCATCCCCAGTGGTGCCAGTGCACTCTCTGGACCCAACTGCACTGCATCCCCAGTGCTGCCAGTGCACTCTCTGGACTCACTGCAGTGCATCCCCAGTGGTGCCAGTGCACTCTCTGGACTCACTGCAGTGCATCCCCAGTGGTGCCAGTGCACTCTCTGGACTCACTGCACTTCATCCCCAGTGGTGCCAGTGCACTCTCTGGACTCACTGCATTGCATCCCCAGTGGTGCCAGTGCACTCTCTGGACTCACTGCACTGCATCCCCAGTGGTGTCACTGCACTCTCTGGACTCACTGCACTGCATCACCATTGGTGCCAGGGCACTCTCCGGACTCACTGCAGTGCATCCCCAGTGGTGCCAGTGCACTCTTTCGAGTCACTGCAGTGCATCCCCAGTGGTGCCAGTGCACTCTCTGGACTCACTGCACTGCATCCCCAGTGGTGCCAGTGCACTCTCTGGAATCACTGCAGTGCATCCCCAGTGGTGCCAGTGCACTCTCTGGACTCACTGCACTGCATCCCCAGTGGTGCCAGTGCACTCTCTGGACTCACTGCACTGCATCCCCAGTGGTGCCACTGCACTCTCTGGACTCACTGCACTGCATCACCATTGGTGCCAGTGCACTCTCCGGACTCACTGCAGTGCATCCGCAGTGGTGCCAGTGCACTCTCCGGACTCACTGCAGTGCATCCCCAGTGGTGCCAGTGCACTCTCTGGACTCACTGCAGTGCATCCCCAGTGGTGCCAGTGCACTCTCTGCACTCACTGCACTGTATCACCAGTGGTGCCAGTGCACTCTCTGGACTCACTGCAGTGCATCCCCAGTGGTGCCAGTGCACTCTCTGGACTCACTGCACTGCATCCCCAGTGGTGCCAGTGCACTCTCTGGAGTCGCAGCACTGCATCAACAGTGGTGCCTCTGCACTCTCTGGACTCACTGCACTGCATCCCCATTGGTGCCAGGGCACTCGCTGGACTCACTGCAGTGCATCCGCAGTGGTGCCAGTGCACTCTTTCGATTCACTGCACTGCATCCCCATTATTTCCAGTGCATTCTCTGGACTCACTGCAGTGCATCCCCAGAGGTGCCAGTGCACTCTCTGGACTCACTGCACTGCATCCCCAGTGGTGCCAGTGCACTCTCTGGACTCACTGCACTGCATCCCCAGTGGCGCCAGTGCACTCTCTGGACTCACTGCACTGCATCCCCAGTGCTGACAGTGCACTCTCTGGACTCACTGCAGTGCATCCCAAGTGGAGCCAGTGCACTCTCTGCACTCACTGCACTGCATCCCCAGTGGTGCCACTGCACTCTCTGGACTCACTGCAGTGCATCCCCTGTGGGGCCAGTGCACTCTCTGGAGTCACTGCACTGCATCCCCAATGCTGCCTGTGCACTCTCTGGACTCACTGCAGTGCATCCCCAGTGGTGCCAGTGCACTCTCTGGACTCACTGCAGTGCATCCCCAGAGGTGCCAGTGCACTCTCTGGACTCACTGCACTGCATCCCCAGTGGTGTCACTGCACTATCTGGACTCACTGCACTGCATCACCATTGGTGCCAGGGCACTCTCCGGACTCACTGCAGTGCATCCGCAGTGGAGCCAGTGCACTCTTTCGAGTCACTGCAGTGCATCCCCAGTGGTGCCAGTGCACTCTCTGGACTCACTGCACTGCATCCCCAGTGGTGCCAGTGCACTCTCTGGACTCACTGCAGTGCATCCCCAGAGGTGCCAGTGCACTCTCTGGACTCACTGCACTGCATCCCCAGTGGTGCCAGGGCACTCGCTGGACTCACTGCAGTGCATCCGCAGTGGTGCCAGTGCACTCTTTCGATTCACTGCACTGCATCCCCAGTGGTGCCAGTGCACTCTCTGAACTCACTGCAGAGCATCCGCAGTGGTGCCAGTGCACTCTTTCGAGTCACTGCACTGCATCCCCAGTGGTGCCAGTGCACTCTCTGGACTCACTGCACTGCATCCCCAGTGGTGCCAGTGCACTCTCTGGACTCACAGCACTGCATCCCCAGTGGTGCCAGTGCACTCTCTGGAGTCACAGCACTGCATCAACAGTGGTGCCTCTGCACTCTCTGGAGTCACTGCACTGCATCCCCAGTGGTGCCAGTGCACTCTCTGGACTCACTGCAGTGCATCCCAAGTGCTGCCAGTGCACTCTCTGGACTCACTGCAGTGCACCCCCAGTGGTGCTAGTGCACTCTCCGGAATCACTGCAGTGCATCCCCAGTGGTGCCAGTGCACTCTCTGGACTCACTGCGCTGCATCCACAGTGGTGCCAGTGCACTCTCTGGACTCACTGCATTGCATCCCCAGTGGTGCCAGTGAACTCTCTGGACTCACTGCACTGCATCCCCAGTGGTGCCCGTGCACTCTCTGGACTCACTGCAGTGCATCCCCAGTGGTGCCAGTGCACTCTCTGCCCTCACTGCAGTGCATCCCCAGTGGTGCCAGTGCACTCTCTGCACTCACTGCAGTGCATCCCCAGTGGTGCCAGTGCAATCTCTGGGCTCACCGGGGTGCATCCCCAGTGGTGCCAGTGCACTCTCTGGACTCACTGCAGTGCACCCCCACTGGTGCCAGTGCACTCTCTGGACTCACTGCAGTGCATCCCCAGTGGTGCCAGTGCACTCTCTGGACTCACTGCACTGCATCCCCAGTGCTGCCAGTGCACTCTCTGGACTCACTGCAGTGCATCCCCAGTGGTGCCAGTGCACTCTCTGGACTCACTGCAGTGCACCCCCACTGGTGCCAGTGCACTCTCTGGACTCACTGCACTGCATCCCCAGTGGTGCCAGTGCACTCTCTGGACCCAACTGCACTGCATCCCCAGTGCTGCCAGTGCACTCTCTGGACTCACTGCAGTGCATCCCCAGTGGTGCCAGTGCACTCTCTGGACTCACTGCAGTGCATCCCCAGTGGTGCCAGTGCACTCTCTGGACTCACTGCACTTCATCCCCAGTGGTGCCAGTGCACTCTCTGGACTCACTGCATTGCATCCCCAGTGGTGCCAGTGCACTCTCTGGACTCACTGCACTGCATCCCCAGTGGTGTCACTGCACTCTCTGGACTCACTGCACTGCATCACCATTGGTGCCAGGGCACTCTCCGGACTCACTGCAGTGCATCCGCAGTGGAGCCAGTGCACTCTTTCGAGTCACTGCAGTGCATCCCCAGTGGTGCCAGTGCACTCTCTGGACTCACTGCACTGCATCCCCAGTGGTGCCAGTGCACTCTCTGGAATCACTGCAGTGCATCCCAAGTGGTGCCAGTGCACTCTCTGGACTCACTGCACTGCATCCCCAGTGGTGCCAGTGCACTCTCTGGACTCACTGCACTGCATCCCCAGTGGTGCCACTGCACTCTCTGGACTCACTGCACTGCATCACCATTGGTGCCAGTGCACTCTCCGGACTCACTGCAGTGCATCCGCAGTGGTGCCAGTGCACTCTCTGGACTCACTGCACTGCATCCCCAGTGGTGCCATTGCACTCTCTGCACTCACTGCACTGTATCACCAGTGGTGCCAGTGCACTCTCTGGACTCACTGCAGTGCATCCCCAGTGGTGCCAGTGCACTCTCTGGACTCACTGCACTGCATCCCCAGTGGTGCCAGTGCACTCTCTGGACTCACTGCAGTGTATCCCCTGTGGTGCCAGTGCACTCTCTGGACTCACTGCACTGCATCACCATTGGTGCCAGGGCACTCTCCGGACTCACTGCAGTGCATCCGCAGTGGTGCCAGTGCACTCTTTCGAGTCACTGCACTGCATCTCCATTAGTTCCAGTGCATTCTCTGGACTCATTGCAGTGCATCCCCAGTGGTGCCAGTGCACTCTCTGGACTCACTGCACTGCATCCCCGGTGTTCCCAGAGCACTCTCTGGACTCACCGAGGTGCATCCCCAGTGGTGCCAGTGCACTCTCTGGACTCACTGCACTGCATCCCCAGTGGTGCCAGTGCACTCTCTGGACTCACTGCAGTGCAGCCCCTGAGGTGCCAGTGTACTCTCTGGACTCACTGCACTGCATCACCAGTGGTGACAGTGCACTCTCTGGAATCACTGCAGTGCATCCCCAGTAGTGCCAGTGCACTCTCTGGACTCACTGCACTGCATCCCCAGTGGTGCCAGTGCACTCTCTGGACTCACTGCAGTGCATCCCCAGTGGTGCCAGTGCACTCTCTGGACTCACTGCACTGCATCCCCTGTGGTGCCAGTACACTCTCTGGACTCACTGCAGTGCATCCCCAGTGGTGCCAGTGCACTCTCTGGAGTCACTGCACTGCATCCCCAGTGGTGTCAGTGCACTCTCTGGACTCACTGCACTGCATCACCATTGGTGCCAGTGCACTCTATGGACTCACTGCACTGCATCCCCAGTGGTGCCAGTGCACTCTCTGGACCCACTGCAGTGCATCCCCACTGGTGCCAGTGCACTCTCTGGACTCACTGCACTGCATCCCCAATGGTGCCAGTGCACTCTCTGTAGTCACTGCACTGCGTCCCCAGTGGTGCCAGTGCACTCTCTGGACTCAGTGCAGTGTATCCCCTGTGGTGTCAGTGCACTCCGTGGACTCACTGCACTGCATCCCAGTGGTGCCAGTGCACTCTCTGGACTCACTGCACTGCATCCCCAAGGTGCCAGTGCACTCTCTGGACTCAACTGCACTGCATCCCCAGTGGTGCCACTGCACTCTCTGGACTCACTGCAGTGCATCCCCAGTGGTGCCAGTGCACTCTCTGGACTCACTGCAGTGCATCCCCAGTGGTGCCAGTGCACTCTCTGGACTCACTGCACTTCATCCCCAGTGGTGCCAGTGCACTCTCTGGACTCACTGCATTGCATCCCCAGTGGTGCCAGTGCACTCTCTGGACTCACTGCACTGCATCACCATTGGTGCCAGGGCACTCTCCAGACTCACTGCAGTGCATCCGCAGTGGTGCCAGTGCACTCTTTCGAGTCACTGCAGTGCATCCCCAGTGGTGCCAGTGCACTCTCTGGACTCACTGCACTGCATCCCCAATGGTGCCAGTGCACTCTCTGCACTCACTGCACTGCATCCCCAGTGTTCCCCGAGCACTCTCTGGACTCACTGCAGTGCATCCCCAGTGGTGCCAGTGCACTCTCTGGACTCACTGCACTGCATCCCCAGTGGTGCCACTGCACTCTCTGGACTCACTGCACTGCATCACCATTGGTGCCAGTGCACTCTCCGGACTCACTGCAGTGCATCCGCAGTGGTGCCAGTGCACTCTTTTAAGTCACTGCAGTGCATCCCCAGTGGTGCCGGTGCACTCTCTGGACTCACTGCACTGCATCACCAGTGGTGCCACTGCACTCTCTGGACTCACTGCAGTGCATCCCCAGTGGTGCCAGTGCACTCTCTGGAGTCACTGCACTGCATCCCCAGTGGTGCCAGTGCACTCTCTGGACTCACTGCAGTGCATCCCCAGTGGTGCCAGTGCACTCTCTGGACTCACTGCAGTGCATCCCCAGTGGTGCCAGTGCACTCTCTGGACTCACTGCACTGCATCCCCAGTGGTGCCAGTGCACTCTCTGGACTCACTGCATTGCATCCCCAGTGGTGCCAGTGCACTCTCTGGACTCACTGCACTGCATCCCCAGTGGTGCCACTGCACTCTCTGGACTCACTGCACTGCATCACCATTGGTGCCAGGGCACTCTCCGGACTCACTGCAGTGCATCCGCAGTGGTGCCAGTGCACTCTTTCGAGTCACTGCAGTGCATCCCCAGTGGTGCCAGTGCACTCTCTCGACTCACTTCACTGCATCCCCAGTGTTCCCCGAGCACTCTCTGGACTCACTGCAGTGCATCCCCAGTGGTGCCAGTGCACTCTCTGGACTCACTGCACTGCATCCCCAGTGGTGCCACTGCACTCTCTGGACTCACTGCACTGCATCACCATTGGTGCCAGGGTACTCTCTGGACTCACTACAGTGCATCCGCAGTGGTGCCAGTGCACTCTTTCGATTCACTGCACTGCATCCCGATTAGATCCAGTGCATTCTCTGGACTCATTGCAGTGCATCCCCAGTGGTGCCAGTGCACTCTCTGGACTCAGTGCAGTCCATCCCCAGTGGTGCCAGTGCACTCTCTGGACTTGCCGGGGTGCATCCCCAGTGGTGCCAGTGCACTCTCTGGACTCACTGCAGTGCATCCCTAGTACTGACAGTGCACTCTCTGGACTCACTGCAGTGCATCCCCAGTGGTGCCAGTGCACTCTCTGGACTCACTGCACTGCATCCCCAGTGGTGCCAGTGCACTCTCCGGAGTCACTGCACTGCATCCCTAATGGTGCCAGTGCACTCTCTGGACTCACTGCAGTGCATCCCCAGTGGTGCCAGTGCACTCTCTGCACTCACTGCACTGCATCCCCGGTGTTCCCAGAGCACTCTCTGGACTCACCGAGGTGCATCCCCAGCGGTGCCAGTGCACTCTCTGGACTCACTGCACTGCATCCCCAGTGGTGCCAGTGCACTCTCTGGACTCACTGCAGTGAAGCCCCTGAGGTGCCAGTGTACTCTCTGGACTCACTGCACTGCATCCCCAGTGGTGCCAGTGCACTCTCTGGAATCACTGCATTGCATCCCCAGTAGTGCCAGTGCACTCTCTGGACTCACTGCACTGCATCCCCAGTGGTGCCTGTGCACTCTCTAGAGTCACTGCACTGCATCCCCAGTGGAGCCAGTGCACTCTATGGACTAACTGCACTGCATCCCCAGTGGTGCCAGTGCACTCTCTGGACTCACTGCACTGCGTCCCCAGTGGTGCCAGTGCACTCTCTGGACTCACTGCAGTGTATCCCCTGTGGTGCCAGTGCACTCTGTGGACTCACTGCACTGCATCCCAGAGGAGCCAGTGCACTCCCTGGACTCACTGCACTGCATCCCCAAGGTGCCAGTGCACTCTCTGGACTCAACTGCACTGCATCCCCAGTGCTGCCAGTGCACTCTCTTTACTCACTGCAGTGCATCCGCAGTGGTGCCAGTGCACTCTCTGGACTCACTGCACTGCATCCCCAGTGGAGCCAGTGCACTCTCTGGACTCACTGCACTGCATTCCCAGTGGTGCCAGTGCACTCTATGGACTCACTGCAGTGAATCCCCAGTGGTGCCAGTGCACTCTCTGGACCCACTGCAGTGCATCCCCACTGGTGCCAGTGCACTCTCTGGACTCACTGCACTGCATCCCCAATGGTGCCAGTGCACTCTCTGTAGTCACTGCACTGCGTCCCCAGTGGTGCCAGTGCACTCTCTGGACTCACTGCAGTGTATCCCCTGTGGTGCCAGTGCACTCTGTGGACTCACTGCACTGCATCCCCAGTGGTGCCAGTGCACTCTCTGGACTCACTGCACTGCATCCCCAAGGTGCCAGTGCACTCTCTGGACTCACTGCAGTGCATCCCCAGTGGTGCCAGTGCACTCTTTCGAGTCACTGCAGTGCATCCCCAGTGGTGCCAGTGCACTCTCTGGACTCACTGCAGTGCATCCCCAGTGGTGCCAGTGCACTCTCTGCACTCACTGCACTGCATCCCCAGTGTTCCCCGAGCACTCTCTGGACTCACTGCAGTGCATCCCCAGTGGTGCCAGTGCACTCTCTGGACTCACTGCACTGCATCCCCAGTGGTTCCACTGCACTCTCTGGACTCACTGCACTGCATCACCATTGGTGCCAGGGCACTCTCCGGACTCACTGCAGTGCATCCGCAGTGGTGCCAGTGACCTCTTTCGAGTCACTGCACTGCATCCCCATTAGTTCCAGTGCATTCTCTGGACTCATTGCAGTGCATCCCCAGTGGTGCCAGTGCACTCTCTGGACTCACTGCACTGCATCCCCAATGCTGACAGTGCACTCTCTGGACTCACTGCACTGCATCCCCAGTGCTGACAGTGCACTCTCTGGACTCACTGCAGTGCATCCCCATTGGTGCCAGTGCACTCTCTGGACTCACTGCACTGCATCCCCAGTGGTGCCAGTGCACTCTCCGGACTCACTGCACTGCATCCCTAATGGTGCCAGTGCACTCTCTGGACTCACTGCAGTGCATCCCCAGTGGTTCCAGTGCACCCTCTGGACTCACTGCACTGCATCCCCAGTGGTGCCAGTGCACTCTCTGCACTCACTGCACTGCATCCCCGGTGTTCCCAGAGCACTCTCTGGACTCACTGCACTGCATCCCCAGTGGTGCCAGTGCACTCTCTGGACTCACTGCACTGCATCCCCAGTGGTGCCAGTGCACTCTCTGGACACACTGCAGTGCAGCCCCTGAGGTGCCAGTGTACTCTCTGGACTCACTGCACTGCATCCCCAGTGGTGACAGTGCACTCTCTGGAATCACTGCAGTGCATCCCCAGTAGTGCCAGTGCACTCTCTGGACTCACTGCACTGCATCCCCAGTGGTGTCAGTGCACTCTCTGGACTCACTGCAGTGCATCCCCAGTGGTGCCAGTGCACTCTCTGGACTCACTGCACTGCATCCCCTGTGGTGCCAGTACACTCTCTGGACTCACTGCACTGCATCCCCAGTGGTGCCAGTGTACTCTCTGGACTCACTGCACTGCATCACCAGCGGTGCCAGTGCACTCTCTGGACTCACTGCACTGCATCCCCAGTGGTGCCAGTGCACTTTCTGGACTCACTGCAGTGCATCCCCTTTTGTGCCAGTGCACTCTCTGCACTCACTGCAGTGCATCCCCTGTGGTGCCAGTGCACTCTCTGGACTCACTGCACTGCATCCCCAGTGGTTCCATTGCCCTCTGTGGACTCACTGCATTGGATCCTCAGTGGTGCCAGTGCACTCTCTGGACCCACTGCAGTGCATCCCCACTGGTGCCAGTGCACTCTCTGGACTCACTGCACTGCATCCCCAATGGTGCCAGTGCACTCTCTGTAGTCACTGCACTGCGTCCCCAGTGGTGCCAGTGCACTCTCTGGACTCACTGCAGTGTATCCATTGTGGTGCCAGTGCACTCTGTGGACTCACTGCACTGCATCCCAGTGGTGCCAGTGCACTCTCTGGACTCACCGCACTGCATCCCCAAGGTGCCAGTGCACTCTCTGGACTCAACTGCACTGCATCCCCAGTGCTGCCAGTGCACTCTCTGGACTCACTGCAGTGCATCCCCAGTGGTGCCAGTGCACTCTCTGGACTCACTGCACTGCATCCCCAGTGGTGCCAGTGCACTCTCTGGACTCACTGCACTTCATCCCCAGTGGTGCGAGTGCACTCTCTGGACTCACTGCATTGCATCCCCAGTGGTGCCAGTGCACTCTCTGGACTCACTGCACTGCATCCCCAGTGGTGCCACTGCACTCTCTGGACTCACTGCACTGCATCACCATTGGTGCCAGTGCACTCTCCGGACTCACTGCAGTGCATCCGCAGTGGTGCCAGTGCACTCTTTTGAGTCACTGCAGTGCATCCCCAGTGGTGCCAGTGCACTCTCTGGACTCACTGCAGTGCATCCCCAGTGGTGCCAGTGCACTCTCTGGAGTCACTGCACTGCATCCCCAGTGCTGCCAGTGCACTTTCTGGACTCACTGCAGTGCATCCCCAGTGCTGCCAGTGCACTCTCTGGACTCACTGCAGTGCATCCCCAGTGGTGCCAGTGCACTCTCTGGACTCACTGCACTGCATCCCCAGTGGTGCCAGTGCACTCTCTGGACTCACTGCACTTCATCCCCAGTGGTGCCAGTGCACTCTCTGGACTCACTGCATTGCATCCCCAGTGGTGCCAGTGCACTCTTTCGAGTCACTGCACTGCATCCCCAGTGGTGCCAGTGCACTCTCTGGACTCAC
This sequence comes from Anser cygnoides, assembly GCF_040182565.1. Lineage (NCBI taxonomy): Eukaryota > Metazoa > Chordata > Aves > Anseriformes > Anatidae > Anser > Anser cygnoides. Next base: position 24,608 of record NW_027103089.1, read on the forward strand.
TGCACTGCATCCCCAGTGGTGCCAGTGCACTCTCTGGAATCACTGCAGTGCATCCCCAGTGGTGCCAGTGCACTCTCTGGACTCACTGCATTGCATCCCCAGTGGTGCCAGTGCACTCTCTGGACTCACTGCACTGCATCCCCAGTGGTGCCACTGCACTCTCTGGACTCACTGCACTGCATCACCATTGGTGCCAGTGCACTCTCCGGACTCACTGCAGTGCATCCGCAGTGGTGCCAGTGCACTCTTTTGAGTCACTGCAGTGCATCCCCAGTGGTGCCAGTGCACTCTCTGGACTCACTGCAGTGCATCCCCAGTGGTGCCACTGCACTCTCTGCACTCACTGCACTGCATCACCAGTGGTGCCAGTGCACTCTCTGGACTCAATGCAGTGCATCCCCAGTGGTGCCAGTGCACTCTCTGGAGTCACTGCACTGCATCCCCAGTGCTGCCAGTGCACTTTCTGGACTCACTGCAGTGCATCCCCAGTGGTGCCAGTGCACTCTCTGGACTCACTGCAGTGCATCCCCAGTGGTGCCAGTGCACTCTCTGGACTCACTGCACTGCATCCCCAGTGGTGCCAGTGCACTCTCTGGACTCACTGCATTGCATCCCCAGTGGTGCCAGTGCACTCTTTCGAGTCACTGCAGTGCATCCCCAGTGGTGCCAGTGCACTCTCTGGACTCACTGCACTGCATCCCCAGTGGTGCCAGTGCACTCTCTGCACTCACTGCACTGCATCCCCAGTGTTCCCCGAGCACTCTCTGGACTCACTGCAGTGCATCCCCAGTGGTGCCAGTGCACTCTCTGGACTCACTGCACTGCATCCCCAGTGGTGCCAGTGCACTCTCTGGACTCACTGCACTGCATCACCATTGGTGCCAGGGCACTCTCCGGACTCACTGCAGTGCATCCGCAGTGGTGCCAGTGCACTCTTTCGAGTCACTGCACTGCATCCCCATTAGTTCCAGTGCATTCTCTGGACTCATTGCAGTGCATCCCCAGTGGTGCCAGTGCACTCTCTGGACTCACTGCACTGCATCCCCAGTGGTGCCAGTGCACTCTCTGGACTCACTGCACTGCATCCCTAATGGTGCCAGTGCACTCTCTGGACTCACTGCAGTGCATCCCCAGTGGTTCCAGTGCACTCTCTGGACTCACTGCACTGCATCCCCAGTGGTGCCAGTGCACTCTCTGCACTCACTGCAGTGCATCCCCAGTGGTGCCAGTGCACTCTCTGGACTCACTGCAGTGCAGCCCCTGAGGTGCCAGTGTACTCTCTGGACTCACTGCACTGCATCCCCAGTGGTGACAGTGCACTCTCTGGAATCACTGCAGTGCATCCCCAGTAGTGCCTGTGCACTCTCTGGACTCACTGCACTGCATCCCCAGTGGTGCCAGTGCACTCTCTGGACTCACTGCAGTGCATCCCCAGTGGTGCCAGTGCACTCTCTGGACTCACTGCACTGCATCCCCTGTGGTGCCAGTACACTCTCTGGACTCACTGCAGTGCATACCCAGTGGTGCCAGTGTACTCTCTGGACTCACTGCACTGCATCACCAGCGGTGCCAGTGCACTCTCTGGACTCACTGCACTGCATCCCCAGTGGTGCCAGTGCACTCTCTGGACTCACTGCAGTGCATCCCCAGTGGTGCCAGTGCACTCTCTGGAGTCACTGCACTGCATCCCCAGTGGTGCCAGTGCACTCTCTGGACTCACTGCACTGCATTCCCAGTGGTGCCAGTGCACTCTATGGACTCACTGCACTGCATCCCCAGTGGTGCCAGTGCACTCTCTGGACCCACTGCAGTGCATCCCCACTGGTGCCAGTGCACTCTCTGGACTCACTGCACTGCATCCCCAATGGTGCCAGTGCACTCTCTGTAGTCACTGCACTGCGTCCCCAGTGGTGCCAGTGCACTCTCTGGACTCACTGCAGTGTATCCCCTGTGGTGCCAGTGCACTCTGTGGACTCACTGCACTGCATCCCAGTGGTGCCAGTGCACTCTCTTGACTCACTGCACTGCATCCCCAAGGTGCCAGTGCACTCTCTGGACTCAACTGCACTGCATCCCCAGTGCTGCCAGTGCACTCTCTGGACTCACTTCACTGCATCCCCAGTGGTGCCAGTGCACTCTCTGGACTCACTGCAGTGCATCCCCAGTGGTGCCAGTGCACTCTCTAGACTCACTGCACTTCATCCCCAGTGGTGCCAGTGCACTCTCTGGACTCACTGCATTGCATCCCCAGTGGTGCCAGTGCACTCTCTGGACTCACTGCACTGCATCCCCAGTGGTGTCACTGCACTCTCTGGACTCACTGCACTGCATCACCATTGGTGCCAGGGCACTCTCCAGACTCACGGCAGTGCATCCCCAGTGGTGCCAGTGCACTCTCTGGACTCACTGCAGGGCATCCCCAGTGGTGCCAGTGCACTCTCTGGACTCACTGCAGTGCATCCCCAGTGGTGCCAGTGCACTCTCTGGACTCACTGCACTGCATCCCCAATGGTGCCAGTGCACTCTCTGCACTCACTGCACTGCATCCCCAGTGTTCCCCGAGCACTCTCTGGACTCACTGCAGTGCATCCCCAGTGGTGCCAGTGCACTCTCTGCACTCACTGCACTGCATCACCAGTGGTGCCACTGCACTCTCTGGACCCACTGCAGTGCATCCCCACTGGTGCCAGTGCACTCTCTGGACTCACTGCACTGCATCCCCAATGGTGCCAGTGCACTCTCTGTAGTCACTGCACTGCGTCCCCAGTGGTGCCAGTGCACTCTCTGGACTCACTGCAGTGTATCCCCTGTGGTGCCAGTGCACTCTGTGGACTCACTGCACTGCATCCCAGTGGAGCCAGTGCACTCTCTGGACTCACTGCACTGCATCCCCAAGGTGCCAGTGCACTCTTTGGACTCAACTGCACTGCATCCCCAGTGCTGCCAGTGCACTCTCTGGACTCACTGCAGTGCATCCCCAGTGGTGCCAGTGCACTCTCTGGACTCACTGCACTGCATCCCCAGTGGAGCCAGTGCACTCTCTGGACTCACTGCACTGCATTCCCAGTGGTGCCAGTGCACTCTATGGACTCACTGCAGTGCATCCCCAGTGGTGCCAGTGCACTCTCTGGACCCACTGCAGTGCATCCCCACTGGTGCCAGTGCACTCTCTGGACTCACTGCACTGCATCCCCAATGGTGCCAGTGCACTCTCTGTAGTCACTGCACTGCGTCCCCAGTGGTGCCAGTGCACTCTCTGGACTCACTGCAGTGTATCCCCTGTGGTGCCAGTGCACTCTGTGGACTCACTGCACTGCATCCCCAGTGGTGCCAGTGCACTCTCTGGACTCACTGCACTGCATCCCCAAGGTGCCAGTGCACTCTCTGGACTCAACTGCACTGCATCCCCAGTGCTGCCAGTGCACTCTCTGGACTCACTGCAGTGCATCCGCAGTGGTGCCAGTGCACTCTTTCGAGTCACTGCAGTGCATCCCCAGTGGTGCCAGTGCACTCTCTGGACTCACTGCAGTGCATCCCCAGTGGTGCCAGTGCACTCTCTGGACTCACTACACTGCATCCCCAGTGGTGCCACTGCACTCTCTGGACTCACTGCACTGCATCACCATTGGTGCCAGGGCACTCTCCGGACTCACTGCAGTGCATCCCCAGTGGTGCCAGTGCACTCTTTCGAGTCACTGCAGTGCATCCCCAGTGGTGCCAGTGCACTCTCTGGACTCACTGCAGTGCATCCCCAGTGGTGCCAGTGCACTCTCTGGACTCACTGCACTGCATCCCCAGTGTTCCCCGAGCACTCTCTGGACTCACTGCATTGCATCCCCAGTGGTGCCAGTGCACTCTCTGGACTCACTGCACTGCATCCCCAGTGGTGTCACTGCACTCTCTGGACTCACTGCACTGCATCACCATTGGTGCCAGGGCACTCTCCGGACTCACTGCAGTGCATCCGCAGTGGTGCCAGTGACCTCTTTCGAGTCACTGCACTGCATCCCCATTAGTTCCAGTGCATTCTCTGGACTCATTGCAGTGCATCCCCAGTGGTGCCAGTGCACTCTCTGGACTCACTGCACTGCATCCCCAGTGGTGCCAGTGCACTCTCTGGACTCACTGCACTGCATCCCCAATGCTGACAGTGCACTCTCTGGACTCACTGCACTGCATCCCCAGTGGTGCCAGTGCACTCTCTGGACTCACTGCACTGCATCCCCAGTGCTGCCAGTGCACTCTCCGGACTCACTGCACTGCATCCCTAATGGTGCCAGTGCACTCTCTGGAGTCACTGCACTGCATCCCCAGTGCTGCCAGTGCACTTTCTGGACTCACTGCAGTGCATCCCCAGTGCTGCCAGTGCACTCTCTGGACTCACTGCAGTGCATCCCCAGTGGTGCCAGTGCACTCTCTGGACTCACTGCAGTGCATCCCCAGTGGTGCCAGTGCACTCTCTGGACTCACTGCACTTCATCCCCAGTGGTGCCAGTGCACTCTCTGGACTCACTGCATTGCATCCCCAGTGGTGCCAGTGCACTCTTTCGAGTCACTGCAGTGCATCCCCAGTGGTGCCAGTGCACTCTCTGGACTCACTGCACTGCATCCCCAGTGGTACCAGTGCACTCTCTGGAATCACTGCAGTGCATCCCCAGTGGTGCCAGTGCACTCTCTGGACTCACTGCATTGCATCCCCAGTGGTGCCAGTGCACTCTCTGGACTCACTGCAGTGCATCCCCAGTGGTGCCACTGCACTCTCTGGACTCACTGCACTGCATCACCATTGGTGCCAGTGCACTCTCCGGACTCACTGCAGTGCATCCGCAGTGGTGCCAGTGCACTCTTTTGAGTCACTGCAGTGCATCCCCAGTGGTGCCAGTGCACTCTCTGGACTCACTGCAGTGCATCCCCAGTGGTGCCACTGCACTCTCTGCACTCACTGCACTGCATCACCAGTGGTGCCAGTGCACTCTCTGGACTCAATGCAGTGCATCCCCAGTGGTGCCAGTGCACTCTCTGGAGTCACTGCACTGCATCCCCAGTGCTGCCAGTGCACTTTCTGGACTCACTGCAGTGCATCCCCAGTGGTGCCAGTGCACTCTCTGGACTCACTGCAGTGCATCCCCAGTGGTGCCAGTGCACTCTCTGGACTCACTGCACTGCATCGCCAGTGGTGCCAGTGCACTCTCTGGACTCACTGCAGTGCATCCCCAGTGGTGCCAGTGCACTCTCTGGACTCACTGCATTGCATCCCCAGTGGTGCCAGTGCACTCTTTCGAGTCACTGCAGTGCATCCCCAGTGGTGCCAGTGCACTCTCTGGACTCACTGCACTGCATCCCCAGTGGTGCCAGTGCACTCTCTGCACTCACTGCACTGCATCCCCAGTGTTCCCCGAGCACTCTCTGGACTCACTGCAGTGCATCCCCAGTGGTGCCAGTGCACTCTCTGGACTCACTGCACTGCATCCCCAGTGGTGCCAGTGCACTCTCTGGACTCACTGCACTGCATCACCATTGGTGCCAGGGCACTCTCCGGACTCACTGCAGTGCATCCGCAGTGGTGCCAGTGCACTCTTTCGAGTCACTGCACTGCATCCCCATTAGTTCCAGTGCATTCTCTGGACTCATTGCAGTGCATCCCCAGTGGTGCCAGTGCACTCTCTGGACTCACTGCACTGCATCCCCAGTGGTGCCAGTGCACTCTCTGGACTCACTGCACTGCATCCCTAATGGTGCCAGTACACTCTCTGGACTCACTGCAGTGCATCCCCAGTGGTGCCAGTGTACTCTCTGGACTCACTGCACTGCATCACCAGCGGTGCCAGTGCACTCTCTGGACTCACTGCACTGCATCCCCAGTGGTGCCAGTGCACTCTCTGGACTCACTGCAGTGCATCCCCAGTGGTGCCAGTGCACTCTCTGGAGTCACTGCACTGCATCCCCAGTGGTGCCAGTGCACTCTCTGGACTCACTGCACTGCATTCCCAGTGGTGCCAGTGCACTCTATGGACTCACTGCACTGCATCCCCAGTGGTGCCAGTGCACTCTCTGGACCCACTGCAGTGCATCCCCACTGGTGCCAGTGCACTCTCTGGACTCACTGCACTGCATCCCCAATGGTGCCAGTGCACTCTCTGTAGTCACTGCACTGCGTCCCCAGTGGTGCCAGTGCACTCTCTGGACTCACTGCAGTGTATACCCTGTGGTGCCAGTGCACTCTGTGGACTCACTGCACTGCATCCCAGTGGTGCCAGTGCACTCTCTGGACTCACTGCACTGCATCCCCAAGGTGCCAGTGCACTCTCTGGACTCAACTGCACTGCATCCCCAGTGCTGCCAGTGCACTCTCTGGACTCACTTCACTGCATCCCCAGTGGTGCCAGTGCACTCTCTGGACTCACTGCAGTGCATCCCCAGTGGTGCCAGTGCACTCTCTGGACTCACTGCACTTCATCCCCAGTGGTGCCAGTGCACTCTCTGGACTCACTGCATTGCATCCCCAGTGGTGCCAGTGCACTCTCTGGACTCACTGCACTGCATCCCAGGTGGTGTCACTGCACTCTCTGGACTCACTGCACTGCATCACCATTGGTGCCAGGGCACTCTCCAGACTCACGGCAGTGCATCCCCAGTGGTGCCAGTGCACTCTCTGGACTCACTGCAGGGCATCCTAAGTGGTGCCAGTGCACTCTCTGGACTCACTGCAGTGCATCCCCAGTGGTGCCAGTGCACTCTCTGGACTCACTGCACTGCATCCCCAATGGTGCCAGTGCACTCTCTGCACTCACTGCACTGCATCCCCAGTGTTCCCCGAGCACTCTCTGGACTCACTGCAGTGCATCTCCAGTGGTGCCAGTGCACTCTCTGCACTCACTGCACTGCATCACCAGTGGTGCCACTGCACTCTCTGGACCCACTGCAGTGCATCCCCAGTGGTGCCAGTGCACTCTGTGGACTCACTGCACTGCATCCCCAATGGTGCCAGTGCACTCTCTGTAGTCACTGCACTGCGTCCCCAGTGGTGCCAGTGCACTCTCTGGACTCACTGCAGTGTATCCCCTGTGGTGCCAGTGCACTCTGTGGACTCACTGCACTGCATCCCAGTGGAGCCAGTGCACTCTCTGGACTCACTGCACTGCATCCCCAAGGTGCCAGTGCACTCTCTGGACTCAACTGCACTGCATCCCCAGTGCTGCCAGTGCACTCTCTGGACTCACTGCAGTGCATCCCCAGTGGTGCCAGTGCACTCTCTGGACTCACTGCACTGCATCCCCAGTGGAGCCAGTGCACTCTCTGGACTCACTGCACTGCATTCCCAGTGGTGCCAGTGCACTCTCTGGACTCACTGCAGTGCATCCCCAGTGGTGCCAGTGCACTCTCTGGACCCACTGCAGTGCATCCCCACTGGTGCCAGTGCACTCTCTGGACTCACTGCACTGCATCCCCAATGGTGCCAGTGCACTCTCTGTAGTCACTGCACTGCGTCCCCAGTGGTGCCAGTGCACTCTCTGGACTCACTGCAGTGTATCCCCTGTGGTGCCAGTGCACTCTGTGGACTCACTGCACTGCATCCCCAGTGGTGCCAGTGCACTCTCTGGACTCACTGCACTGCATCCCCAAGGTGCCAGTGCACTCTCTGGACTCAACTGCACTGCATCCCCAGTGCTGCCAGTGCACTCTCTGGACTCACTGCAGTGCATCCGCAGTGGTGCCAGTGCACTCTTTCGAGTCACTGCAGTGCATCCCCAGTGGTGCCAGTGCACTCTCTGGACTCACTGCAGTGCATCCCCAGTGGTGCCAGTGCACTCTCTGGACTCACTACACTGCATCCCCAGTGGTGCCACTGCACTCTCTGGACTCACTGCACTGCATCACCATTGGTGCCAGGGCACTCTCCGGACTCACTGCAGTGCATCCCCAGTGGTGCCAGTGCACTCTTTCGAGTCACTGCAGTGCATCCCCAGTGGTGCCAGTGCACTCTCTGGACTCACTGCAGTGCATCCCCAGTGGTGCCAGTGCACTCTCTGGACTCACTGCACTGCATCCCCAGTGTTCCCCGAGCACTCTCTGGACTCACTGCATTGCATCCCCAGTGGTGCCAGTGCACTCTCTGGACTCACTGCACTGCATCCCCAGTGGTGTCACTGCACTCTCTGGACTCACTGCACTGCATCACCATTGGTGCCAGGGCACTCTCCGGACTCACTGCAGTGCATCCGCAGTGGTGCCAGTGACCTCTTTCAAGTCACTGCACTGCATCCCCATTAGTTCCAGTGCATTCTCTGGACTCATTGCAGTGCATCCCCAGTGGTGCCAGTGCACTCTCTGGACTCACTGCACTGCATCCCCAGTGGTGCCAGTGCACTCTCTGGACTCACTGCACTGCATCCCCAGTGGTGCCAGTGCACTCTCTGGACTCACTGCACTGCATCCCCAGTGGTGCCAGTGCACTCTCTGGACTCACTGCACTGCATCCCCAGTGCTGCCAGTGCACTTTCTGGACTCACTGCAGTGCATCCCCAGTGCTGCCAGTGCACTCTCTGGACTCACTGCATTGCATCCCCAGTGGTGCCAGTGCACTCTCTGGACTCACTGCACTGCATCCCCAGTGGTGCCAGTGCACTCTCTGGACTCACTGCACTTCATCCCCAGTGGTGCCAGTGCACTCTCTGGACTCACTGCATTGCATCCCCAGTGGTGCCAGTGCACTCTTTCGAGTCACTGCAGTGCATCCCCAGTGGTGCCAGTGCACTCTCTGGACTCACTGCACTGCATCCCCAGTGGTACCAGTGCACTCTGTGGAATCACTGCAGTGCATCCCCAGTGGTGCCAGTGCACTCTCTGGACTCACTGCATTGCATCCCCAGTGGTGCCAGTGCACTCTCTGGACTCACTGCAGTGCATCCCCAGTGGTGCCACTGCACTCTCTGGACTCACTGCACTGCATCCCCAGTGGTGCCAGTGCACTCTCCGGACTCACTGCAGTGCATCCGCAGTGGTGCCAGTGCACTCTTTTGAGTCACTGCAGTGCATCCCCAGTGGTGCCAGTGCACTCTCTGGACTCACTGCAGTGCATCCCCAGTGGTGCCACTGCACTCTCTGCACTCACTGCACTGCATCACCAGTGGTGCCAGTGCACTCTCTGGACTCAATGCAGAGCATCCCCAGTGGTGCCAGTGCACTCTCTGGAGTCACTGCACTGCATCCCCAGTGCTGCCAGTGCACTTTCTGGACTCACTGCAGTGCATCCCCAGTGGTGCCAGTGCACTCTCTGGACTCACTGCAGTGCATCCCCAGTGGTGCCAGTGCACTCTCTGGACTCACTGCACTGCATCCCCAGTGGTGCCAGTGCACTCTCTGGACTCACTGCAGTGCATCCCCAGTGGTGCCAGTGCACTCTCTGGACTCACTGCATTGCATCCCCAGTGGTGCCAGTGCACTCTTTCGAGTCACTGCAGTGCATCCCCAGTGGTGCCAGTGCACTCTCTGGACTCACTGCACTGCATCCCCAGTGGTGCCAGTGCACTCTCTGCACTCACTGCACTGCATCCCCAGTGTTCCCCGAGCACTCTCTGGACTCACTGCAGTGCATCCCCAGTGGTGCCAGTGCACTCTCTGGACTCACTGCACTGCATCCCCAGTGGTGCCAGTGCACTCTCTGGACTCACTGCACTGCATCACCATTGGTGCCAGGGCACTCTCCGGACTCACTGCAGTGCATCCGCAGTGGTGCCAGTGCACTCTTTCGAGTCACTGCACTGCATCCCCATTAGTTCCAGTGCATTCTCTGGACTCATTGCAGTGCATCCCCAGGGGTGCCAGTGCACTCTCTGGACTCACTGCACTGCATCCCCAGTGGTGCCAGTGCACTCTCTGGACTCACTGCACTGCATCCCTAATGGTGCCTGTGCAGTCTCTGGACTCACTGCATTGCATCCTTATTGGTGCCAGTGCAGTCTCTGGACTCACTGCAGTGCATCCCCAGTTGTGCCAGTGCACTCTCAGCACTCACTGCTGTGCATCCGCAGTGGTGCCAGTGCACTCTTTCGAGTCACTGCACTGCATCCCCATTACTGCCAGTGCATTCTCTGGACTCACTGCAGTGCATCCCCAGTGCTGCCAGTGCACTCTCTGGACTCACTGCAGTGCATCCCCGGTGGTGCCAGTGCACTCTGTGGACTCAGTGCAATGCATCCCCTCTGGTGCCAGTGCACTCTGTGGAGTCACTGCAGTGCATCCCCAGTGGTGCCAGTGCACTCTCTGGACTCAGTGCAATGCATCCCCAATGGTGCAAGTGCACTCTCTGGACTCACTGCACTGCATCCCCAGTGGTGCCAGTGCACTCTCTGGACTCACTGGACTGCATCCCCAGTGGTGCCAGTGCACTCTCTGGATTCACTGCAGTGCATCCCCAGTGGTGCCTGTGCACTCTCTAGACTCACTGTACTGCATCCCCAGTGGTGCCAGTGCACTCTCTGGACTCACTGCACTGCATCCCCAGTGGTGCCAGTGCACTCTCTAGACTCACAGCACTGCATCCCCAGTGGTGCCAGTGGACTATCTGGACTCACTGCACTGCATCCCCAGTGGTGCCAGTGCACTCTCTGGACTCACGGCATTGCATCCACAGTGGGGCCAGTGGACTCTCTGGACTCACGGCAGCGCACCCCGAGTGGTGCCAGTGCACTCTCTGGACTCACTGCACTGCATTCCCAGTGGTGCCAGTGCACTCTCTGGACTCACTGCAGTGCATCCCCAATGGTGCCAGTGCACTCTCTGGACTCACTGCACTGCATCCCCAGTGGTACCAGTGCACTCTCTGGACTCACCGCAGTGCATCCCCAGTGGTGCCAGTGCACTCTCTGGACTCACTGCACTGCATCCCCAGTGGTGCCAGTGTACTCTCTGGACTCATTGCACTGCATCCCCAGTGCTGCCAGTGCACTCTCTGGACTTACTGCACTGCATCCCCACTGTGCCAGTGCACTCTATGGAATCACTGCAGTGCATCCCCAGTGGTGCCAGTGCACTCTCTGGACTCACTGCATTGCATCCCCAGTGTGCCAATGCACTCTATGGAATCACTGCACTGCATCCCCAGTGGTACCAGTGCACTCTCTAGACTCACAGCACTGCATCCCCAGTGGTGCCAGTGGACTATCTGGACTCACTGCACTGCATCCCCAGTGGGGCCAGTGGACTCTCTGGACTCACGGCAGTGCACCCCGAGTGGTGCCAGTGCACTCTCTGGACTCACTGCACTGCATTCCCAGTGGTGCCAGTGCACTCTCTGGACTCACTGCAGTGCATCCCCAATGGTGCCAGTGCACTCTCTGGACTCACTGCACTGCATCCCCAGTGGTACCAGTGCACTCTCTGGACTCACTGCAGTGCATCACCATTGGTGCCAGGGCACTCTCCGGACTCACTGCAGTGCATCCGCAGTGGTGCCAGTGCACTCTTTCGAGTCACTGCACTGCATCCCCATTACTGCCAGTGCATTCTCTGGACTCACTGCAGTGCATCCCCAGTGGTGCCAGTGCACTCTCTGGACTCACTGCAGTGCATCCCCGGTGGTGCCAGTGCACTCTGTGGACTCAGTGCAATGCATCCCCTCTGGTGCCAGTGCACTCTGTGGAGTCACTGCAGTGCATCCCCAGTGGTGCCAGTGCACTCTCTGGACTCAGTGCAATGCATCCCCAATGGTGCAAGTGCACTCTCTGGACTCACTGCACTGCATCCCCAGTGGTGCCAGTGCACTCTCTGGACTCACTGCACTGCATCCCCAGTGGTGCCAGTGCACTCTCTGGATTCACTGCAGTGCATCCCCAGTGGTGCCTGTGCACTCTCTAGACTCACTGTACTGCATCCCCAGTGGTGCCAGTGCACTCTCTGGACTCACTGCACTGCATCCCCAGTGGTGCCAGTGCACTCTCTAGACTCACAGCACTGCATCCCCAGTGGTGCCAGTGGACTATCTGGACTCACTGCACTGCATCCCCAGTGGTGCCAGTGCACTCTCTGGACTCACTGCATTGCATCCACAGTGGGGCCAGTGGACTCTCTGGACTCACGGCAGTGCACCCCGAGTGGTGCCAGTGCACTCTCTGGACTCACTGCACTGCATTCCCAGTGGTGCCAGTGCACTCTCTGGACTCACTGCAGTGCATCCCCAATGGTGCTAGTGCACTCTCTGGACTCACTACACTGCATCCCCAGTGGTACCAGTGCACTCTCTGGACTCACTGCACTGCATCACCTGTGGTGCCAGTGCACTCTCTGGACTCACTGCATTGCATCCCCACTGTGCCAGTGCACTCTATGGAATCACTGCAGTGCATCCCCAGTGGTGCCAGTGCACTCTCTGGACTCACTGCATTGCATCCCCAGTGTGCCAATGCACTCTATGGAATCACTGCACTGCATCCCCAGTGGTGCCAGTGCACTCTCTGGAGTCACTTAACTGCATCACCAGTGGTGCCAGTGCTGTCTGTGGACTCACCGCAGTGCATCCCCAGTGCTGCCAGTGCACTCTCTGGACTCACTGCACTGCATCCCCAGTGGTGCCAGTGCACTCTCCAGAGTCACTGCAGTGCATCCCCAGTGGTGCCAGTGCACTCTCTGGACTCACTGCACTGCATTCCCAGTGGTGCCAGTGCACTCTCTGGACTCACTGCAGTGAATCCCCGTTGGTGCCAGTGCACTCTCTGGACTACTGCACTGCATCCCCAGAGTTGCCTGTGCAGTCTCTGGACTCACTGCATTGCATCCTTATTGGTGCCAGTGCAGTCGCTGGACTCACTGCAGTGCATCACCAGTTGTGCAAGTGCAGTCTCTGCACTCACTGCAGTGCATCTCCAGTGGTGCCAGTGCACTCTCTGGACCCACTGCAGTGCATCCCCAGTTGTGCCAGTGCACTCTCTGGACTCACTGCAGAGCATCGCCAGTAGTGCCAGTGCACTCTCTGTAGTCACTGCGCTGCATCCCCAGTGGTGCCTGTGCACTCTCTGGACTCACTGCGCTGCATCTCCAGTGGTGCCAGTGCACTCTCTGGACTCACTGCAGTGTATCCCCTCTGGTGCCAGTGCACTCTGTGGAGTCACTGCAGTGCATCCCCAGTGGTGCCAGTGCACTCTCTGGACTCAGTGCAATGCCTCCCCAATGGTGCAAGTGCACTCTCTGGACTCACTGCACTGCATCCCCAGTGGAGCCAGTGCATTCTCTGGACTCACTGCACTGCATCCCCAGTGGTGCCAGTGTACTCTCTGGACTCACTGCACTGCATCCCCAGTGGTGCCAGTGCACTCTCTGGACTCACTGCATTGCATCCCCAGTGTGCCAGTGCACTCTATGGAATCACTGCACTGCATCCCCAGTGGTGCCAGTGCACTCTCTGGACTCACTGCATTGCATCCCCAGTGTGCCAGTGCACTCTATGGAATCACTGCACTGCATCCGCAGTGGTGCCAGTGCACTCTCTGGAGTCACTTAACTGCATCACCAGTGGTGCCAGTGCTGTCTGTGGACTCACCACAGTGCATCCCCAGTGCTGCCAGTGCACTCTCTGGACTCACTGCACTGCATCCCCAGTGGTGCCAGTGCACTCTCCAGAGTCACTGCAGTGCATCCCCAGTTGTGCCTGTGCACTCTCTGGACTCACTGCAGTGCATTCCCAGTGGTGCCAGTGCACTCTCTGGACTCACTGCAGTGAATCCCCATTGGTGCCAGTGCACTCTCTGGACTACTGCACTGCATCCCCAGAGTTGCCTGTGCAGTCTCTGGACTCACTGCATTGCATCCCTATTGGTGCCAGTGCAGTCTCTGGACTCACTGCAGTGCATCCCCAGTTGTGCAAGTGCAGTCTCTGCACTCACTGCAGTGCATCTCCAGTGGTGCCAGTGCACTCTGTGGACCCACTGCAGTGCATCCCCAGTGGTGCCAGTGCACTCTCTGGACTCACTGCAGAGCATCGCCAGTAGTGCCAGTGCACTCTTTGGACTCACTGCACTGCATCCCAAGTGGCGCCAGTGCACTCTATGGACTCACTGCACTGCATCCCCAGTGCTGCCAGTGCCCTCTCTGGAGTCACTGCAGTGCATCCCCAGTGGCACCAGTGCACTCTCTGCACTCACTGCAGTGCATCCCCAGTGGTGCCAGTGCAGTCTCTGGACTCACTGCTCTCCATCCCCAGTGGTGCCAGTGCACTCTCTGGACTCACTGCACTGCTCCAGCTGCGGCAGCTGCTCCAGCCGCTTAGCCGCGGCATCCGCTCCAGCCGCGGCAGCCGCCCCAGCCGCGTTTTCCGCTCCAGCCGCGGTAGCCCCTCCAACCGCGGCAGCCTCTCTAGTCCCTCCAGCAGCGGCATCCGCAGCACCCGCTCCAACCGCGCCAGACGCTCCTGCCGCGGCACCGCTCCAGCCGCCCCAGCCGCTCCAGCCGCGGCAGCCGCTCCAACCGCGGCAGCCGCTCCAGCCGTGGCAGCCGCTCCACTCGGTAGCGGCTGGAGCGGCTGCCGCGGCAAGAGCGGCAGCCGCGGCTGGAGCGGCTGGAGCGCCTACGGCGGCTGGAGCGGTTGCCGCGGTTGGAGCGGCTGGAGCGGCTGTCGCGGCTGGAGCGGCTGCCGCGGCTGGAGCGTCTGCCACGGCTGGAGGGGCTACCGCGGCTGGAGCGGATGCCGAGGCTGGAGCGGATGCCGCGGCTGGTGCGGCTGGAGCGGCTGCCGCGGCTGGAGCAGTGCAGTGAGTCCAGAGAGTGCACTGGCACCACTGGGGCTGCACTGGAGTCAGTGCAGAGAGTGCACTGGCACCACTGGGGATGCAGTGCAGTGAGTCCAGAGAGTGCACTGGCACCACTGGGTATGCAGTGCAGTCAGTCCAGAGAGTGCACTGGCACCACTGGGGATGCACTGCAGTGAGTGCAGAGAGTACACTGGCACCAATGGCGATGCACTGCAGTGACTCCAGAGAGGGCAATGGCAGCACTGAGGATGCAGTGCAGTGAGTCCAGAGAGTGCACTGGCACCACTGGGGATGCACTGCGGTGAGTCCAGAGAGTGCACTGGCACCACTGGGGATGCAGTGCAGTGACTCGAAAGAGTGCACTGGCACCACTGCGGATGCAGTGCAGTGAGTCCGGAGAGTGCCCTGGCACCAATGTTGATGCAGTGCAGTGAGTCCAGAGAGTGCACTGGCACCACTGGGGATGCACTGCAGTGAGTCCAGAGAGTGCACTGGCACCACTGGGTATGCACTGCAGTGAGTCCAGAGAGTGCACTGGCACCACTGGGGATGCAGTGCAGTGAGTCCAGAGAGTGCACTGGCACCACTGGGGATGCAGTGCAGTGAGTCCAGAGAGTGCACTGACACCACTGGGGATGCAGTACAGTGAGTCCACAGAGTGCACTGGCACCACTGGGGATGCACTGCAGTGAGTCCAGAGAGTGCACTGGCACCACTGGGGATGCGGAGCAGTGAGTCCACAGAGTGCACTGGCACCACTGCGGATGCACTGCAGTGACTCTAGAGAGTGCACTGGCACCACTGGGGATGCAGTGCAGTGAGTCCAGAGAGTGCACTGGCACCACTGGGGATGCACTGCGGTGAGTCTAGAGAGTGCACTGGCACCACTGGGGATGCAGTGCAGTGAGTCCAGAGAGTGCAGTGGCACCACGGGGGATGCTCTGCAGTGACTCTAGAGAGTGCACTGTCACCACTGGGGATGCAGTGCAGTGAGTCCAGACAGTGCACTGGCACCACTGGGGATGCACTGTAATGAGTCCAGAGAGTGCACTGGCACCACTGGGGATGCAGTGCAGTGAGTCCAGAGAGTGCCCTGGCACCACGTGGAATGCACTGCAGTGACTCCAGAGAGTGCACTGGCACCACTGGGGATGCAGTGCAGTGAGTGCAGAGAGGGCACTGGCACCACTGGGATGCAGTGCAGTGACTCTAGAGAGTGCACTGGCACCACTGGGGATGCAGTACAGTGAGTCCACAGAGTGCACTGGCACCACTGGGGATGCACTGCAGTGACTCCAGAGAGTGCACTGGCACCACTGGGGATGCAGTGCAGTCAGTCCACAGAGTGCACTGGCACCACTGGGGATGCACTGCATTGAGTCCAGAGAGTGCACTGGCACCACTGGGGATGCACGGCAGTGAGTCCAGAGAATGCACTGGCAGTAATGCGGATGCAGTGCAGTGACTCGAAAGAGTGCACTGGCACCACTGCGGATGCACTGCAGTGAGTCCGGAGAGTGCCCTGGCACCAATGGTGATGCAGTGCAGTGAGTTCAGAGAGTGCACTGCCACCTCTGGGGATGCACTGCAGTGAGTCCAGAGAGTGCACTGGCACCACTGGGGATGCAGTGCTGTGAGTCCAGAGAGTGCATTGGCACCAATGGTGATGCAGTGCAGTGAGTCCAGAGGGTGCACTGGCACCACTGGGGATGCACTGCAGTGAGTCCAGAGAGTGCACTGGCACCACTGGGGATGCGGTGCAGTGAGTCCAGAGAGTGCACTGGCACCACTGGGGATGCACTGCAGTGACTCTAGAGAGTGCACTGGCACCACTGGGGATGCAGTGCAGTGAGTCCAGAGAGTGCACTGGCACCACTGGGGATGCAGTGCAGTGAGTCCAGAGAGTGCACTGGCACCACTGGGGATGCAGTGCAGTGAGTCCAGAGAGTGCACTGGCACCACTGGGGATGCACTGCAGTGACTCCAGAGAGTGCACTGGCACCACTGGGGATGCAGTGCAGTGAGTCCAGAGAGTGCACTGGCACCACTGGGGATGCACTGCAGTGACTCTAGAGAGTGCACTGGCACCAGTGGGGATGCACTGCAGTGACTCCAGAGAGTGCACTGGCACCACTGGGGATGCACTGCAGTGAGTCCAGAGAATGCACTGGCAGTAATGGGGATGCAGTGCAGTGACTCGAAAGAGTGCACTGGCACCACTGCGGATGCACTGCAGTGAGTCCGGAGAGTGCCCTGGCACCAATGGTGATGCAGTGCAGTGAGTCCAGAGAGTGCACTGGCACCACTGGGGATGCACTGCAGTGAGTCCAGAGAGTCCACTGGCACCAATGGGGATGCACTGCAGTGAGTCCAGAGAGTGCACTGGCACCACTGGGGATGCAGTGCTGAAAGTCCAGACAGTGCACTGGCACCACTGGGGATGCAGTGCAGTGAGTCCAGAGAGTGCACTGGCACCATTGGGGATGCACTGCAATGACTCCAGAGAGTGCACTGGCACCAATGGTGATGCAGTGCAGTGAGTCCAGAGAGTGCACTGGCACCAGTGGGGATGCACTGCAGTGAGTCCAGAGAGTGCACTGGCACCACTGGGGATGCACTGCAGTGAGTCCAGAGAGTGCACTGGCACCAATGGGGATGCACTGCAGTGAGTCCAGAGAGTGCATTGGCACCCCTGGGGATGCACTGCAGTGAGTCCAGAGAGTGCACTGGCACCACTGGGGATGCGGTGCAGTGAGTCCAGAGAGTGCACTGGCACCACGAGGAATGCACTGCAGTTAGTCCAGAGAGTGCACTGGCACCACTGGGGATGCAGTGCAGTGAGTCCAGAGAGTGCACTGGCACCACTAGGGATGCAGTGCAGTGAGTCCAGAGAGTGCAGTGGCACCACTGGTGATGCAGTGCAGTGAGTCCAGAGAGTGCACTGGCACCACGGGGAATGCACTGCAGTGAGTCCAGAGAGTGCACTGGCACCACTGGGGATGCAGTGCAGTGAGTGCAGAGAGGGCACTGGCACCACTGGGATGCACTGCAGTGACTCTAGAGAGTGCACTGGCACCACTGGGGATGCAGTACAGTGAGTCCACAGAGTGCACTGGCACCACTGCGGATGCACTGCAGTGACTCCAGAGAGTGCACTGGCACCAGTGGGGATGCAGTGCAGTGAGTCCAGAGAGTGCAGTGGCACCACTGGGGATGCAGTGCAGTGAGTCCCGAGAGTGCACTGGCACCACTGGGGATGCACTGCATTGAGTCCAGAGAGTGCACTGGCACCACTGGGGATGCACTGCAGTGAGTACATAGAATGCACTGGCAGTAATGGGGATGCAGTGCAGTGACTCGAAAGAGTGCACTGGCACCACTGCGGATGCACTGCAGTGAGTCCGGAGAGTGCCCTGGCACCAATGTTGATGCAGTGCAGTGAGTCCAGAGAGTGCACTGGCACCACTGGGGATGCACTGCAGTGAGTGCAGAGAGTGTACTGGCACCACTGGGGATGCACTGCAGTGAGTCCAGAGAGTGCACTGGCACCACTGGGGATGCACTGCAGTGAGTCCAGAGAGTGCACTGGCACCACTGGGGATGCAGTGCAGTGAGTCCAGAGAGTGCACTGGCACCACTGGGGATGCGGTGCAGTGAGTCCAGAGAGTGCACTGGCACCACTGGGGATGCAGTGCAGTGAGTCCAGAAAGTGCACTGGCACTTCTGGGGATGCACTGCGGTGAGTCTAGAGAGTGCACTGGCACCACTGGGGATGCAGTGCAGTGAGTCCAGAGAGTGCACTGGCACCACGGGGGATGCACTGCAGTGACTCTAGAGAGTGCACTGGCACCACTGGGGATGCAGTGCAGTGAGTCCAGAGAGTGCACTGGCACCACTGGGGATGCAGTGCAGTGAGTCCAGAGCGTGCACTGGCACCACTGGGGATGCAGTGCAGTGAGTCCAGAGAGTGCACTGGCACCACGAGGAATGCACTGCAGTTAGTCCAGAGAGGGCACTGGCACCACTGGGGATGCAGTGCAGTGAGTGCAGAGAGGGCACTGGCACCACTGGGATGCAGTGCAGTGACTCTAGAGAGTGCACTGGCACCACTGGGGATGCAGTGCTGTGAGTCCGGAGAGTGCCCTGGCACCAATGGTGATGCACTGCAGTGAGTCCAGAGAGTGCACTGGCACCACTGGGGATGCACTGCAGTGAGTCCAGAGAGTGCACTGGCACCACTGGGGATGCACTGCAGTGACTCCAGAGAGTGCACTGGCACCACTGGGGATGCACTGCAGTGAGTCCAGAGAGTGCACTGGCACCACTGGGGATGCGGTGCAGTGAGTCCAGAGAGTGCACTGGCACCACTGGGGATGCAGTGCAGTGAGTCCAGAGAGTGCAGTGGCACCACTGGGGATGCAGTGCAGTGAGTCCCGAGAGTGCACTGGCACCACTGGGGATGCACTGCATTCAGTCCAGAGAGTGCACTGGCACCACTGGGGATGCACTGCAGTGAGTCCAGAGAATGCACTGGCAGTAATGGGGATGCAGTGCAGTGACTCGAAAGAGTACACTGGCACCACTGCGGATGCACTGCAGTGAGTCCAGAGAGTGCACTGGCACCACTGGGGATGCAGTGCAGTGAGTCCAGAGAGTGCACTGGCACCACTGGGGATGCAGTGCAGTGAGTCCTGAGAGTGCACTGGCACCAATGGTGATGCAGTGCAGTGAGTCCAGAGAGTGCACTGGCACCACTGGGGATGCACTGCAGTGAGTCCAGAGAGTGCACTGGCACCACTGGGGATGCACTGCAGTGAGTCCAGAGAGTGCACTGGCACCAATGGGGATGCACTGCAGTGGCTCCAGAGAGTGCATTGGCACCACTGGGGATGCACTGCAGTGAGTCCAGAGAGTGCACTGGCACCACTGGGGATGCGGTGCAGTGAGTCCAGAGAGTGCACTGGCACCACTGGCGATGCACTGCAGTGACTCTAGAGAGTGCACTGGCACCACTGGGGATGCAGTGCAGTGAGTCCAGAGAGTGCACTGGCACCACTAGGGATGCAGTGCAGTGAGTCCAGAGAGTGCACTGGCACCACTGGGGATGCAGTGCAGTAAGTCCAGAGAGTGCACTGGCACCACGGGGAATGCACTGCAGTGAGTCCAGAGAGTGCACTGGCACCACTGGGGATGCAGTGCAGTGAGTGCAGAGAGGGCACTGGCACCACGGGGGATGCACTGCAGTGACTCTAGAGAGTGCACTGGCACCACTGGGGATGCAGTGCTGTGAGTCCGGAGAGTGCCCTGGCACCAATGGTGATGCAGTGCAGTGAGTCCAGAGAGTGCACTGGCACCACTGGGGATGCACTGCAGTGACTCCAGAGAGTGCACTGGCACCACTGGGGATGCACTGCAGTGACTCCAGAGAGTGCACTCGCACCACTGGGGATGCACTGCAGTGAGTGCAGAGAGTGCACTGGCACCACTGGGGATGCACTGCAGTGAGTGCAGAGAGTGCACTGGCACCACTGGGGATGCACTGCAGTGAGTCCAGAGAGTGCACTGGCACCACTGGGGATGCACTGCAGTGAGTCCAGAGAGTGCACTGGCACCACTGGGGATGCAGTGCTGTGAGTCCAGAGAGTGCACTGGCACCACTGGGGATGCACTGCAGTGAGTCCAGAGAGTGCACTGGCACCACTGGGGATGCAGTACAGTGAGTCCACAGAGTGCACTGGCACCACTGGGGATGCACTGCAGTGAGTCCAGAGAGTGCACTGGCACCACTGGGGATGCGGTGCAGTGAGTCCAGAGAGTGCACTGGCACCACTGGGGATGCAGTGCAGTGAGTCCAGAAAGTGCACTGGCACCACTGGGGATGCACTGCGGTGAGTCTAGAGAGTGCACTGGCACCACTGGGGATGCAGTGCAGTGAGTCCAGAGAGTGCACTGGCACCACGGGGGATGCACTGCAGTGACTCTAGAGAGTGCACTGGCACCACTGGGGATGCAGTGCAGTGAGTCCAGAGAGTGCACTGGCACCACTGGGGATGCACTGCAGTGAGTCCAGAGAGTGCACTGGCACCACTGGGGATGCAGTGCAGTGAGTCCAGAGAGTGCACTGGCACCACGAGGAATGCACTGCAGTTAGTCCAGAGAGGGCACTGGCACCACTGGGGATGCAGTGCAGTGAGTGCAGAGAGGGCACTGGCACCACTGGGATGCAGTGCAGTGACTCTAGAGAGTGCACTGGCACCACTGGGGATGCAGTGCTGTGAGTCCGGAGAGTGCCCTGGAACCAATGGTGATGCACTGCAGTGAGTCCAGAGAGTGCACTGGCACCACTGGGGATGCACTGCAGTGAGTCCAGAGAGTGCACTGGCACCACTGGGGATGCACTGCAGTGACTCCAGAGAGTGCACTGGCACCACTGGGGATGCACTGCAGTGAGTCCAGAGAGTGCACTGGCACCACTGGGGATGCGGTGCAGTGAGTCCAGAGAGTGCACTGGCACCACTGGGGATGCGGTGCAGTGAGTCCAGAGAGTGCACTGGCACCACTGGGGATGCAGTGCAGTGAGTCCAGAGAGTGCACTGGCACCACTGGGGATGCAGTGCAGTGAGTCCAGAGAGTGCAGTGGCACCACTGGGGATGCAGTGCAGTGAGTCCCGAGAGTGCACTGGCACCACTGGGGATGCACTGCATTCAGTCCAGAGAGTGCACTGGCACCACTGGGGATGCAGTGCAGTGAGTCCAGAGAGTGCACTGGCACCAATGGTGATGCAGTGCAGTGAGTCCAGAGAGTGCACTGGCACCACTGGGGATGCACTGCAGTGAGTCCAGAGAGTGCACTGGCACCACTGGGGATGCACTGCAGTGAGTCCAGAGAGTGCACTGGCACCAATGGGGATGCACTGCAGTGAGTCCAGAGAGTGCATTGGCAGCACTGGGGATGCACTGCAGTGAGTCCAGAGAGTGCACTGGCACCACTGGGGATGCCGTGCAGTGAGTCCAGAGAGTGCACTGGCACCACTGGGGATGCACTGCAGTGAGTCCAGAGAGTGCACTGGCACCACTGGGGATGCAGTGCAGTGAGTCCAGAGAGTGCACTGGCACCACTGGGGATGCAGTGCAGTGAGTCCAGAGAGTGCACTGGCACCACTGGGGATGCAGTGCAGTGAGTCCAGAGAGTGCACTGGCACCACGGGGAATGCACTGCAGTGAGTCCAGAGAGTGCACTGGCACCACTGGGGATGCAGTGCAGTGAGTGTAGAGAGGGCACTGGCACCACTTGAATGCACTACAGTGACTCTAGAGAGTGCACTGGCACCACTGAGGATGCAGTACAGTGAGTCCACAGAGTGCACTGGCACCACTGGGGATGCACTGCAGTGAGTCCAGAGAGTGCACTGGCACCAGTGGGGATGCAGTGCAGTGAGTCCAGAGAGTGCAGTGGCACCACTGGCGATGCAGTGCAGTGAGTCCCGAGAGTGCACTGGCACCACTGGGGATGCACTGCATTCAGTCCAGAGAGTGCACTGGCACCACTGGGGATGCACTGCAGTGAGTCCATAGAATGCACGGGCAGTAATGGGGATGCAGAGCAGTGACTCGAAAGAGTGCACTGGCACCACTGCGGATGCACTGCAGTGAGTCCGGAGAGTGCCCTGGCACCAATGTTGATGCAGTGCAGTGAGTCCAGAGAGTGCACTGGCACCACTGGGGATGCACTGCAGTGAGTGCAGAGAGTGCACTGGCACCACTGGGGATGCACTGCAGTGAGTCCAGAGAGTGCTCTGGCACCAGTGGGGATGCAGTGCAGTGAGTCCAGAGAGTGCACTGGAACCACTGGGGATGCACTGCAGTGAGTCCAGAGAGTGCACTGGCACCACTGGGGATGCAGTACAGTGAGTCCACAGAGTGCACTGGCACCACTGGGGATGCACTGCAGTGACTCCAGAGAGTGCATTGGCACCACTGGGGATGCACTGCGGTGAGTCTAGAGAGTGCACTGGCACCACTGGGGATGCAGTGCAGTGAGTCCAGAGAGTGCAGTGGCACCAGGGGGGATGCACTGCAGTGACTCTAGAGAGTGCACTGGCACCACTGGGGATGCACTGTAGTGACTCCAGAGAGTGCACTGGCACCACTGGGGATGCACTGCAGTGAGTCCAGAGAGTGCACTGGCACCACTGGGGATGCAGTGCAGTGAGTCCAGAGAGTGCACTGGCACCACGTGGAATGCACTGCAGTGACTCCAGAGAGTGCACTGGCACCACTGGGGATGCAGTGCAGTGAGTGCAGAGAGGGCACTGGCACCACTGGGATGCAGTGCAGTGAGTCCAGAGAGTGCACTGGCACCACTGGGGATGCAGTACAGTGAGTCCACAGAGTGCACTGGCACCACTGGGGATGCACTGCAGTGACTCCAGAGAGTGCACTGGCACCACTGGGGATGCACTGCAGTGAGTCCAGAGAGTGCACTGGCACCACTGGGGATGCAGTGCAGTGAGTCCAGAGAGTGCACTGGCACCACGTGGAATGCACTGCAGTGACTCCAGAGAGTGCACTGGCACCACTGGGGATGCAGTGCAGTGAGTGCAGAGAGGGCACTGGCACCACTGGGATGCAGTGCAGTGACTCTAGAGAGTGCACTGGCACCACTGGGGATGCAGTACAGTGAGTCCAGAGAGTGCACTGGCACCACTGGGGATGCACTGCAGTGACTCCAGAGAGTGCACTGGCACCACTGGGGATGCAGTGCAGTGAGTCCAGAGAGTGCACTGGCACCACTGGGGATGCAGTGCAGTGATTCCAGAGAGTGCACATGCACCACTGGGGATGCACTGCATTGAGTCCAGAGAGTGCACTGGCACCACTGGGGATGCACGGCAGTGAGTCCAGAGAATGCACTGGCAGTAATGGGGATGCAGTGCAGTGACTCGAAAGAGTGCACTGGCACCACTGCGGATGCACTGCAGTGAGTCCGGAGAGTGCCCTGGCACCACTGGGGATGCACTGCAGTGACTCTAGAGAGTGCACTGGCACCACTGGGGATGCAGTGCAGTGAGTCCAGAGAGTGCACTGGCACCACTGGGGATGGAGTGCAGTGAGTCCAGAGAGTGCACTGGCACCACTGGGGATGCACTGCAGTGACTCCAGAGAGTGCACTGGCACCACTGGGGATGCAGTGCAGTGAGTCCAGAGAGTGCACTGGCACCACTGGGGATGCACTGCAGTGACTCCAGAGAGTGCACTGGCACCACTGGGGATGCAGTGCAGTGAGTCCAGAGAGTGCACTGGCACCACTGGGGATGCACTGCAGTGACTCTAGAGAGTGCACTGGCACCAGTGGGGATGCAGTGCAGTGAGTCCCGAGAGTGCAGTGGCACCACTGAGGATGCAGTGCAGTGAGTCCAGAGAGTGCACTGGCACCAGTGGGGATGCACTGCATTCAGTCCAGAGAGTGCACTGGCACCACTGGGGATGCACTGCAGTGAGTCCAGAGAATGCACTGGCAGTAATGGGGATGCACTGCAGTGACTCCAGAGAGTGCACTGGCACCACTGGGGATGCAGTGCTGAAAGTCCAGAGAGTGCACTGGCACAACGGGGGATGCAGTGCAGTGAGTCCAGAGAGTGCACTGGCACCATTGGGGATGCACTGCAATGACTCCAGAGAGTGCACTGGCACCAATGGTGATGCAGTGCAGTGAGTCCAGAGAGTGCACTGGCACCACTGGGGATGCACTGCAGTGAGTCCAGAGAGTGCACTGGCACCACTGGGGATGCACTGCAGTGAGTCCAGAGAGTGCACTGGCACCAATGGGGATGCACTGCAGTGACTCCAGAGAGTGCATTGGCACCACTGGGGATGCACTGCAGTGAGTCCAGAGAGTGCACTGGCACCACTGGGGATGCGGTTCAGTGAGTCCAGAGAGTGCACTGGCACCACTGGGGATGCACTGCAGTGACTCTAGAGAGTGCACTGGCACCACTGGGGATGCAGTGCAGTGAGTCCAGATAGTGCACTGGCACCACTAGGGATGCAGTGCAGTGAGTCCAGAGAGTGCACTGGCACCACTGGGGATGCAGTGCAGTGAGTCCAGAGAGTGCACTGGCACCACGGGGAATGCACTGCAGTGAGTCCAGAGAGTGCACTGGCACCACTGGGGATGCAGTGCAGTGAGTGCAGAGAGGGCACTGGCACCACTGGGATGCACTGCAGTGACTCTAGAGAGTGCACTGGCACCACTGGGGATGCAGTACAGTGAGTCCACAGAGTGCACTGGCACCACTGGGGATGCACTGCAGTGACTCCAGAGAGTGCACTGGCACCAGTGGGGATGCAGTGCAGTGACTCCAGAGAGTGCAGTGGCCCCACTGGGGATGCAGTGCAGTGAGTCCCGAGAGTGCACTGGCACCACTGGGGATGCACTGCATTGAGTCCAGAGAGTGCACTGGCACCACTGGGGATGCAGTGCATTGAGTCCATAGAATGCACTGGCAGTAATGGGGATGCAGTGCAGTGACTCGAAAGAGTGCACTGGCACCACTGCGGATGCACTGCAGTGAGTCCGGAGAGTGCCCTGGCACCAATGGTGATGCAGTGCAGTGAGTCCAGAGAGTGCACTGGCACCACTGCGGATGCACTGCAGTGAGTCCGGAGAGTACCCTGGCACCAATGGTGATGCAGTGCAGTGACTCCAGAGAGTGCACTGGCACCACTGGGGATGCAGTGCTGTGAGTCCGGAGAGTGCCCTGGCACCAATGGTCATGCAGTGCAGTGAGTCCAGAGAGTGCACTGGCACCACTGGGGATGCACTGCAGTGACTCCAGAGAGTGCACTGGCACCACTGGGGATGCACTGCAGTGACTCCAGAGAGTGCACTGGCACCACTGGGGATGCAGTGCAGTGAGTCCAGAGAGTGCACTGGCACCACTAGGGATGCGGTGCAGTGAGTCCAGAGAGTGCACTGGCACCACTGGGGATCCAGTGCTGAAAGTCCAGAGAGTGCACTGGCACCACTGGGGATGCAGTGCAGTGAGTCCAGAGAGTGCACTGGCACCACTGGGGATGCACTGCAGTGACTCCAGAGAGTGCACTGGCACCAATGGTGATGCAGTGCAGTGAGTCCAGAGAGTGCACTGGCACCACTGGGGATGCACTGCAGTGAGTCCAGAGAGTGCCCTGGCACCACTGGGGATGCACTGCAGTGAGTCCAGAGAGTGCACTGGCACCAATGGGGATGCACTGCAGTGACTCCAGAGAGTGCACTGGCACCACTGGGGATGCACTGCAGTGAGTCCAGAGAGTGCACTGGCACCACTGGGGATGCGGTGCAGTGAGTCCAGAGAGTGCACTGGCACCACTGGGGATGCACTGCAGTGACTCTAGAGAGTGCACTGGCACCACTGGGGATGCAGTGCAGTGAGTCCAGAGAGTGCACTGGCACCACTGGGGATGCAGTGCAGTGAGTCCAGAGAGTGCACTGGCACCACTGGGGATGCACTGCAGTGAGTCCAGAGAGTGCACTGGCACCACGGGGAATGCACTGCAGTGAGTCCAGAGAGTGCACTGGCACCACTGGGGATGCAGTGCAGTGAGTCCAGAGAGGGCACTGGCACCACTGGGATGCACTGCAGTGACTCTAGAGAGTGCACTGGCACCACTGGGGATGCAGTACAGTGAGTCCACAGAGTGCACTGGCACCACTGGGGATGCACTGCATTGAGTCCAGAGAGTGCACTGGCACCACTGGGGATGCACTGCAGTGAGTACAGAGAGTGCACTGGCACCACTGGGGATGCGGTGCAGTGAGTCCAGAGAGTGCACTGGCACCACTGGGGATGCAGTGCAGTGAGTCCAGAAAGTGCACTGGCACCACTGGGGATGCACTGCAGTGAGTCCAGAGAGTGCACTGGCACCACTGGGGATGCAGTACAGTGAGTCCACAGACTGCACTGGCACCACTGGGGATGCACTGCAGTGAGTCCAGAGAGTGCACTGGCACCACTGGGGATGCGGTGCAGTGAGTCCAGAGAGTGCACTGGCACCACTGGGGATGCAGTGCAGTGAGTCCAGAAAGTGCACTGGCACCACTGGGGATGCACTGCGGTGAGTCTAGAGAGTGCACTGTCACCACTGGGGATGCAGTGCAGTGAGTCCAGAGAGTGCACTGGCACCACAGGGGATGCACTGCAGTGACTCTAGAGAGTGCACTGGCACCACTGGGGATGCAGTGCAGTGAGTCCAGAGAGTGCACTGGCACCACTGGGGATGCACTGCAGTGAGTCCAGAGAGTGTACTGGCACCACTGGGGATGCAGTGCAGTGATGCAGTGCCGTGAGTCCAGAGAGTGCACTGGCACCACGGGGAATGCACTGCAGTGAGTCCAGAGAGTGCACTGGCACCACTGGTGATGCAGTGCAGTGAGTGCAGAGAGGGCACTGGTACCACTGGGATGCAGTGCAGTGACTCTAGAGAGTGCACTGGCACCACTGGGGATGCAGTACAGTGAGTCCACAGAGTGCACTGGCACCACTGGGGATGCACTGCAGTGACTCCAGAGAGTGCACTGGCACCACTGGGGATGCAGTGAAGTGAGTCCAGAGAGTGCACTGGCACCACTGGGGATGCACTGCATTGAGTCCAGAGAATGCACTGGCAGTAATGGGGATGCAGTGCAGTGACTCGAAAGAGTGCACTGGCACCACTGCAGATGCACTGCAGTGAGTCCGGAGAGTACCCTGGCACCAATGGTGATGCAGTGCAGTGACTCCAGAGAGTGCACTGGCACCACTGGGTATGCAGTGCAGTGAGTCCAGAGAGTGCACTGGCACCACGGGGAATGCACTGCAGTGAGTCCAGAGAGTGCACTGGCACCACTGGGGATGCAGTGCAGTGAGTGCAGAGAGGGCACTGGCACCACTGGGATGCAGTGCAGTGACTCTAGAGAGTGCACTGGCACCACTGGGGATGCAGTACAGTGAGTCCACAGAGTGCACTGGCACCACTGGGGATGCACTGCAGTGACTCCAGAGAGTGCACTGGCACCAGTGGGGATGCAGTGCAGTGAGTCCAGAGAGTGCACTGGCACCACTGGGGATGCACTGCAGTGACTCTAGAGAGTGCACTAGCACCACTGGGGATGCAGTGCAGTGAGTCCAGAGAGTGCAGTGGCACCACTGGGGATGCAGTGCAGTGAGTCCCGAGAGTGCACTGGCACCACTGGGGATGCACTGCATTGAGTCCAGAGAGTGCACTGGCACCACTGGGGATGCACTGCAGTGAGTCCATAGAATACACTGGCAGTAATGGGGATGCAGTGCAGTGACTCGAAAGAGTGCAGTGGCACCACTGCGGATGCAGTGCAGTGAGTCCGGAGAGTGCCCTGGCACCAATGGTGATGCACTGCAGTGAGACCAGAGAGTGCACTGGCACCACTGGGGATGCACTGCAGTGAGTCCAGAGAGTGCACTGGCACCAATGGGGATGCACTGCAGTGACTCCAGAGAGTGCACTGGCACCACTGGGGATCCAGTGCTGAAAGTCCAGAGAGTGCACTGGCACCACTGGGGATGCAGTGCAGTGAGTCCAGAGAGTGCACTGGCACCACTGGGGATGCACTGCAGTGACTCCAGAGAGTGCACTGGCACCAAAGGTGATGCAGTGCAGTGAGTCCAGAGAGTACACTGGCACCACTGGGGATGCACTGCAGTGAGTCCAGAGAGTGCCCTGGCACCACTGAGGATGCACTGCAGTGAGTCCAGAGAGTGCACTGGCACCACTGGGGATGCAGTACAGTGAGTCCACAGAGTGCACTGGCACCACTGGGGATGCACTGCAGTGAGTCCAGAGAGTGCACTGGCACCACTGGGGATGCGGTGCAGTGAGTCCAGAGAGTGCACTGGCACCACTGGGGATGCAGTGCAGTGAGTCCAGAAAGTGCACTGGCACCACTGGGGATGCACTGCGGTGAGTCTAGAGAGTGCACTGGCACCACTGGGGATGCACTGCAGTGACTCTAGAGAGTGCACTGGCACCACTGGGGATGCACTGCAGTGAGTCCAGAGAGTGCACTGGCACCACTGGGGATGCAGTACAGTGAGTCCACAGACTGCACTGGCACCACTGGGGATGCAGTACAGTGAGTCCAGAGAGTGCACTGGCACCACTGGGGATGCAGTGCAGTGAGTCCAGAGAGTGCACTGGCACCACTGGGGATGCAGTGCAGTGAGTCCAGAGAGTGCACTGGCACCACTGGGGATGCAGTGCAGTGAGTCCAGAAAGTGCACTGGCACCACTGGGGATGCACTGCGGTGAGTCTAGAGAGTGCACTGTCACCACTGGGGATGCAGTGCAGTGAGTCCAGAGAGTGCACTGGCACCACAGGGGATGCACTGCAGTGACTCTAGAGAGTGCACTGGCACCACTGGGGATGCAGTGCAGTGAGTCCAGAGAGTGCAGTGGCACCACTGGGGATGCACTGCAGTGAGTCCAGAGAGTGTACTGGCACCACTGGGGATGCAGTGCAGTGAGTCCAGAGAGTGCACTGGCACCAATGGGGATGCACTGCAGTGACTCCAGAGAGTGCACTGGCACCACTGGGGATCCAGTGCTGAAAGTCCAGAGAGTGCACTGGCACCACTGGGGATGCAGTGCAGTGAGTCCAGAGAGTGCACTGGCACCACTGGGGATGCACTGCAGTGACTCCAGAGAGTGCACTGGCACCAATGGTGATGCAGTGCAGTGAGTCCAGAGAGTACACTGGCACCACTGGGGATGCACTGCAGTGAGTCCAGAGAGTGCCCTGGCACCACTGAGGATGCACTGCAGTGAGTCCAGAGAGTGCACTGGCACCACTGGGGATGCAGTACAGTGAGTCCACAGAGTGCACTGGCACCACTGGGGATGCACTGCAGTGAGTCCAGAGAGTGCACTGGCACCACTGGGGATGCGGTGCAGTGAGTCCAGAGAGTGCACTGGCACCACTGGGGATGCAGTGCAGTGAGTCCAGAAAGTGCACTGGCACCACTGGGGATGCACTGCGGTGAGTCCAGAGAGTGCACTGGCACCACTGGGGATGCACTGCAGTGACTCTAGAGAGTGCACTGGCACCACTGGGGATGCACTGCAGTGAGTCCAGAGAGTGCACTGGCACCACTGGGGATGCAGTACAGTGAGTCCACAGACTGCACTGGCACCACTGGGGATGCAGTACAGTGAGTCCAGAGAGTGCACTGGCACCACTGGGGATGCAGTGCAGTGAGTCCAGAGAGTGCACTGGCACCACTGGGGATGCAGTGCAGTGAGTCCAGAGAGTGCACTGGCACCACTGGGGATGCAGTGCAGTGAGTCCAGAAAGTGCACTGGCACCACTGGGGATGCACTGCGGTGAGTCTAGAGAGTGCACTGTCACCACTGGGGATGCAGTGCAGTGAGTCCAGAGAGTGCACTGGCACCACAGGGGATGCACTGCAGTGACTCTAGAGAGTGCACTGGCACCACTGGGGATGCAGTGCAGTGAGTCCAGAGAGTGCAGTGGCACCACTGGGGATGCACTGCAGTGAGTCCAGAGAGTGTACTGGCACCACTGGGGATGCAGTGCAGTGAGTCCAGAGAGTGCACTGGCACCACGGGGAATGCACTGCAGTGAGTACAGAGAGGGCACTGGCACCACTGGTGATGCAGTGCAGTGAGTGCAGAGAGGGCACTGGTACCACTGGGATGCAGTGCAGTGACTCTAGAGAGTGCACTGGCACCACTGGGGATGCAGTACAGTGAGTCCACAGAGTGCACTGGCACCACTGGGGATGCACTGCAGTGACTCCAGAGAGTGCACTGGCACCACTGGGGATGCAGTGAAGTGAGTCCAGAGAGTGCACTGGCACCACTGGGGATGCACTGCATTGAGTCCAGAGAATGCACTGGCAGTAATGGGGATGCAGTGCAGTGACTCGAAAGAGTGCACTGGCACCACTGCAGATGCACTGCAGTGAGTCCGGAGAGTACCCTGGCACCAATGGTGATGCAGTGCAGTGACTCCAGAGAGTGCACTGGCACCACTGGGTATGCAGTGCAGTGAGTCCAGAGAGTGCACTGGCACCACGGGGAATGCACTGCATTGAGTCCAGAGAGTGCACTGGCACCACTGGGGATGCAGTGCAGTGAGTGAAGAGAGGGCACTGGCACCACTGGGATGCAGTGCAGTGACTCTAGAGAGTGCACTGGCACCACTGGGGATGCAGTACAGTGAGTCCACAGAGTGCACTGGCACCACTGGGGATGCACTGCAGTGACTCCAGAGAGTGCACTGGCACAAGTGGGGATGCAGTGCAGTGAGTCCAGAGAGTGCACTGGCACCACTGGGGATGCACTGCAGTGACTCTAGAGAGTGCACTAGCACCACTGGGGATGCAGTGCAGTGAGTCCAGAGAGTGCAGTGGCACCACTGGGGATGCAGTGCAGTGAGTCCCGAGAGTGCACTGGCACCACTGGGGATGCACTGCATTGAGTCCAGAGAGTGCACTGGCACCACTGGGGATGCACTGCAGTGAGTCCATAGAATACACTGGCAGTAATGGGGATGCAGTGCAGTGACTCGAAAGAGTGCACTGGCACCACTGCGGATGCAGTGCAGTGAGTCCGGAGAGTGCCCTGGCACCAATGGTGATGCACTGCAGTGAGTCCAGAGAGTGCACTGGCACCACTGGGGATGCACTGCAGTGAGTCCAGAGAGTGCACTGGCACCAATGGGGATGCACTGCAGTGACTCCAGAGAGTGCACTGGCACCACTGGGGATCCAGTGCTGAAAGTCCAGAGAGTGCACTGGCACCACTGGGGATGCAGTGCAGTGAGTCCAGAGAGTGCACTGGCACCACTGGGGATGCACTGCAGTGACTCCAGAGAGTGCACTGGCACCAATGGTGATGCAGTGCAGTGAGTCCAGAGAGTACACTGGCACCACTGGGGATGCACTGCAGTGAGTCCAGAGAGTGCCCTGGCACCACTGAGGATGCACTGCAGTGAGTCCAGAGAGTGCACTGGCACCAATGGTGATGCAATGCAGTGAGTCCAGAGAGTGCACTGGCACCACTGGGGATGCACTGCAGTGAGTCCAGAGAGTGCCCTGGCACCACTGGGGATGCAGTGCAGTGAGTCCAGAGAGTGCAGTGGCACCACTGGGGATGCAGTGCAGTGAGTCCAGAGAGTGCACTGGCACCACTGGGGATGCAGTACAGTGAGTCCACAGAGTGCACTGGCACCACTGGGGATGCACTGCAGTGAGTCCAGAGAGTGTACTGGCACCACTGGGGATGCAGTGCAGTGAGTCCACAGAGTGCACTGGCACCAATGGGGATGCACTGCAGTGACTCCAGAGAGTGCACTGGCACCACTGGGGATCCAGTGCTGAAAGTCCAGAGAGTGCACTGGCACCACTGGGGATGCAGTGCAGTGAGTCCAGAGAGTGCACTGGCACCACTGGGGATGCACTGCAGTGACTCCAGAGAGTGCACTGGCACCAATGGTGATGCAGTGCAGTGAGTCCAGAGAGTACACTGGCACCACTGGGGATGCACTGCAGTGAGTCCAGAGAGTGCCCTGGCACCACTGAGGATGCACTGCAGTGAGTCCAGAGAGTGCACTGGCACCACTGGGGATGCAGTACAGTGAGTCCACAGAGTGCACTGGCACCACTGGGGATGCACTGCAGTGAGTCCAGAGAGTGCACTGGCACCACTGGGGATGCGGTGCAGTGAGTCCAGAGAGTGCACTGGCACCACTGGGGATGCAGTGCAGTGAGTCCAGAAAGTGCACTGGCACCACTGGGGATGCACTGCGGTGAGTCTAGAGAGTGCACTGGCACCACTGGGGATGCACTGCAGTGACTCTAGAGAGTGCACTGGCACCACTGGGGATGCACTGCAGTGAGTGCAGAGAGGGCACTGGCACCACTGGGGATGCAGTACAGTGAGTCCACAGACTGCACTGGCACCACTGGGGATGCAGTACAGTGAGTCCAGAGAGTGCACTGGCACCACTGGGGATGCAGTGCAGTGAGTCCAGAGAGTGCACTGGCACCACTGGGGATGCAGTGCAGTGAGTCCAGAGAGTGCACTGGCACCACTGGGGATGCAGTGCAGTGAGTCCAGAAAGTGCACTGGCACCACTGGGGATGCACTGCGGTGAGTCTAGAGAGTGCACTGTCACCACTGGGGATGCAGTGCAGTGAGTCCAGAGAGTGCACTGGCACCACAGGGGATGCACTGCAGTGACTCTAGAGAGTGCACTGGCACCACTGGGGATGCAGTGCAGTGAGTCCAGAGAGTGCAGTGGCACCACTGGGGATGCACTGCAGTGAGTCCAGAGAGTGTACTGGCACCACTGGGGATGCAGTGCAGTGAGTCCAGAGAGTGCACTGGCACCACGGGGAATGCACTGCAGTGAGTACAGAGAGGGCACTGGCACCACTGGTGATGCAGTGCAGTGAGTGCAGAGAGGGCACTGGTACCACTGGGATGCAGTGCAGTGACTCTAGAGAGTGCACTGGCACCACTGGGGATGCAGTACAGTGAGTCCACAGAGTGCACTGGCACCACTGGGGATGCACTGCAGTGACTCCAGAGAGTGCACTGGCACCACTGGGGATGCAGTGAAGTGAGTCCAGAGAGTGCACTGGCACCACTGGGGATGCACTGCATTGAGTCCAGAGAATGCACTGGCAGTAATGGGGATGCAGTGCAGTGACTCGAAAGAGTGCACTGGCACCACTGCAGATGCACTGCAGTGAGTCCGGAGAGTACCCTGGCACCAATGGTGATGCAGTGCAGTGACTCCAGAGAGTGCACTGGCACCACTGGGTATGCAGTGCAGTGAGTCCAGAGAGTGCACTGGCACCACGGGGAATGCACTGCAGTGAGTCCAGAGAGTGCACTGGCACCACTGGGGATGCAGTGCAGTGAGTGAAGAGAGGGCACTGGCACCACTGGGATGCAGTGCAGTGACTCTAGAGAGTGCACTGGCACCACTGGGGATGCAGTACAGTGAGTCCACAGAGTGCACTGGCACCACTGGGGATGCACTGCAGTGACTCCAGAGAGTGCACTGGCACCAGTGGGGATGCAGTGCAGTGAGTCCAGAGAGTGCACTGGCACCACTGGGGATGCACTGCAGTGACTCTAGAGAGTGCACTAGCACCACTGGGGATGCAGTGCAGTGAGTCCAGAGAGTGCAGTGGCACCACTGGGGATGCAGTGCAGTGAGTCCCGAGAGTGCACTGGCACCACTGGGGATGCACTGCAGTGAGTCCAGAGAGTGCACTGGCACAAATGGGGATGCACTGCAGTGGCTCCAGAGAGTGCACTGGCACCACTGGGGATGCAGTGCTGTGAGTCCGGAGAGTGCCCTGGCACCAATGGTGATGCAGTGCAGTGAGTCCAGAGGGTGCACTGGCACCACTGGGGATGCACTGCAGTGAGTCCAGAGAGTGCACTGGCACCACTGGGGATGCGGTGCAGTGAGTCCAGAGAGTGCACTGGCACCACTGGGGATGCACTGCAGTGACTCTAGAGAGTGCACTGGCACCACTGGGGATGCAGTGCAGTGAGTCCAGAGAGTGCACTGGCACCACTGGGGATGCAGTGCAGTGAGTCCAGAGAGTGCACTGGCACCACTGGGGATGCAGTGCAGTGAGTCCAGAGAGTGCAGTGGCACCACTGGGGACGCAGTGCAGTGAGTCCCGAGAGTGCACTGGCACCACTGGGGATGCACTGCATTGAGTCCAGAGAGTGCACTGGCACCACTGGGGATGCACTGCAGTGAGTCCATAGAATACACTGGCAGTAATGGGGATGCAGTGCAGTGACTCGAAAGAGTGCACTGGCACCACTGCGGATGCAGTGCAGTGAGTCCGGAGAGTGCCCTGGCACCAATGGTGATGCACTGCAGTGAGTCCAGAGAGTGCACTGGCACCACTGGGGATGCACTGCAGTGAGTCCAGAGAGTGCACTGGCACCAATGGGGATGCACTGCAGTGACTCCAGAGAGTGCACTGGCACCACTGGGGATGCAGTGCTGAAAGTCCAGAGAGTGCACTGACACCACTGGGGATGCAGTGCAGTGAGTCCAGAGAGTGCACTGGCACCACTGGGGATGCACTGCAGTGACTCCAGAGAGTGCACTGGCACCAATGGTGATGCAGTGCAGTGAGTCCAGAGAGTACACTGGCACCACTGGGGATGCACTGCAGTGAGTCCAGAGAGTGCCCTGGCACCACTGAGGATGCACTGCAGTGAGTCCAGAGAGTGCACTGGCACCAATGGTGATGCAGTCCAGTGAGTCCAGAGAGTGCACTGGCACCACTGGGGATGCACTGCAGTGAGTCCAGAGAGTGCCCTGGCACCACTGGGGATGCAGTGCAGTGAGTCCAGAGAGTGCACTGGCACCACTGGGGATGCACTGCAGTGACTCTAGAGAGTGCACTGGCACCACTGGGGATGCACTGCAGTGAGTGCAGAGAGGGCACTGGCACCACTGGGGATGCAGTACAGTGAGTCCACAGACTGCACTGGCACCACTGGGGATGCAGTACAGTGAGTCCAGAGAGTGCACTGGCACCACTGGGGATGCAGTGCAGTGAGTCCAGAGAGTGCACTGGCACCACTGGGGATGCAGTGCAGTGAGTCCAGAGAGTGCACTGGCACCACTGGGGATGCAGTGCAGTGAGTCCAGAAAGTGCACTGGCACCACTGGGGATGCACTGCGGTGAGTCTAGAGAGTGCACTGTCACCACTGGGGATGCAGTGCAGTGAGTCCAGAGAGTGCACTGGCACCACTGGGTATGCAGTGCAGTGAGTCCAGAGAGTGCACTGGCACCACGGGGAATGCACTGCAGTGAGTCCAGAGAGTGCACTGGCACCACTGGGGATGCACTGCAGTGAGTGAAGAGAGGGCACTGGCACCACTGGGATGCAGTGCAGTGACTCTAGAGAGTGCACTGGCACCACTGGGGATGCAGTACAGTGAGTCCACAGAGTGCACTGGCACCACTGGGGATGCACTGCAGTGACTCCAGAGAGTGCACTGGCACCAGTGGGGATGCAGTGCAGTGAGTCCAGAGAGTGCACTGGCACCACTGGGGATGCACTGCAGTGACTCTAGAGAGTGCACTAGCACCACTGGGGATGCAGTGCAGTGAGTCCAGAGAGTGCAGTGGCACCACTGGGGATGCAGTGCAGTGAGTCCCGAGAGTGCACTGGCACCACTGGGGATGCACTGCATTGAGTCCAGAGAGTGCACTGGCACCACTGGGGATGCACTGCAGTGAGTCCATAGAATACACTGGCAGTAATGGGGATGCAGTGCAGTGACTCGAAAGAGTGCACTGGCACCACTGCGGATGCAGTGCAGTGAGTCCGGAGAGTGCCCTGGCACCAATGGTGATGCACTGCAGTGAGTCCAGAGAGTGCACTGGCACCACTGGGGATGCACTGCAGTGAGTCCAGAGAGTGCACTGGCACCAATGGGGATGCACTGCAGTGACTCCAGAGAGTGCACTGGCACCACTGGGGATCCAGTGCTGAAAGTCCAGAGAGTGCACTGGCACCACTGGGGATGCAGTGCAGTGAGTCCAGAGAGTGCACTGGCACCACTGGGGATGCACTGCAGTGACTCCAGAGAGTGCACTGGCACCAATGGTGATGCAGTGCAGTGAGTCCAGAGAGTACACTGGCACCACTGGGGATGCACTGCAGTGAGTCCAGAGAGTGCCCTGGCACCACTGAGGATGCACTGCAGTGAGTCCAGAGAGTGCACTGGCACCAATGGTGATGCAATGCAGTGAGTCCAGAGAGTGCACTGGCACCACTGGGGATGCACTGCAGTGAGTCCAGAGAGTGCCCTGGCACCACTGGGGATGCAGTGCAGTGAGTCCAGAGAGTGCAGTGGCACCACTGGGGATGCAGTGCAGTGAGTCCAGAGAGTGCACTGGCACCACTGGGGATGCAGTACAGTGAGTCCACAGAGTGCACTGGCACCACTGGGGATGCACTGCAGTGAGTCCAGAGAGTGCACTGGCACCACTGGGGATGCGGTGCCGTGAGTCCACAGAGTGCAGTGGCACCACGGGGGATGCACTGCAGTGACTCTAGAGAGTGCACTGTCACCACTGGGGATGCAGTGCAGTGAGTCCAGAGAGTGCACTGGCACCACTGGGGATGCACTGTAATGAGTCCAGAGAGTGCACTGGCACCACTGGGGATGCAGTGCTGTGAGTCCAGAGAGTGCCCTGGCACCACGTGGAATGCACTGCAGTGACTCCAGAGAGTGCACTGGCACCACTGGGGATGCAGTGCAGTGAGTGAGTGCAGAGAGGGCACTGGCACCACTGGGATGCAGTGCAGTGACTCTAGAGAGTGCACTGGCACCACTGGGGATGCAGTACAGTGAGTCCAGAGAGTGCACTGGCACCACTGGGGATGCACTGCAGTGACTCCAGAGAGTGCACTGGCACCACTGGGGATGCAGTGCAGTGAGTCCAGAGAGTGCACTGGCACCACTGGGGATGCACTGCATTGAGTCCAGAGAGTGCACTGGCACCACTGGGGATGCACGGCAGTGAGTCCAGAGAATGCACTGGCAGTAATGCGGATGCAGTGCAGTGACTCGAAAGAGTGCACTGGCACCACTGCGGATGCACTGCAGTGAGTCCGGAGAGTGCCCTGGCACCAATGGTGATGCAGTGCAGTGAGTTCAGAGAGTGCACTGCCACCACTGGGGATGCACTGCAGTGAGTCCAGAGAGTGCACTGGCACCACTGGGGATGCACTGCAGTGAGTCCAGAGAGTGCACTGGCACAAATGGGGATGCACTGCAGTGGCTCCAGAGAGTGCACTGGCACCACTGGGGATGCAGTGCTGTGAGTCCGGAGAGTGCCCTGGCACCAATGGTGATGCAGTGCAGTGAGTCCAGAGGGTGCACTGGCACCACTGGGGATGCACTGCAGTGAGTCCAGAGAGTGCACTGGCACCACTGGGGATGCGGTGCAGTGAGTCCAGAGAGTGCACTGGCACCACTGGGGATGCACTGCAGTGACTCTAGAGAGTGCACTGGCACCACTGGGGATGCAGTGCAGTGAGTCCAGAGAGTGCACTGGCACCACTGGGGATGCAGTGCAGTGAGTCCAGAGAGTGCAGTGGCACCACTGGGGACGCAGTGCAGTGAGTCCCGAGAGTGCACTGGCACCACTGGGGATGCACTGCATTGAGTCCAGAGAGTGCACTGGCACCACTGGGGATGCACTGCAGTGAGTCCATAGAATACACTGGCAGTAATGGGGATGCAGTGCAGTGACTCGAAAGAGTGCACTGGCACCACTGCGGATGCAGTGCAGTGAGTCCGGAGAGTGCCCTGGCACCAATGGTGATGCACTGCAGTGAGTCCAGAGAGTGCACTGGCACCACTGGGGATGCACTGCAGTGAGTCCAGAGAGTGCACTGGCACCAATGGGGATGCACTGCAGTGACTCCAGAGAGTGCACTGGCACCACTGGGGATCCAGTGCTGAAAGTCCAGAGAGTGCACTGACACCACTGGGGATGCAGTGCAGTGAGTCCAGAGAGTGCACTGGCACCACTGGGGATGCACTGCAGTGACTCCAGAGAGTGCACTGGCACCAATGGTGATGCAGTGCAGTGAGTCCAGAGAGTACACTGACACCACTGGGGATGCACTGCAGTGAGTCCAGAGAGTGCCCTGGCACCACTGAGGATGCACTGCAGTGAGTCCAGAGAGTGCACTGGCACCAATGGTGATGCAGTCCAGTGAGTCCAGAGAGTGCACTGGCACCACTGGGGATGCACTGCAGTGAGTCCAGAGAGTGCCCTGGCACCACTGGGGATGCAGTGCAGTGAGTCCAGAGAGTGCACTGGCACCACTGGGGATGCACTGCAGTGAGTCCAGAGAGTGCACTGGCACCACTGGGGATGCAGTACAGTGAGTCCACAGAGTGCACTGGCACCACTGGGGATGCACTGCAGTGACTCCAGAGAGTGCACTGGCACCACTGGGGATGCAGTGCAGTGAGTCCAGAGAGTGCACTGGCACCACTGGGGATGCACTGCATTGAGTCCAGAGAGTGCACTGGCACCACTGGGGATGCACGGCAGTGAGTCCAGAGAATGCACTGGCAGTAATGCGGATGCAGTGCAGTGACTCGAAAGAGTGCACTGGCACCACTGCGGAAGCACTGCAGTGAGTCCGGAGAGTGCCCTGGCACCAATGGTGATGCAGTGCAGTGAGTTCAGAGAGTGCACTGCCACCACTGGGGATGCACTGCAGTGAGTCCAGAGAGTGCACTGGCACCACTGGGGATGCACTGCAGTGAGTCCAGAGAGTGCACTGGCACCACTGGGGATGCACTGCAGTGGCTCCAGAGAGTGCACTGGCACCACTGGGGATGCAGTGCTGTGAGTCCGGAGAGTGCCCTGGCACCAATGGTGATGCAGTGCAGTGAGTCCAGAGGGTGCACTGGCACCACTGGGGATGCACTGCAGTGAGTCCAGAGAGTGCACTGGCACCACTGGGGATGCGGTGCAGTGAGTCCAGAGAGTGCACTGGCACCACTGGGGATGCACTGCAGTGACTCTAGAGAGTGCACTGGCACCACTGGGGATGCAGTGCAGTGAGTCCAGAGAGTGCACTGGCACCACTGGGGATGCAGTGCAGTGAGTCCAGAGAGTGCACTGGCACCACTGGGGATGCAGTGCAGTGAGTCCAGAGAGTGCACTGGCACCACTGGGGATGCACTGCAGTGACTCCAGAGAGTGCACTGGCACCACTGGGGATGCAGTGCAGTGAGTCCAGAGAGTGCACTGGCACCACTGGGGATGCACTGCAGTGACTCTAGAGAGTGCACTAGCACCAGTGGGGATACACTGCATTCAGTCCAGAGAGTGCACTGGCACCACTGGGGATGCACTGCAGTGAGTCCAGAGAATGCACTGGCAGTAATGGGGATGCAGTGCAGTGACTCGAAAGAGTGCACTGGCACCACTGCGGATGCACTGCAGTGAGTCCGGAGAGTGCACTGGCACCAATGGTGATGCAGTGCAGTGAGTCCAGAGAGTGCACTGGCACCACTGGGGATGCACTGCAGTGAGTCCAGAGAGTCCACTGGCACCAATGGGGATGCACTGCAGTGAGTCCAGAGAGTGCACTGGCACCACTGGGGATGCAGTGCTGAAAGTCCAGAGAGTGCACTGGCACCACTGGGGATGCAGTGCAGTGAGTCCAGAGAGTGCACTGGCACCATTGGGGATGCACTGCAATGACTCCAGAGAGTGCACTGGCACCAATGGTGATGCAGTGCAGTGAGTCCAGAGAGTGCACTGGCACCAGTGGGGATGCACTGCAGTGAGTCCAGAGAGTGCACTGGCACCACTGGGGATGCACTGCAGTGAGTCCAGAGAGTGCACTGGCACCAATGGGGATGCACTGCAGTGACTCAAGAGAGTGCATTGGCACCACTGGGGATGCACTGCAGTGAGTCCAGAGAGTGCACTGGCACCACTGTGGATGCGGTGCAGTGAGTCCAGAGAGTGCACTGGCACCACTGGGTATGAACTACAGTGACTCTAGAGAGTGCACTGGCACCACTGGGGATGCAGTGCAGTGAGTCCAGAGAGTGCACTGGCACCACTAGGGATGCAGTGCAGTGAGTCCAGAGAGTGCACTGGCACCACTGGGGATGCAGTGCAGTGAGTCCAGAGAGTGCACTGGCACCACGGGGAACGCACTGCAGTGAGTCCAGAGAGTGCACTGGCACCACTGGGGATGCAGTGCAGTGAGTGCAGAGAGGGCACTGGCACCACTGGGATGCACTGCAGTGACTCTAGAGAGTGCACTGGCACCACTGGGGATGCAGTACAGTGAGTCCACAGAGTGCACTGGCACCACTGGGGATGCAGTGCAGTGAGTCCAGAGAGTGCACTGGCACCAGTGGGGATGCAGTGCAGTGAGTCCAGAGAGTGCAGTGGCACCACTGGGGATGCAGTGCAGTGAGTCCCGAGAGTGCACTGGCACCACTGGGGATGCACTGCATTGAGTCCAGAGAGTGCACTGGCACCACTGGGGATGCACTGCAGTGAGTCCATAGAATGCACTGGCAGTAATGGGGATGCAGTGCAGTGACTCGAAAGAGTGCACTGGCACCACTGCGGATGCAGTGCAGTGAGTCCGGAGAGTGCCCTGGCACCACTGGGGATGCAGTGCAGTGAGTCCAGAGAGTGCACTGGCACCACTGGGGATGCACTGCAGTGAGTGCAGAGAGTGCACTGGCACCACTGGGGATGCAGTGCAGTGAGTCCAGAGAGTGCACTGGCACCACTGGGGATGCAGTGCAGTGAGTCCAGAGAGTGCACTGGCACCACTGGGGATGCAGTGCAGTGAGTCCAGAGAGTGCACTGGCACCACTGGGGATGCAGTGCAGTGAGTCCAGAGAGTGCACTGGCACCACTGGGGATGCAGTGCAGTGAGTCCAGAGAGTGCACTGGCACCACTGGGGATGCACTGCAGTGAGTCCAGAGAGTGCACTGGCACCACTGGGGATGCACTGCAGTGAGTCCAGAGAGTGCACTGGCACCACTGCAGTGAGTGAGGGATGCACTGCAGTGAGTCCAGAGAGTGCACTGGCACCACTGGGGATGCAGTGCAGTGAGTGCAGAGAGGTCACTGGCAACACTGGGATGCAGTGCAGTGACTCTAGAGAGTGCACTGGCACCACTGGGGATGCAGTGCTGTGAGTCCGGAGAGTGCCCTGGCACCAATGGTGATGCACTGCAGTGAGTCCAGAGAGTGCACTGGCACCACTGGGGATGCACTGCAGTGAGTCCAGAGAGTGCACTGGCACCGCTGGTGATGCAGTGCAGTGAGTCCAGAGAGTGCACTGGCACCACTGGGGATGCAGTGCAGTGAGTCCAGAGAGTGCACTGGCACCACTGGGGATGCAGTGCAGTGAGTCCAGAGAGTGCACTGGCACCACTGGGGATGCACTGCAGTGAGTCCAGAGAGTGCACTGGCACCACTGGGGATGCAGTGCAGTGAGTCCAGAGAGTGCACTGGCACCACTGGGGATGCA
Source organism: Anser cygnoides (assembly GCF_040182565.1). Lineage (NCBI taxonomy): Eukaryota > Metazoa > Chordata > Aves > Anseriformes > Anatidae > Anser > Anser cygnoides. The sequence continues at coordinate 66,485 of NW_027103089.1, forward strand.
CTGCAGTGAGTCCAGAGAGTGCACTGGCACCACTGGGGATGCAGTGCAGTGAGTCCAGAGAGTGCACTGGCACCACTGGGGATGCAGTGCAGTGAGTCCAGAGAGTGCAGTGGCACCACTGGGGATGCAGTGCAGTGAGTCCCGAGAGTGCACTGGCACCACTGGGGATGCACTGCATTCAGTCCAGAGAGTGCACTGGCACCACTGGGGATGCACTGCAGTGAGTCCAGAGAATGCACTGGCAGTAATGGGGATGCAGTGCAGTGACTCGAAAGAGTACACTGGCACCACTGCGGATGCACTGCAGTGAGTCCAGAGAGTGCACTGGCACCACTGGGGATGCACTGCAGTGAGTCCAGAGAGTGCACTGGCACAACTGGGGATGCAGTGCAGTGAGTCCAGAGAGTGCACTGGCACCACTGGGGATGCACTGCAGTGAGTCCAGAGACTGCACTGGCACCACTGGGGATGCACTGCAGTGAGTCCAGAGAGTGCACTGGCACCACTGGGGATGCACTGCAGTGAGTCCAGAGAGTGCACTGGCACCAATGGGGATGCACTGCAGTGACTCCAGAGAGTGCATTGGCACCACTGGGGATGCACTGCAGTGAGTCCAGAGAGTGCACTGGCACCACTGGGGATGCGGTGCAGTGAGTCCAGAGAGTGCACTGGCACCACTGGGGATGCACTGCAGTGACTCTAGAGAGTGCACTGGCACCACTGGGGATGCAGTGCAGTGAGTCCAGAGAGTGCACTGGCACCACTGGGGATGCAGTGCAGTGAGTCCAGAGAGTGCACTGGCACCACTGGGGATGCAGTGCAGTGAGTCCAGAGAGTGCACTGGCACCACGGGGAATGCACTGCAGTGAGTCCAGAGAGTGCACTGGCAGTAATGGGGATGCAGTGCAGTGAGTGCAGAGAGGGCACTGGCACCACTGGGATGCACGGCAGTGACTCTAGAGAGTGAACTGGCACCACTGAGGATGCAGTACAGTGAGTCCACAGAGTGCACTGGCACCACTGGGGATGCACTGCAGTGAGTCCAGAGAGTGCACTGGCACCACTGGGGATGCAGTGCAGTGAGTCCCGAGAGTGCACTGGCACCACTGGGGATGCACTGCATTGAGTCCAGAGAGTGCACTGGCACCACTGGGGATGCACTGCAGTGAGTCCATAGAATGCACGGGCAGTAATGGGGATGCAGAGCAGTGACTCGAAAGAGTGCACTGGCACCACTGCGGATGCACTGCAGTGAGTCCGGAGAGTGCCCTGGCACCAATGTTGATGCAGTGCAGTGAGTCCAGAGAGTGCACTGGCACCACTGGGGATGCACTGCAGTGAGTGCAGAGAGTGCACTGGCACCACTGGGGATGCACTGCAGTGAGTCCAGAGAGTGCTCTGGCACCAGTGGGGATGCAGTGCAGTGAGTCCAGAGAGTGCACTGGCACCAATGGGGATGCACTGCAGTGAGTCCAGAGAGTGCACTGGCACCACTGGGGATGCAGTACAGTGAGTCCACAGAGTGCATTGGCACCACTGGGGATGCACTGCGGTGAGTCTAGAGAGTGCACTGGCACCATTGGGGATGCAGTGCAGTGAGTCCAGAGAGTGCAGTGGCACCACGGGGGATGCACTGCAGTGACTCTAGAGAGTGCACTGGCACCACTGGGGATGCAGTGCAGTGACTCCAGAGAGTGCACTGGCACCACTGGGGATGCACTGCAGTGAGTCCAGAGAGTGCACTGGCACCACTGGGGATGCACTGCAGTGAGTCCAGAGAGTCCACTGGCACCAATGGGGATGCACTGCAGTGAGTCCAGAGAGTGCACTGGCACCACTGGGGATGCAGTGCAGTGAGTGCAGAGAGGGCACTGGCACCACTGGGATGCAGTGCAGTGACTCTAGAGAGTGCACTGGCACCACTGGGGATGCAGTACAGTGAGTCCACAGAGTGCACTGGCACCACTGGGGATGCACTGCAGTGAGTCCAGAGAGTGCACTGGCACCAGTGGGGATGCAGTGCAGTGAGTCCAGAGAGTGCACTGGCACCACTTGGGATGCAGTGCAGTGAGTCCAGAGAGTGCACATGCACCACTGGGGATGCAGTGCAGTGAGTCCAGAGAGTGCACTGGCACCACTGGGGATGCACGGCAGTGAGTCCAGAGAATGCACTGGCAGTAATGGGGATGCAGTGCAGTGACTCGAAAGAGTGCACTGGCACCACTGCGGATGCACTGCAGTGAGTCCGGAGAGTGCCCTGGCACCAATGGTGATGCAGTGCAGTGAGTCCAGAGAGTGCACTGGCACCACTGGGGATGCACTGCAGTGAGTCCAGAGAGTGCACTGGCACCACTGGGGATGCACTGCAGTGAGTCCAGAGAGTGCACTGGCACCAATGGGGATGCACTGCAGTGGCTCCAGAGAGTGCACTGGCACCACTGGGGATGCAGTGCTGTGAGTCCGGAGAGTGCCCTGGCACCAATGGTGATGCAGTGCAGTGAGTCCAGAGAGTGCACTGGCACCACTGGGGATGCAGTGCAGTGAGTCCAGAGAGTGCACTGGCACCACTGGGGATGCACTGCAGTGACTCCAGAGAGTGCACTGGCACCACTGGGGATGCACTGCAGTGAGTCCAGAGAGTGCACTGGCACCACTGGGGATGCGGTGCAGTGAGTCCAGAGAGTGCACTGGCACCACTGGGGATGCACTGCAGTGACTCTAGAGAGTGCACTGGCACCACTGGGGATGCAGTGCAGTGAGTCCAGAGAGTGCACTGGCACCACTGGGGATGCAGTGCAGTGAGTCCAGAGAGTGCACTGGCACCACTGGGGATGCACTGCAGTGACTCCAGAGAGTGCACTGGCACCACTGGGGATGCAGTGCAGTGAGTCCAGAGAGTGCACTGGCACCACTGGGGATGCACTGCAGTGACTCTAGAGAGTGCACTGGCACCAGTGGGGATGCAGTGCAGTGAGTCCAGAGAGTGCAGTGGCACCACTGGGGATGCAGTGCAGTGAGTCCAGAGAGTGCACTGGCACCAGTGGGGATGCACTGCATTCAGTCCAGAGAGTGCACTGGCACCACTGGGGATGCACTGCAGTGAGTCCAGAGAATGCACTGGCAGTAATGGGGATGCAGTGCAGCGACTCGAAAGAGTGCACTGGCACCACTGCGGATGCACTGCAGTGAGTCCGGAGACTGCCCTGGCACCAATGGTGATGCAGTGCAGTGAGTCCAGAGAGTGCACTGGCACCACTGGGGATGCACTGCAGTGAGTCCAGAGAGTGCACTGGCACCACTGGGGATGCACTGCAGTGAGTCCAGAGAGTGCACTGGCACCAATGGGGATGCACTGCAGTGACTCCAGAGAGTGCACTGGCACCACTGGGGATGCAGTGCTGAAAGTCCAGAGAGTGCACTGGCACAACTGGGGATGCAGTGCAGTGAGTCCAGAGAGTGCACTGGCACCATTGGGGATGCACTGCAATGACTCCAGAGAGTGCACTGGCACCAATGGTGATGCAGTGCAGTGAGTCCAGAGAGTGCACTGGCACCACTGGGGATGCAGTGCAGTGAGTCCAGAGAGTGCAATGGCACCACTGGGGATGCACTGCAGTGAGTCCAGAGAGTGCACTGGCACCAATGGGGATGCACTGCAGTGACTCCAGAGAGTGCATTGGCACCACTGGGGATGCACTGCAGTGAGTCCAGAGAGTGCACTGGCACCACTGGGGATGCGGTTCAGTGAGTCCAGAGAGTGCACTGGCACCACTGGCGATGCACTGCAGTGACTCTAGAGAGTGCACTGGCACCACTGGGGATGCAGTGCAGTGAGTCCAGAGAGTGCACTGGCACCACTAGGGATGCAGTGCAGTGAGTCCAGAGAGTGCACTGGCACCACTGGGGATGCAGTGCAGTGAGTCCAGAGAGTGCACTGGCACCACGGGGAATGCACTGCAGTGAGTCCAGAGAGTGCACTGGCACCACTGGTGATGCAGTGCAGTGAGTGCAGAGAGGTGCACTGGCACCACTGGGATGCAGTGCAGTGACTCTAGAGAGTGCACTGGCACCACTGGGGATGCAGTGCTGTGAGTCCGGAGAGTGCCCTGGCACCAATGGTGATGCACTGCAGTGAGTCCAGAGAGTGCACTGGCACCACTGGGGATGCACTGCAGTGAGTCCAGAGAGTGCACTGGCACCACTGGGGATGCACTGCAGTGACTCCAGAGAGTGCACTGGCACCACTGGGGATGCACTGCAGTGAGTCCAGAGAGTGCACTGGCACCACTGGGGATGCGGTGCAGTGAGTCCAGAGAGTGCACTGGCACCACTGGGGATGCGGTGCAGTGAGTCCAGAGAGTGCACTGGCACCACTGGGGATGCAGTGCAGTGAGTCCCGAGAGTGCACTGGCACCACTGGGGATGCACTGCATTCAGTCCAGAGAGTGCACTGGCACCACTGGGGATGCACTGCAGTGAGTCCAGAGAATGCACTGGCAGTAATGGGGATGCAGTGCAGTGACTCGAAAGAGTACACTGGCACCACTGCGGATGCACTGCAGTGAGTCCAGAGAGTGCACTGGCACCACTGGGGATGCAGTGCAGTGAGTCCAGAGAGTGCACTGGCACCACTGGGGATGCAGTGCAGTGAGTCCAGAGAGTGCACTGGCACCAATGGTGATGCAGTGCAGTGAGTCCAGAGAGTGCACTGGCACCACTGGGGATGCACTGCAGTGAGTCCAGAGAGTGCACTGGCACCACTGGGGATGCACTGCAGTGACTCCAGAGAGTGCATTGGCACCACTGGGGATGCACTGCAGTGAGTCCAGAGAGTGCACTGGCACCACTGGGGATGCGGTGCAGTGAGTCCAGAGAGTGCACTGGCACCACTGGGGATGCACTGCAGTGACTCTAGAGAGTGCACTGGCACCACTGGGGATGCAGTGCAGTGAGTCCAGAGAGTGCACTGGCACCACTGGGGATGCAGTGCAGTGAGTCCAGAGAGTGCACTGGCACCACTGGGGATGCAGTGCAGTGAGTCCAGAGAGTGCACTGGCACCACGGGGAATGCACTGCAGTGAGTCCAGAGAGTGCACTGGCACCACTGGGGATGCAGTGCAGTGAGTGCAGAGAGGGCACTGGCACCACTGGGATGCACTGCAGTGACTCTAGAGAGTGCACTGGCACCACTGAGGATGCAGTACAGTGAGTCCACAGAGTGCACTGGCACCACTGGGGATGCACTGCAGTGAGTCCAGAGAGTGCACTGGCACCAGTGGGGATGCAGTGCAGTGAGTCCAGAGAGTGCAGTGGCACCACTGGCGATGCAGTGCAGTGAGTCCCGAGAGTGCACTGGCACCACTGGGGATGCACTGCATTGAGTCCAGAGAGTGCACTGGCACCACTGGGGATGCACTGCAGTGAGTCCATAGAATGCACGGGCAGTAATGGGGATGCAGAGCAGTGACTCGAAAGAGTGCACTGGCACCACTGCGGATGCACTGCAGTGAGTCCGGAGAGTGCCCTGGCACCAATGTTGATGCAGTGCAGTGAGTCCAGAGAGTGCACTGGCACCACTGGGGATGCACTGCAGTGAGTGCAGAGAGTGCACTGGCACCACTGGGGATGCACTGCAGTGAGTCCAGAGAGTGCTCTGGCACCAGTGGGGATGCAGTGCAGTGAGTCCAGAGAGTGCACTGGCACCACTGGGGATGCACTGCAGTGAGTCCAGAGAGTGCACTGGCACCACTGGGGATGCAGTACAGTGAGTCCACAGAGTGCACTGGCACCACTGGGGATGCACTGCAGTGACTCCAGAGAGTGCACTGGCACCACTGGGGATGCACTGCAGTGAGTCTAGAGAGTGCACTGGCACCACTGGGGATGCAGTGCAGTGAGTCCAGAGAGTGCACTGGCACCACGGGGGATGCACTGCAGTGACTCTAGAGAGTGCACTGGCACCACTGGGGATGCGGTGCAGTGAGTCCAGAGAGTGCACTGGCACCACTGGGGATGCACTGCAGTGAGTCCAGAGAGTGCACTGGCACCACTGGGGATGCAGTGCAGTGAGTGCAGAGAGGGCACTGGCACTACTGGGATGCAGTGCAGTGACTCTAGAGAGTGCACTGGCTCACTGGGGATGCAGTACAGTGAGTCCACAGAGTGCACTGGCACCACTGGGGATGCACTGCAGTGACTCCAGAGAGTGCACTGGCACCACTGGGGATGCAGTGCAGTGAGTCCAGAGAGTGCACTGGCACCACTGGGGATGCAGTGCAGTGAGTCCGGAGAGTGCACTGGCACCACTGGGGATGCACTGCATTGAGTCCAGAGAGTGCACTGGCACCACTGGGGATGCACGGCAGTGAGTCCAGAGAATGCACTGGCAGTAATGGGGATGCAGTGCAGTGACTCGAAAGAGTGCACTGGCACCACTGCGGATGCACTGCAGTGAGTCCGGAGAGTGCCCTGGCACCAATGGTGATGCAGTGCAGTGAGTCCAGAGAGTGCACTGGCACCACTGGGGATGCACTGCAGTGAGTCCAGAGAGTGCACTGGCACCACTGGGGATGCACTGCAGTGAGTCCAGAGAGTGCACTGGCACCAATGGGGATGCACTGCAGTGGCTCCAGAGAGTGCACTGGCACCACTGGGGATGCAGTGCTGTGAGTCCGGAGAGTGCCCTGGCACCAATGGTGATGCAGTGCAGTGAGTCCAGAGAGTGCACTGGCACCACTGGGGATGCACTGCAGTGAGTCCAGAGAGTGCACTGGCACCACTGGGGATGCACTGCAGTGACTCCAGAGAGTGCACTGGCACCACTGGGGATGCACTGCAGTGAGTCCAGAGAGTGCACTGGCACCACTGGGGATGCGGTGCAGTGAGTCCAGAGAGTGCACTGGCACCACTGGGGATGCACTGCAGTGACTCTAGAGAGTGCACTGGCACCACTGGGGATGCAGTGCAGTGAGTCCAGAGAGTGCACTGGCACCACTGGGGATGCAGTGCAGTGAGTCCAGAGAGTGCACTGGCACCACTGGGGATGCACTGCAGTGACTCCAGAGAGTGCACTGGCACCACTGGGGATGCAGTGCAGTGAGTCCAGAGAGTGCACTGGCACCACTGGGGATGCACTGCAGTGACTCTAGAGAGTGCACTGGCACCAGTGGGGATGCACTGCATTCAGTCCAGAGAGTGCACTGGCACCACTGGGGATGCACTGCAGTGAGTCCAGAGAATGCACTGGCAGTAATGGGGATGCAGTGCAGTGACTCGAAAGAGTGCACTGGCACCACTGCGGATGCACTGCAGTGAGTCCGGAGAGTGCCCTGGCACCAATGGTGATGCAGTGCAGTGAGTCCAGAGAGTGCACTGGCACCACTGGGGATGCACTGCAGTGAGTCCAGAGAGTGCACTGGCACCACTGGGGATGCACTGCAGTGAGTCCAGAGAGTGCACTGGCACCAATGGGGATGCACTGCAGTGACTCCAGAGAGTGCACTGGCACCACTGGGGATGCAGTGCTGAGTCCAGAGAGTGCACTGGCACCACTGGGGATGCAGTGCAGTGAGTCCAGAGAGTGCACTGGCACCATTGGGGATGCACTGCAGTGACTCCAGAGAGTGCACTGGCACCAATGGTGATGCAGTGCAGTGAGTCCAGAGAGTGCACTGGCACCACTGGGGATGCACTGCAGTGAGTCCAGAGAGTGCACTGGCACCACTGGGGATGCACTGCAGTGAGTCCAGAGAGTGCACTGGCACCACTGGGGATGCAGTGCAGTGAGTCCAGAGAGTGCACTGGCACCACTGGGGATGCACTGCAGTGAGTCCAGAGAGTGCACTGGCACCACTGGGGATGCACTGCAGTGAGTCCAGAGAGTGCACTGGCACCACTGGGGATGCAGTGCAGTGAGTCCAGAGAGTGCACTGGCACCAGTGGGGATGCAGTGCAGTGAGTCCAGAGAGTGCAGTGGCACCACTGGCGATGCAGTGCAGTGAGTCCCGAGAGTGCACTGCACCACTGGGGATGCACTGCATTGAGTCCAGAGAGTGCACTGGCACCACTGGGGATGCACTGCAGTGAGTCCATAGAATGCACTGGCAGTAATGGGGATGCAGTGCAGTGACTCGAAAGAGTGCACTGGCACCACTGCGGATGCACTGCAGTGAGTCCGGAGAGTGCCCTGGCACCAATGTTGATGCAGTGCAGTGAGTCCAGAGAGTGCACTGGCACCACTGGGGATGCACTGCAGTGAGTGCAGAGAGTGCACTGGCACCACTGGGGATGCACTGCAGTGAGTCCAGAGAGTGCACTGGCACCAGTGGGGATGCAGTGCAGTGAGTCCAGAGAGTGCACTGGCACCACTGGGGATGCACTGCAGTGAGTCCAGAGAGTGCACTGGCACCACTGGGGATGCAGTACAGTGAGTCCACAGAGTGCACTGGCACCACTGGGGATGCACTGCAGTGACTCCAGAGAGTGCACTGGCACCACTGGGGATGCACTGCAGTGAGTCTAGAGAGTGCACTGGCACCACTGGGGATGCAGTGCAGTGAGTCCAGAGAGTGCACTGGCACCACGGGGGATGCACTGCAGTGACTCTAGAGAGTGCACTGGCACCACTGGGGATGCGGTGCAGTGAGTCCAGAGAGTGCACTGGCACCACTGGGGATGCACTGCAGTGAGTCCAGAGAGTGCACTGGCACCACTGGGGATGCAGTGCAGTGAGTGCAGAGAGGGCACTGGCACTACTGGGATGCAGTGCAGTGACTCTAGAGAGTGCACTGGCACCACTGGGGATGCAGTACAGTGAGTCCACAGAGTGCACTGGCACCACTGGGGATGCACTGCAGTGACTCCAGAGAGTGCACTGGCACCACTGGGGATGCAGTGCAGTGAGTCCAGAGAGTGCACTGGCACCACTGGGGATGCAGTGCAGTGAGTCCAGAGAGTGCACTGGCACCACTGGGGATGCACTGCATTGAGTCCAGAGAGTGCACTGGCACCACTGGGGATGCACTGCAGTGAGTCCAGAGAATGCACTGGCAGTAATGGGGATGCAGTGCAGTGACTCGAAAGAGTGCACTGGCACCACTGCGGATGCACTGCAGTGAGTCCGGAGAGTGCCCTGGCACCAATGGTGATGCAGTGCAGTGAGTCCAGAGAGTGCACTGGCACCACTGGGGATGCACTGCAGTGAGTCCAGAGAGTGCACTGGCACCACTGGGGATGCACTGCAGTGAGTCCAGAGAGTGCACTGGCACCAATGGGGATGCACTGCAGTGGCTCCAGAGAGTGCACTGGCACCACTGGGGATGCAGTGCTGTGAGTCCGGAGAGTGCCCTGGCACCAATGGTGATGCAGTGCAGTGAGTCCAGAGAGTGCACTGGCACCACTGGGGATGCACTGCAGTGAGTCCAGAGAGTGCACTGGCACCACTGGGGATGCACTGCAGTGACTCCAGAGAGTGCACTGGCACCACTGGGGATGCACTGCAGTGAGTCCAGAGAGTGCACTGGCACCACTGGGGATGCGGTGCAGTGAGTCCAGAGAGTGCACTGGCACCACTGGGGATGCACTGCAGTGACTCTAGAGAGTGCACTGGCACCACTGGGGATGCAGTGCAGTGAGTCCAGAGAGTGCACTGGCACCACTGGGGATGCAGTGCAGTGAGTCCAGAGAGTGCACTGGCACCACTGGGGATGCACTGCAGTGACTCCAGAGAGTGCACTGGCACCACTGGGGATGCAGTGCAGTGAGTCCAGAGAGTGCACTGGCACCACTGGGGATGCACTGCAGTGACTCTAGAGAGTGCACTGGCACCAGTGGGGATGCACTGCATTGAGTCCAGAGAGTGCACTGGCACCACTGGGGATGCACTGCAGTGAGTCCAGAGAATGCACTGGCAGTAATGGGGATGCAGTGCAGTGACTCGAAAGAGTGCACTGGCACCACTGCGGATGCACTGCAGTGAGTCCGGAGAGTGCCCTGGCACCAATGGTGATGCAGTGCAGTGAGTCCAGAGAGTGCACTGGCACCACTGGGGATGCACTGCAGTGAGTCCAGAGAGTGCACTGGCACCACTGGGGATGCACTGCAGTGAGTCCAGAGAGTGCACTGGCACCAATGGGGATGCACTGCAGTGACTCCAGAGAGTGCACTGGCACCACTGGGGATGCAGTGCTGAGTCCAGAGAGTGCACTGGCACCACTGGGGATGCAGTGCAGTGAGTCCAGAGAGTGCACTGGCACCACTGGGGATGCACTGCAGTGACTCCAGAGAGTGCACTGGCACCAATGGTGATGCAGTGCAGTGAGTCCAGAGAGTGCACTGGCACCACTGGGGATGCACTGCAGTGAGTCCAGAGAGTGCACTGGCACCACTGGGGATGCACTGCAGTGAGTCCAGAGAGTGCACTGGCACCACTGGGGATGCAGTGCAGTGAGTCCAGAGAGTGCACTGGCACCACTGGGGATGCACTGCAGTGAGTCCAGAGAGTGCACTGGCACCACTGGGGATGCAGTACAGTGAGTCCACAGAGTGCACTGGCACCACTGGGGATGCACTGCAGTGACTCCAGAGAGTGCACTGGCACCACTGGGGATGCACTGCAGTGAGTCTAGAGAGTGCACTGGCACCACTGGGGATGCAGTGCAGTGAGTCCAGAGAGTGCACTGGCACCACTGGGGATGCACTGCAGTGACTCCAGAGAGTGCACTGGCACCACTGGGGATGCGGTGCAGTGAGTCCAGAGAGTGCACTGGCACCACTGGGGATGCACTGCAGTGAGTCCAGAGAGTGCACTGGCACCACTGGGGATGCAGTGCAGTGAGTCCAGAGAGTGCACTGGCACCACTGGGATGCAGTGCAGTGACTCTAGAGAGTGCACTGGCACCACTGGGGATGCAGTGCAGTGAGTCCACAGAGTGCACTGGCACCACTGGGGATGCACTGCAGTGACTCCAGAGAGTGCACTGGCACCACTGGGGATGCAGTGCAGTGAGTCCAGAGAGTGCACTGGCACCACTGGGGATGCAGTGCAGTGAGTCCAGAGAGTGCACTGGCACCACTGGGGATGCACTGCATTGAGTCCAGAGAGTGCACTGGCACCACTGGGGATGCACGGCAGTGAGTCCAGAGAATGCACTGGCAGTAATGGGGATGCAGTGCAGTGACTCGAAAGAGTGCACTGGCACCACTGCGGATGCACTGCAGTGAGTCCGGAGAGTGCCCTGGCACCAATGGTGATGCAGTGCAGTGAGTCCAGAGAGTGCACTGGCACCACTGGGGATGCACTGCAGTGAGTCCAGAGAGTGCACTGGCACCAATGGGGATGCACTGCAGTGGCTCCAGAGAGTGCACTGGCACCACTGGGGATGCAGTGCAGTGAGTCCAGAGAGTGCACTGGCACCAATGGTGATGCAGTGCAGTGAGTCCAGAGAGTGCACTGGCACCACTGGGGATGCACTGCAGTGAGTCCAGAGAGTGCACTGGCACCACTGGGGATGCACTGCAGTGACTCCAGAGAGTGCACTGGCACCACTGGGGATGCACTGCAGTGAGTCCAGAGAGTGCACTGGCACCACTGGGGATGCGGTGCAGTGAGTCCAGAGAGTGCACTGGCACCACTGGGGATGCACTGCAGTGACTCTAGAGAGTGCACTGGCACCACTGGGGATGCAGTGCAGTGAGTCCAGAGAGTGCACTGGCACCACTGGGGATGCAGTGCAGTGAGTCCAGAGAGTGCACTGGCACCACTGGGGATGCACTGCAGTGACTCCAGAGAGTGCACTGGCACCACTGGGGATGCAGTGCAGTGAGTCCAGAGAGTGCACTGGCACCACTGGGGATGCACTGCAGTGACTCTAGAGAGTGCACTGGCACCAGTGGGGATGCAGTGCAGTGAGTCCAGAGAGTGCACTGGCACCACTGGGGATGCAGTGCAGTGAGTCCAGAGAGTGCACTGGCACCACTGGGGATGCACTGCATTCAGTCCAGAGAGTGCACTGGCACCACTGGGGATGCACTGCAGTGAGTCCAGAGAATGCACTGGCAGTAATGGGGATGCAGTGCAGTGACTCGAAAGAGTGCACTGGCACCACTGCGGATGCACTGCAGTGAGTCCGGAGAGTGCCCTGGCACCAATGGTGATGCAGTGCAGTGAGTCCAGAGAGTGCACTGGCACCACTGGGGATGCACTGCAGTGAGTCCAGAGAGTGCACTGGCACCACTGGGGATGCACTGCAGTGAGTCCAGAGAGTGCACTGGCACCAATGGGGATGCACTGCAGTGACTCCAGAGAGTGCACTGGCACCACTGGGGATGCAGTGCAGTGAGTCCAGAGAGTGCACTGGCACCACTGGGGATGCAGTGCAGTGAGTCCAGAGAGTGCACTGGCACCACTGGGGATGCACTGCAGTGACTCCAGAGAGTGCACTGGCACCAATGGTGATGCAGTGCAGTGAGTCCAGAGAGTGCACTGGCACCACTGGGGATGCACTGCAGTGAGTCCAGAGAGTGCACTGGCACCACTGGGGATGCACTGCAGTGAGTCCAGAGAGTGCACTGGCACCAATGGGGATGCACTGCAGTGACTCCAGAGAGTGCACTGGCACCACTGGGGATGCACTGCAGTGAGTCCAGAGAGTGCACTGGCACCACTGGGGATGCGGTGCAGTGAGTCCAGAGAGTGCACTGGCACCACTGGGGATGCACTGCAGTGACTCTAGAGAGTGCACTGGCACCACTGGGGATGCAGTGCAGTGAGTCCAGAGAGTGCACTGGCACCACTGGGGATGCAGTGCAGTGAGTCCAGAGAGTGCACTGGCACCACTGGGGATGCAGTGCAGTGAGTCCAGAGAGTGCACTGGCACCACGGGGATGCACTGCAGTGAGTCCAGAGAGTGCACTGGCACCACTGGGGATGCAGTGCAGTGAGTGCAGAGAGGGCACTGGCACCACTGGGATGCACTGCAGTGACTCTAGAGAGTGCACTGGCACCACTGGGGATGCAGTACAGTGAGTCCACAGAGTGCACTGGCACCACTGGGGATGCACTGCAGTGACTCCAGAGAGTGCACTGGCACCAGTGGGGATGCAGTGCAGTGAGTCCAGAGAGTGCAGTGGCACCACTGGGGATGCAGTGCAGTGAGTCCAGAGAGTGCACTGGCACCACTGGGGATGCACTGCATTGAGTCCAGAGAGTGCACTGGCACCACTGGGGATGCAGTGCAGTGAGTCCAGAATGCACTGGCAGTAATGGGGATGCAGTGCAGTGACTCGAAAGAGTGCACTGGCACCACTGCGGATGCACTGCAGTGAGTCCGGAGAGTGCCCTGGCACCAAAGATGATGCAGTGCAGTGAGTCCAGAGAGTGCACTGGCACCACTGGGGATGCACTGCAGTGAGTCCAGAGAGTGCACTGGCACCAATGGGGATGCAGTGCAGTGACTCCAGAGAGTGCACTGGCACCACTGGGGATGCAGTGCAGTGAGTCCAGAGAGTGCCCTGGCACCAATGGTGATGCAGTGCAGTGAGTCCAGAGAGTGCACTGGCACCACTGGGGATGCACTGCAGTGAGTCCAGAGAGTGCACTGGCACCACTGGGGATGCACTGCAGTGAGTCCAGAGAGTGCACTGGCACCACTGGGGATGCAGTGCAGTGAGTCCAGAGAGTGCACTGGCACCACTGGGGATGCGGTGCAGTGAGTCCAGAGAGTGCACTGGCACCACTGGGGATGCAGTGCAGTGAGTCCAGAGAGTGCACTGGCACCACTGGGGATGCAGTGCAGTGAGTCCAGAGAGTGCACTGGCACCACTGGGGATGCACTGCAGTGACTCCAGAGAGTGCACTGGCACCACTGGGGATGCAGTGCAGTGAGTCCAGAGAGTGCACTGGCACCACTGGGGATGCAGTGCAGTGAGTCCAGAGAGTGCACTGGCACCACTGGGGATGCACTGCAGTGACTCTAGAGAGTGCACTGGCACCACTGGGGATGCAGTGCAGTGAGTCCAGAGAGTGCACTGGCACCACTGGGGATGCACTGCAGTGAGTCCAGAGAGTGCACTGGCACCACTGGGGATGCAGTGCAGTGAGTCCAGAGAGTGCACTGGCACCACTGGGGATGCACTGCAGTGAGTCCAGAGAGTGCACTGGCACCACTGGGGATGCACTGCAGTGAGTCCAGAGAATGCACTGGCAGTAATGGGGATGCAGTGCAGTGACTCGAAAGAGTGCACTGGCACCACTGGGGATGCACTGCAGTGAGTCCGGAGAGTGCCCTGGCACCAATGTTGATGCAGTGCAGTGAGTCCAGAGAGTGCACTGGCACCACTGGGGATGCACTGCAGTGAGTCCAGAGAGTGCACTGGCACCACTGGGGATGCACTGCAGTGAGTCCAGAGAGTGCACTGGCACCACTGGGGATGCAGTGCAGTGAGTCCAGAGAGTGCACTGGCACCACTGGGGATGCACTGCAGTGAGTCCAGAGAGTGCACTGGCACCACTGGGGATGCAGTGCAGTGAGTCCAGAGAGTGCACTGGCACCACTGGGGATGCACTGCAGTGAGTCCTAGAGAGTGCACTGGCACCACTGGGGATGCAGTGCAGTGAGTCCAGAGAGTGCACTGGCACCACTGGGGATGCACTGCAGTGAGTCCAGAGAGTGCACTGGCACCACTGGGGATGCACTGCAGTGAGTCCAGAGAGTGCACTGGCACCACTGGGGATGCACTGCAGTGAGTCCAGAGAGTGCACTGGCACCACTGGGGATGCACTGCAGTGAGTCCAGAGAGTGCACTGGCACCACTGGGGATGCAGTGCAGTGAGTCCAGAGAGTGCACTGGCACCACTGGGGATGCAGTGCAGTGAGTCCAGAGAGTGCACTGGCACCACTGGGGATGCAGTGCAGTGAGTCCAGAGAGTGCACTGGCACCACTGGGGATGCACTGCAGTGAGTCCAGAGAGTGCACTGGCACCACTGGGGATGCAGTGCAGTGAGTCCAGAGAGTGCACTGGCACCACTGGGGATGCAGTGCAGTGAGTCCAGAGAGTGCACTGGCACCACTGGGGATGCACTGCAGTGAGTCCAGAGAGTGCACTGGCACCACTGGGGATGCACTGCAGTGAGTCCAGAGAGTGCACTGGCACCAATGGGGATGCAGTGCAGTGACTCCAGAGAGTGCACTGGCACCACTGCGGATGCACTGCAGTGAGTCCAGAGAGTGCACTGGCACCAATGGTGATGCAGTGCAGTGAGTCCAGAGAGTGCACTGGCACCACTGGGGATGCACTGCAGTGAGTCCAGAGAGTGCACTGGCACCACTGGGGATGCACTGCAGTGAGTCCAGAGAGTGCACTGGCACCACTGGGGATGCACTGCAGTGAGTCCAGAGAGTGCACTGGCACCACTGGGGATGCGGTGCAGTGAGTCCAGAGAGTGCACTGGCACCACTGGGGATGCACTGCAGTGAGTCCAGAGAGTGCACTGGCACCACTGGGGATGCAGTGCAGTGAGTCCAGAGAGTGCACTGGCACCACTGGGGATGCAGTGCAGTGAGTCCAGAGAGTGCACTGGCACCACTGGGGATGCACTGCAGTGAGTCCAGAGAGTGCACTGGCACCACTGGGGATGCAGTGCAGTGAGTCCAGAGAGTGCACTGGCACCACTGGGGATGCACTGCAGTGACTCCAGAGAGTGCACTGGCACCACTGGGGATGCAGTGCAGTGAGTCCAGAGAGTGCACTGGCACCACTGGGGATGCAGTGCAGTGAGTCCAGAGAGTGCACTGGCACCACTGGGGATGCACTGCAGTGAGTCCAGAGAGTGCACTGGCACCACTGGGGATGCACTGCAGTGAGTCCAGAGAATGCACTGGCACCAATGGGGATGCAGTGCAGTGACTCGAGAGAGTGCACTGGCACCACTGGGGATGCACTGCAGTGAGTCCAGAGAGTGCACTGGCACCACTGGGATGCAGTGCAGTGAGTCCAGAGAGTGCACTGGCACCACTGGGGATGCACTGCAGTGAGTCCAGAGAGTGCACTGGCACCACTGGGGATGCACTGCAGTGAGTCCAGAGAGTGCACTGGCACCACTGGGGATGCACTGCAGTGACTCCAGAGAGTGCACTGGCACCACTGGGGATGCAGTGCAGTGAGTCCAGAGAGTGCACTGGCACCACTGGGGATGCAGTGCAGTGAGTCCAGAGAGTGCACTGGCACCACTGGGGATGCACTGCAGTGAGTCCAGAGAGTGCACTGGCACCACTGGGGATGCAGTGCAGTGAGTCCAGAGAGTGCACTGGCACCACTGGGGATGCAGTGCAGTGAGTCCAGAGAGTGCACTGGCACCACTGGGGATGCACTGCAGTGAGTCCAGAGAGTGCACTGGCACCAATGGGGATGCAGTGCAGTGAGTCCAGAGAGTGCACTGGCACCACTGGGGATGCACTGCAGTGAGTCCAGAGAGTGCACTGGCACCACTGGGGATGCAGTGCAGTGAGTCCAGAGAGTGCACTGGCACCACTGGGGATGCACTGCAGTGACTCCAGAGAGTGCACTGGCACCACTGGGGATGCAGTGCAGTGAGTCCAGAGAGTGCACTGGCACCACTGGGGATGCAGTGCAGTGAGTCCAGAGAGTGCACTGGCACCACTGGGGATGCAGTGCAGTGAGTCCAGAGAGTGCACTGGCACCACTGGGGATGCACTGCAGTGAGTCCAGAGAGTGCACTGGCACCACTGGTGATGCAGTGCAGTGAGTGCAGAGAGTGCACTGGCACCACTGGGGATGCAGTGCAGTGACTCTAGAGAGTGCACTGGCACCACTGGGGATGCAGTGCAGTGAGTCCAGAGAGTGCACTGGCACCACTGGGGATGCACTGCAGTGAGTCCAGAGAGTGCACTGGCACCACTGGGGATGCACTGCAGTGAGTCCAGAGAGTGCACTGGCACCACTGGGGATGCACTGCAGTGAGTCCAGAGAGTGCACTGGCACCACTGGGGATGCACTGCAGTGAGTCCAGAGAGTGCACTGGCACCACTGGGGATGCAGTGCAGTGAGTCCAGAGAGTGCACTGGCACCACTGGGGATGCAGTGCAGTGAGTCCAGAGAGTGCACTGGCACCACTGGGGATGCAGTGCAGTGAGTCCAGAGAGTGCACTGGCACCACTGGGGATGCAGTGCAGTGAGTCCAGAGAGTGCACTGGCACCACTGGGGATGCACTGCAGTGAGTCCAGAGAGTGCACTGGCACCACTGGGGATGCACTGCAGTGAGTCCAGAGAGTGCACTGGCACCAATGGGGATGCAGTGCAGTGACTCAGAGAGTGCACTGGCACCACTGGGGATGCAGTGCAGTGAGTCCAGAGAGTGCACTGGCACCACTGGGGATGCAGTGCAGTGAGTCCAGAGAGTGCACTGGCACCACTGGGGATGCAGTGCAGTGAGTCCAGAGAGTGCACTGGCACCACTGGTGATGCAGTGCAGTGAGTCCAGAGAGTGCACTGGCACCACTGGGGATGCACTGCAGTGAGTCCAGAGAGTGCACTGGCACCACTGGGGATGCACTGCAGTGACTCCAGAGAGTGCACTGGCACCACTGGGGATGCACTGCAGTGAGTCCAGAGAGTGCACTGGCACCACTGGGGATGCGGTGCAGTGAGTCCAGAGAGTGCACTGGCACCACTGGGGATGCACTGCAGTGACTCTAGAGAGTGCACTGGCACCACTGGGGATGCAGTGCAGTGAGTCCAGAGAGTGCACTGGCACCACTGGGGATGCAGTGCAGTGAGTCCAGAGAGTGCACTGGCACCACGGGGAATGCACTGCAGTGAGTCCAGAGAGTGCACTGGCACCACTGGGGATGCAGTGCAGTGAGTGCAGAGAGTGCACTGGCACCACTGGGATGCACTGCAGTGACTCTAGAGAGTGCACTGGCACCACTGGGATGCAGTACAGTGAGTCCACAGAGTGCACTGGCACCACTGGGGATGCACTGCAGTGAGTCCAGAGAGTGCACTGGCACCAGTGGGGATGCAGTGCAGTGAGTCCAGAGAGTGCACTGGCACCACTGGGGATGCAGTGCAGTGAGTCCAGAGAGTGCACTGGCACCACTGGGGATGCACTGCATTGAGTCCAGAGAGTGCACTGGCACCACTGGGGATGCACTGCAGTGAGTCCATAGAATGCACTGGCAGTAATGGGGATGCAGTGCAGTGACTCGAAAGAGTGCACTGGCACCACTGCGGATGCACTGCAGTGAGTCCGGAGAGTGCCCTGGCACCAATGGGGATGCAGTGCAGTGAGTCCAGAGAGTGCACTGGCACCACTGGGGATGCACTGCAGTGAGTCCAGAGAGTGCACTGGCACCACTGGGGATGCACTGCAGTGAGTCCAGAGAGTGCACTGGCACCACTGGGGATGCAGTGCAGTGAGTCCAGAGAGTGCACTGGCACCACTGGGGATGCACTGCAGTGAGTCCAGAGAGTGCACTGGCACCACTGGGGATGCAGTGCAGTGAGTCCAGAGAGTGCACTGGCACCACTGGGGATGCACTGCAGTGAGTCCAGAGAGTGCACTGGCACCACTGGGGATGCACTGCAGTGAGTCCAGAGAGTGCACTGGCACCACTGGGGATGCAGTGCAGTGAGTCCAGAGAGTGCACTGGCACCACTGGGGATGCACTGCAGTGACTCTAGAGAGTGCACTGGCACCACTGGGGATGCAGTGCAGTGAGTCCAGAGAGTGCACTGGCACCACTGGGGATGCACTGCAGTGAGTCCAGAGAGTGCACTGGCACCACTGGGGATGCAGTGCAGTGAGTCCAGAGAGTGCACTGGCACCACTGGGGATGCAGTGCAGTGACTCCAGAGAGTGCACTGGCACCACTGGGGATGCAGTGCAGTGAGTCCAGAGAGTGCACTGGCACCACTGGGGATGCACTGCAGTGACTCCAGAGAGTGCACTGGCACCACTGGGGATGCAGTGCAGTGAGTCCAGAGAGTGCACTGGCACCACTGGGGATGCAGTGCAGTGAGTCCAGAGAGTGCACTGGCACCACTGGGGATGCAGTGCAGTGAGTCCAGAGAGTGCACTGGCACCACTGGGGATGCAGTGCAGTGAGTCCAGAGAATGCACTGGCAGTAATGGGGATGCAGTGCAGTGACTCGAAAGAGTGCACTGGCACCACTGCGGATGCACTGCAGTGAGTCCGGAGAGTGCCCTGGCACCAATGGTGATGCAGTGCAGTGAGTCCAGAGAGTGCACTGGCACCACTGGGGATGCACTGCAGTGAGTCCAGAGAGTGCACTGGCACCACTGGGGATGCACTGCAGTGAGTCCAGAGAGTGCACTGGCACCAATGGGGATGCACTGCAGTGGCTCCAGAGAGTGCACTGGCACCACTGGGGATGCAGTGCTGTGAGTCCGGAGAGTGCCCTGGCACCAATGGTGATGCAGTGCAGTGAGTCCAGAGAGTGCACTGGCACCACTGGGGATGCACTGCAGTGAGTCCAGAGAGTGCACTGGCACCACTGGGGATGCACTGCAGTGAGTCCAGAGAGTGCACTGGCACCACTGGGGATGCACTGCAGTGAGTCCAGAGAGTGCACTGGCACCACTGGGGATGCGGTGCAGTGAGTCCAGAGAGTGCACTGGCACCACTGGGGATGCACTGCAGTGACTCTAGAGAGTGCACTGGCACCACTGGGGATGCAGTGCAGTGAGTCCAGAGAGTGCACTGGCACCACTGGGGATGCACTGCAGTGAGTCCAGAGAGTGCACTGGCACCACTGGGGATGCACTGCAGTGACTCCAGAGAGTGCACTGGCACCACTGGGGATGCAGTGCAGTGAGTCCAGAGAGTGCACTGGCACCACTGGGGATGCACTGCAGTGACTCTAGAGAGTGCACTGGCACCAGTGGGGATGCAGTGCAGTGAGTCCAGAGAGTGCACTGGCACCACTGGGGATGCAGTGCAGTGAGTCCAGAGAGTGCACTGGCACCAGTGGGGATGCACTGCAGTGAGTCCAGAGAGTGCACTGGCACCACTGGGGATGCACTGCAGTGAGTCCAGAGAATGCACTGGCAGTAATGGGGATGCAGTGCAGTGACTCGAAAGAGTGCACTGGCACCACTGGGGATGCACTGCAGTGAGTCCGGAGAGTGCCCTGGCACCAATGGTGATGCAGTGCAGTGAGTCCAGAGAGTGCACTGGCACCACTGGGGATGCACTGCAGTGAGTCCAGAGAGTGCACTGGCACCACTGGGGATGCACTGCAGTGAGTCCAGAGAGTGCACTGGCACCAATGGGGATGCACTGCAGTGACTCCAGAGAGTGCACTGGCACCACTGGGGATGCAGTGCAGTGAGTCCAGAGAGTGCACTGGCACCACTGGGGATGCAGTGCAGTGAGTCCAGAGAGTGCACTGGCACCACTGGGGATGCACTGCAGTGAGTCCAGAGAGTGCACTGGCACCAATGGGGATGCAGTGCAGTGAGTCCAGAGAGTGCACTGGCACCACTGGGGATGCACTGCAGTGAGTCCAGAGAGTGCACTGGCACCACTGGGGATGCACTGCAGTGAGTCCAGAGAGTGCACTGGCACCACTGGGGATGCAGTGCAGTGAGTCCAGAGAGTGCACTGGCACCACTGGGGATGCACTGCAGTGAGTCCAGAGAGTGCACTGGCACCACTGGGGATGCAGTGCAGTGAGTCCAGAGAGTGCACTGGCACCACTGGGGATGCACTGCAGTGAGTCCAGAGAGTGCACTGGCACCACTGGGGATGCACTGCAGTGAGTCCAGAGAGTGCACTGGCACCACTGGGGATGCAGTGCAGTGAGTCCAGAGAGTGCACTGGCACCACGGGGGATGCACTGCAGTGAGTCTAGAGAGTGCACTGGCACCACTGGGGATGCAGTGCAGTGAGTCCAGAGAGTGCACTGGCACCACTGGGGATGCACTGCAGTGAGTCCAGAGAGTGCACTGGCACCACTGGGGATGCAGTGCAGTGAGTGCAGAGAGTGCACTGGCACCACTGGGATGCAGTGCAGTGACTCTAGAGAGTGCACTGGCACCACTGGGGATGCAGTACAGTGAGTCCACAGAGTGCACTGGCACCACTGGGGATGCACTGCAGTGACTCCAGAGAGTGCACTGGCACCACTGGGGATGCAGTGCAGTGAGTCCAGAGAGTGCACTGGCACCACTGGGGATGCAGTGCAGTGAGTCCAGAGAGTGCACTGGCACCACTGGGGATGCACTGCAGTGAGTCCAGAGAGTGCACTGGCACCACTGGGGATGCAGTGCAGTGAGTCCAGAGAATGCACTGGCAGTAATGGGGATGCAGTGCAGTGACTCGAAAGAGTGCACTGGCACCACTGCGGATGCACTGCAGTGAGTCCGGAGAGTGCCCTGGCACCAATGGTGATGCAGTGCAGTGAGTCCAGAGAGTGCACTGGCACCACTGGGGATGCACTGCAGTGAGTCCAGAGAGTGCACTGGCACCACTGGGGATGCACTGCAGTGAGTCCAGAGAGTGCACTGGCACCAATGGGGATGCACTGCAGTGGCTCCAGAGAGTGCACTGGCACCACTGGGGATGCAGTGCTGTGAGTCCGGAGAGTGCCCTGGCACCAATGGTGATGCAGTGCAGTGAGTCCAGAGAGTGCACTGGCACCACTGGGGATGCACTGCAGTGAGTCCAGAGAGTGCACTGGCACCACTGGGGATGCACTGCAGTGACTCCAGAGAGTGCACTGGCACCACTGGGGATGCACTGCAGTGAGTCCAGAGAGTGCACTGGCACCACTGGGGATGCGGTGCAGTGAGTCCAGAGAGTGCACTGGCACCACTGGGGATGCACTGCAGTGACTCTAGAGAGTGCACTGGCACCACTGGGGATGCAGTGCAGTGAGTCCAGAGAGTGCACTGGCACCACTGGGGATGCAGTGCAGTGAGTCCAGAGAGTGCACTGGCACCACTGGGGATGCACTGCAGTGACTCCAGAGAGTGCACTGGCACCACTGGGGATGCAGTGCAGTGAGTCCAGAGAGTGCACTGGCACCACTGGGGATGCACTGCAGTGACTCCAGAGAGTGCACTGGCACCAGTGGGGATGCAGTGCAGTGAGTCCAGAGAGTGCACTGGCACCACTGGGGATGCAGTGCAGTGAGTCCAGAGAGTGCACTGGCACCACTGGGGATGCACTGCAGTGAGTCCAGAGAGTGCACTGGCACCACTGGGGATGCACTGCAGTGAGTCCAGAGAGTGCACTGGCAGTAATGGGGATGCAGTGCAGTGACTCCAGAGAGTGCACTGGCACCACTGGGGATGCACTGCAGTGAGTCCAGAGAGTGCACTGGCACCACTGGGGATGCAGTGCAGTGAGTCCAGAGAGTGCACTGGCACCACTGGGGATGCACTGCAGTGAGTCCAGAGAGTGCACTGGCACCACTGGGGATGCACTGCAGTGAGTCCAGAGAGTGCACTGGCACCAATGGGGATGCACTGCAGTGAGTCCAGAGAGTGCACTGGCACCACTGGGGATGCAGTGCAGTGAGTCCAGAGAGTGCACTGGCACCACTGGGGATGCAGTGCAGTGAGTCCAGAGAGTGCACTGGCACCACTGGGGATGCACTGCAGTGAGTCCAGAGAGTGCACTGGCACCACTGGGGATGCAGTGCAGTGAGTCCAGAGAGTGCACTGGCACCACTGGGGATGCACTGCAGTGAGTCCAGAGAGTGCACTGGCACCACTGGGGATGCACTGCAGTGAGTCCAGAGAGTGCACTGGCACCACTGGGGATGCACTGCAGTGAGTCCAGAGAGTGCACTGGCACCACTGGGGATGCACTGCAGTGAGTCCAGAGAGTGCACTGGCACCACTGGGGATGCAGTGCAGTGAGTCCAGAGAGTGCACTGGCACCACTGGGGATGCACTGCAGTGAGTCCAGAGAGTGCACTGGCACCACTGGGGATGCAGTGCAGTGAGTCCAGAGAGTGCACTGGCACCACTGGGGATGCAGTGCAGTGAGTCCAGAGAGTGCACTGGCACCACTGGGGATGCAGTGCAGTGAGTCCAGAGAGTGCACTGGCACCACGGGGAATGCACTGCAGTGAGTCCAGAGAGTGCACTGGCACCACTGGGGATGCAGTGCAGTGAGTCCAGAGAGTGCACTGGCACCACTGGGATGCACTGCAGTGACTCTAGAGAGTGCACTGGCACCACTGGGGATGCAGTGCAGTGAGTCCAGAGAGTGCACTGGCACCACTGGGGATGCACTGCAGTGAGTCCAGAGAGTGCACTGGCACCACTGGGGATGCAGTGCAGTGAGTCCAGAGAGTGCACTGGCACCACTGGGGATGCAGTGCAGTGAGTCCAGAGAGTGCACTGGCACCACTGGGGATGCACTGCAGTGAGTCCAGAGAGTGCACTGGCACCACTGGGGATGCAGTGCAGTGAGTCCAGAGAGTGCACTGGCACCACTGGGGATGCAGTGCAGTGAGTCCAGAGAGTGCACTGGCACCACTGGGGATGCACTGCAGTGAGTCCAGAGAGTGCACTGGCACCACTGGGGATGCAGTGCAGTGAGTCCAGAGAGTGCACTGGCACCACTGGGGATGCAGTGCAGTGAGTCCAGAGAGTGCACTGGCACCACTGGGGATGCAGTGCAGTGAGTCCAGAGAGTGCACTGGCACCACTGGGGATGCACTGCAGTGAGTCCAGAGAGTGCACTGGCACCACTGGGGATGCACTGCAGTGAGTCCAGAGAGTGCACTGGCACCACTGGGGATGCAGTGCAGTGAGTCCAGAGAGTGCACTGGCACCACTGGGGATGCAGTGCAGTGAGTCCAGAGAGTGCACTGGCACCACTGGGGATGCAGTGCTGAGTCCAGAGAGTGCACTGGCACCACTGGGGATGCAGTGCAGTGAGTCCAGAGAGTGCACTGGCACCACTGGGGATGCACTGCAGTGAGTCCAGAGAGTGCACTGGCACCACTGGGGATGCAGTGCAGTGAGTCCAGAGAGTGCACTGGCACCACTGGGGATGCACTGCAGTGAGTCCAGAGAGTGCACTGGCACCACTGGGGATGCACTGCAGTGAGTCCAGAGAGTGCACTGGCACCACTGGGGATGCACTGCAGTGAGTCCAGAGAGTGCACTGGCACCACTGGGGATGCACTGCAGTGAGTCCAGAGAGTGCACTGGCACCACTGGGGATGCACTGCAGTGAGTCCAGAGAGTGCACTGGCACCACTGGGGATGCAGTGCAGTGAGTCCAGAGAGTGCACTGGCACCACTGGGGATGCAGTGCAGTGAGTCCAGAGAGTGCACTGGCACCACTGGGGATGCAGTGCAGTGAGTCCAGAGAGTGCACTGGCACCACTGGGGATGCAGTGCAGTGAGTCCAGAGAGTGCACTGGCACCACTGGGGATGCACTGCAGTGAGTCCAGAGAGTGCACTGGCACCACTGGGGATGCAGTGCAGTGAGTCCAGAGAGTGCACTGGCACCACTGGGATGCACTGCAGTGACTCTAGAGAGTGCACTGGCACCACTGGGGATGCAGTGCAGTGAGTCCAGAGAGTGCACTGGCACCACTGGGGATGCACTGCAGTGACTCCAGAGAGTGCACTGGCACCACTGGGGATGCAGTGCAGTGAGTCCAGAGAGTGCACTGGCACCACTGGGGATGCACTGCAGTGAGTCCAGAGAGTGCACTGGCACCACTGGGGATGCAGTGCAGTGAGTCCAGAGAGTGCACTGGCACCACTGGGGATGCACTGCAGTGAGTCCAGAGAGTGCACTGGCACCACTGGGGATGCAGTGCAGTGAGTCCAGAGAGTGCACTGGCACCACTGGGGATGCAGTGCAGTGAGTCCAGAGAGTGCACTGGCACCACTGGGGATGCACTGCAGTGAGTCCAGAGAGTGCACTGGCACCACTGGGGATGCAGTGCAGTGAGTCCAGAGAGTGCACTGGCACCACTGGGGATGCACTGCAGTGAGTCCAGAGAGTGCACTGGCACCACTGGGGATGCAGTGCAGTGAGTCCAGAGAGTGCACTGGCACCACTGGGGATGCACTGCAGTGAGTCCAGAGAGTGCACTGGCACCACTGGGGATGCAGTGCAGTGAGTCCAGAGAGTGCACTGGCACCACTGGGGATGCACTGCAGTGAGTCCAGAGAGTGCACTGGCACCACTGGGGATGCAGTGCAGTGAGTCCAGAGAGTGCACTGGCACCACTGGGGATGCAGTGCAGTGAGTCCAGAGAGTGCACTGGCACCACTGGGGATGCACTGCAGTGAGTCCAGAGAGTGCACTGGCACCACTGGGGATGCAGTGCAGTGAGTCCAGAGAGTGCACTGGCACCACTGGGGATGCACTGCAGTGAGTCCAGAGAGTGCACTGGCACCACTGGGGATGCACTGCAGTGAGTCCAGAGAGTGCACTGGCACCACTGGGGATGCACTGCAGTGAGTCCAGAGAGTGCACTGGCACCACTGGGGATGCAGTGCAGTGAGTCCAGAGAGTGCACTGGCACCACTGGGGATGCACTGCAGTGACTCCAGAGAGTGCACTGGCACCACTGGGGATGCAGTGCAGTGAGTCCAGAGAGTGCACTGGCACCACTGGGGATGCAGTGCAGTGAGTCCAGAGAGTGCACTGGCACCACTGGGGATGCAGTGCAGTGAGTCCAGAGAGTGCACTGGCACCACTGGGGAATGCACTGCAGTGAGTCCAGAGAGTGCACTGGCACCACTGGGGATGCAGTGCAGTGAGTCCAGAGAGTGCACTGGCACCACTGGGGATGCACTGCAGTGACTCTAGAGAGTGCACTGGCACCACTGGGGATGCAGTGCAGTGAGTCCAGAGAGTGCACTGGCACCACTGGGGATGCACTGCAGTGAGTCCAGAGAGTGCACTGGCACCACTGGGGATGCAGTGCAGTGAGTCCAGAGAGTGCACTGGCACCACTGGGGATGCAGTGCAGTGAGTCCAGAGAGTGCACTGGCACCACTGGGGATGCACTGCAGTGAGTCCAGAGAGTGCACTGGCACCACTGGGGATGCACTGCAGTGAGTCCAGAGAATGCACTGGCACCAATGGGGATGCAGTGCAGTGACTCCAAAGAGTGCACTGGCACCACTGGGGATGCACTGCAGTGAGTCCAGAGAGTGCACTGGCACCAATGGGGATGCAGTGCAGTGAGTCCAGAGAGTGCACTGGCACCACTGGGGATGCACTGCAGTGAGTCCAGAGAGTGCACTGGCACCACTGGGGATGCACTGCAGTGAGTCCAGAGAGTGCACTGGCACCACTGGGGATGCAGTGCAGTGAGTCCAGAGAGTGCACTGGCACCACTGGGGATGCACTGCAGTGAGTCCAGAGAGTGCACTGGCACCACTGGGGATGCAGTGCAGTGAGTCCAGAGAGTGCACTGGCACCACTGGGGATGCACTGCAGTGAGTCCAGAGAGTGCACTGGCACCACTGGGGATGCACTGCAGTGAGTCCAGAGAGTGCACTGGCACCACTGGGGATGCAGTGCAGTGAGTCCAGAGAGTGCACTGGCACCACTGGGGATGCACTGCAGTGACTCTAGAGAGTGCACTGGCACCACTGGGGATGCAGTGCAGTGAGTCCAGAGAGTGCACTGGCACCACTGGGGATGCACTGCAGTGAGTCCAGAGAGTGCACTGGCACCACTGGGGATGCAGTGCAGTGAGTCCAGAGAGTGCACTGGCACCACTGGGGATGCACTGCAGTGAGTCCAGAGAGTGCACTGGCACCACTGGGGATGCAGTGCAGTGAGTCCAGAGAGTGCACTGGCACCACTGGGGATGCAGTGCAGTGACTCTAGAGAGTGCACTGGCACCACTGGGGATGCAGTGCAGTGAGTCCAGAGAGTGCACTGGCACCACTGGGGATGCACTGCAGTGACTCCAGAGAGTGCACTGGCACCACTGGGGATGCAGTGCAGTGAGTCCAGAGAGTGCACTGGCACCACTGGGGATGCAGTGCAGTGAGTCCAGAGAGTGCACTGGCACCACTGGGGATGCACTGCAGTGAGTCCAGAGAGTGCACTGGCACCACTGGGGATGCACTGCAGTGAGTCCAGAGAATGCACTGGCAGTAATGGGGATGCAGTGCAGTGACTCGAAAGAGTGCACTGGCACCACTGCGGATGCACTGCAGTGAGTCCGGAGAGTGCCCTGGCACCAATGGTGATGCAGTGCAGTGAGTCCAGAGAGTGCACTGGCACCACTGGGGATGCACTGCAGTGAGTCCAGAGAGTGCACTGGCACCACTGGGGATGCACTGCAGTGAGTCCAGAGAGTGCACTGGCACCACTGGGGATGCACTGCAGTGACTCCAGAGAGTGCACTGGCACCACTGGGGATGCAGTGCAGTGAGTCCAGAGAGTGCCCTGGCACCAATGGTGATGCAGTGCAGTGAGTCCAGAGAGTGCACTGGCACCACTGGGGATGCAGTGCAGTGAGTCCAGAGAGTGCACTGGCACCACTGGGGATGCACTGCAGTGAGTCCAGAGAGTGCACTGGCACCACTGGGGATGCACTGCAGTGAGTCCAGAGAGTGCACTGGCACCACTGGGGATGCAGTGCAGTGAGTCCAGAGAGTGCACTGGCACCACTGGGGATGCACTGCAGTGACTCTAGAGAGTGCACTGGCACCACTGGGGATGCAGTGCAGTGAGTCCAGAGAGTGCACTGGCACCACTGGGGATGCAGTGCAGTGAGTCCAGAGAGTGCACTGGCACCACTGGGGATGCAGTGCAGTGAGTCCAGAGAGTGCACTGGCACCACTGGGGATGCAGTGCAGTGAGTCCAGAGAGTGCACTGGCACCACTGGGGATGCACTGCAGTGAGTCCAGAGAGTGCACTGGCACCACTGGGGATGCAGTGCAGTGAGTCCAGAGAGTGCACTGGCACCACTGGGGATGCAGTGCAGTGAGTCCAGAGAGTGCACTGGCACCACTGGGGATGCACTGCAGTGAGTCCAGAGAGTGCACTGGCACCACTGGGGATGCACTGCAGTGAGTCCAGAGAGTGCACTGGCACCAATGGGGATGCAGTGCAGTGACTCCAGAGAGTGCACTGGCACCACTGGGGATGCACTGCAGTGAGTCCAGAGAGTGCACTGGCACCACTGGGGATGCAGTGCAGTGAGTCCAGAGAGTGCACTGGCACCACTGGGGATGCACTGCAGTGAGTCCAGAGAGTGCACTGGCACCACTGGGGATGCAGTGCAGTGAGTCCAGAGAGTGCACTGGCACCACTGGGGATGCACTGCAGTGACTCCAGAGAGTGCACTGGCACCACTGGGGATGCAGTGCAGTGAGTCCAGAGAGTGCACTGGCACCACTGGGGATGCAGTGCAGTGAGTCCAGAGAGTGCACTGGCACCACTGGGGATGCAGTGCAGTGAGTCCAGAGAGTGCACTGGCACCACTGGGGATGCACTGCAGTGAGTCCAGAGAGTGCACTGGCACCACTGGGGATGCAGTGCAGTGAGTCCAGAGAGTGCACTGGCACCACTGGGGATGCAGTGCAGTGACTCTAGAGAGTGCACTGGCACCACTGGGGATGCAGTGCAGTGAGTCCAGAGAGTGCACTGGCACCACTGGGGATGCACTGCAGTGAGTCCAGAGAGTGCACTGGCACCACTGGGGATGCACTGCAGTGAGTCCAGAGAGTGCACTGGCACCACTGGGGATGCACTGCAGTGAGTCCAGAGAGTGCACTGGCACCACTGGGGATGCACTGCAGTGAGTCCAGAGAGTGCACTGGCACCACTGGGGATGCAGTGCAGTGAGTCCAGAGAGTGCACTGGCACCACTGGGGATGCAGTGCAGTGAGTCCAGAGAGTGCACTGGCACCACTGGGGATGCAGTGCAGTGAGTCCAGAGAGTGCACTGGCACCACTGGGGATGCAGTGCAGTGAGTCCAGAGAGTGCACTGGCACCACTGGGGATGCAGTGCAGTGAGTCCAGAGAGTGCACTGGCACCACTGGGGATGCACTGCAGTGAGTCCAGAGAGTGCACTGGCACCACTGGGGATGCACTGCAGTGAGTCCAGAGAGTGCACTGGCACCACTGGGGATGCAGTGCAGTGAGTCCAGAGAGTGCACTGGCACCACTGGGGATGCACTGCAGTGAGTCCAGAGAGTGCACTGGCACCACTGGGGATGCAGTGCAGTGAGTCCAGAGAGTGCACTGGCACCACTGGGGATGCAGTGCAGTGAGTCCAGAGAGTGCACTGGCACCACTGGGGATGCAGTGCAGTGAGTCCAGAGAGTGCACTGGCACCACTGGGGATGCACTGCAGTGAGTCCAGAGAGTGCACTGGCACCACTGGGGATGCACTGCAGTGAGTCCAGAGAGTGCACTGGCACCACTGGGGATGCACTGCAGTGAGTCCAGAGAGTGCACTGGCACCACTGGGGATGCACTGCAGTGAGTCCAGAGAGTGCACTGGCACCACTGGGGATGCAGTGCAGTGAGTCCAGAGAGTGCACTGGCACCACTGGGGATGCACTGCAGTGAGTCCAGAGAGTGCACTGGCACCACTGGGGATGCACTGCAGTGAGTCCAGAGAGTGCACTGGCACCACTGGGGATGCAGTGCAGTGAGTCCAGAGAGTGCACTGGCACCACTGGGGATGCACTGCAGTGACTCTAGAGAGTGCACTGGCACCACTGGGGATGCAGTGCAGTGAGTCCAGAGAGTGCACTGGCACCACTGGGGATGCAGTGCAGTGAGTCCAGAGAGTGCACTGGCACCACTGGGGATGCAGTGCAGTGAGTCCAGAGAGTGCACTGGCACCACTGGGGATGCACTGCAGTGAGTCCAGAGAGTGCACTGGCACCACTGGGGATGCAGTGCAGTGAGTCCAGAGAGTGCACTGGCACCACTGGGGATGCACTGCAGTGACTCCAGAGAGTGCACTGGCACCACTGGGGATGCAGTGCAGTGAGTCCAGAGAGTGCACTGGCACCACTGGGGATGCACTGCAGTGAGTCCAGAGAGTGCACTGGCACCACTGGGGATGCAGTGCAGTGAGTCCAGAGAGTGCACTGGCACCACTGGGGATGCAGTGCAGTGAGTCCAGAGAGTGCACTGGCACCACTGGGGATGCACTGCAGTGAGTCCAGAGAGTGCACTGGCACCACTGGGGATGCAGTGCAGTGAGTCCAGAGAGTGCACTGGCAGTAATGGGGATGCAGTGCAGTGACTCGAGAGAGTGCACTGGCACCACTGGGGATGCACTGCAGTGAGTCCAGAGAGTGCACTGGCACCACTGGGGATGCAGTGCAGTGAGTCCAGAGAGTGCACTGGCACCACTGGGGATGCACTGCAGTGAGTCCAGAGAGTGCACTGGCACCACTGGGGATGCAGTGCAGTGAGTCCAGAGAGTGCACTGGCACCACTGGGGATGCAGTGTCCAGAGAGTGTGAGTCCAGTGAGTCCAGAGAGTGCACTGGCACCACTGGGGATGCAGTGCAGTGAGTCCAGAGAGTGCACTGGCACCACTGGGGATGCACTGCAGTGAGTCCAGAGAGTGCACTGGCACCACTGGGGATGCACTGCAGTGAGTCCAGAGAGTGCACTGGCACCACTGGGGATGCAGTGCAGTGAGTCCAGAGAGTGCACTGGCACCACTGGGGATGCAGTGCAGTGAGTCCAGAGAGTGCACTGGCACCACTGGGGATGCAGTGCAGTGAGTCCAGAGAGTGCACTGGCACCACTGGGGATGCAGTGCAGTGAGTCCAGAGAGTGCACTGGCACCACTGGGGATGCACTGCAGTGACTCCAGAGAGTGCACTGGCACCACTGGGGATGCAGTGCAGTGAGTCCAGAGAGTGCACTGGCACCACTGGGGATGCACTGCAGTGAGTCCAGAGAGTGCACTGGCACCACTGGGGATGCACTGCAGTGAGTCCAGAGAGTGCACTGGCACCACTGGGGATGCACTGCAGTGAGTCCAGAGAGTGCACTGGCACCACTGGGGATGCACTGCAGTGAGTCCAGAGAGTGCACTGGCACCACTGGGGATGCACTGCAGTGAGTCCAGAGAGTGCACTGGCACCACTGGGGATGCAGTGCAGTGAGTCCAGAGAGTGCACTGGCACCACTGGGGATGCAGTGCAGTGAGTCCAGAGAGTGCACTGGCACCACTGGGGATGCAGTGCAGTGAGTCCAGAGAGTGCACTGGCACCACTGGGGATGCAGTGCAGTGAGTCCAGAGAGTGCACTGGCACCACTGGGGATGCACTGCAGTGAGTCCAGAGAGTGCACTGGCACCACTGGGGATGCAGTGCAGTGAGTCCAGAGAGTGCACTGGCACCACTGGGGATGCACTGCAGTGACTCTAGAGAGTGCACTGGCACCACTGGGGATGCAGTGCAGTGAGTCCAGAGAGTGCACTGGCACCACTGGGGATGCACTGCAGTGAGTCCAGAGAGTGCACTGGCACCACTGGGGATGCAGTGCAGTGAGTCCAGAGAGTGCACTGGCACCACTGGGGATGCACTGCAGTGAGTCCAGAGAGTGCACTGGCACCACTGGGGATGCAGTACAGTGAGTCCAGAGAGTGCACTGGCACCACTGGGGATGCACTGCAGTGAGTCCAGAGAGTGCACTGGCACCACTGGGGATGCAGTGCAGTGAGTCCAGAGAGTGCACTGGCACCACTGGGGATGCAGTGCAGTGAGTCCAGAGAGTGCACTGGCACCACTGGGGATGCACTGCAGTGAGTCTAGAGAGTGCACTGGCACCACTGGGGATGCAGTGCAGTGAGTCCAGAGAGTGCACTGGCACCACGGGGGATGCACTGCAGTGAGTCCAGAGAGTGCACTGGCACCACTGGGGATGCAGTGCAGTGAGTCCAGAGAGTGCACTGGCACCACTGGGGATGCACTGCAGTGAGTCCAGAGAGTGCACTGGCACCACTGGGGATGCAGTGCAGTGAGTCCAGAGAGTGCACTGGCACCACTGGGGATGCACTGCAGTGAGTCCAGAGAGTGCACTGGCACCACTGGGGATGCAGTGCAGTGAGTCCAGAGAGTGCACTGGCACCACTGGGGATGCACTGCAGTGAGTCCAGAGAGTGCACTGGCACCACTGGGGATGCAGTGCAGTGAGTCCAGAGAGTGCACTGGCACCACTGGGGATGCAGTGCAGTGAGTCCAGAGAGTGCACTGGCACCACTGGGGATGCACTGCAGTGAGTCCAGAGAGTGCACTGGCACCACTGGGGATGCACTGCAGTGAGTCCAGAGAGTGCACTGGCACCACTGGGGATGCACTGCAGTGAGTCCAGAGAGTGCACTGGCACCACTGGGGATGCACTGCAGTGAGTCCAGAGAGTGCACTGGCACCACTGGGGATGCACTGCAGTGAGTCCAGAGAGTGCACTGGCACCACTGGGGATGCAGTGCAGTGAGTCCAGAGAGTGCACTGGCACCACTGGGGATGCACTGCAGTGAGTCCAGAGAGTGCACTGGCACCACTGGGGATGCAGTGCAGTGAGTCCAGAGAGTGCACTGGCACCACTGGGGATGCAGTGCAGTGAGTCCAGAGAGTGCACTGGCACCACTGGGGATGCAGTGCAGTGAGTCCAGAGAGTGCACTGGCACCACTGGGGATGCACTGCAGTGAGTCCAGAGAGTGCACTGGCACCACTGGGGATGCAGTGCAGTGAGTCCAGAGAGTGCACTGGCACCACTGGGATGCACTGCAGTGACTCTAGAGAGTGCACTGGCACCACTGGGGATGCAGTGCAGTGAGTCCAGAGAGTGCACTGGCACCACTGGGGATGCACTGCAGTGAGTCCAGAGAGTGCACTGGCACCACTGGGGATGCAGTGCAGTGAGTCCAGAGAGTGCACTGGCACCACTGGGGATGCAGTGCAGTGAGTCCAGAGAGTGCACTGGCACCACTGGGGATGCACTGCAGTGAGTCCAGAGAGTGCACTGGCACCACTGGGGATGCACTGCAGTGAGTCCAGAGAGTGCACTGGCACCACTGGGGATGCAGTGCAGTGACTCCAGAGAGTGCACTGGCACCACTGGGGATGCACTGCAGTGAGTCCGGAGAGTGCCCTGGCACCAATGTGATGCAGTGCAGTGAGTCCAGAGAGTGCACTGGCACCACTGGGGATGCACTGCAGTGAGTCCAGAGAGTGCACTGGCACCACTGGGGATGCACTGCAGTGAGTCCAGAGAGTGCACTGGCACCACTGGGGATGCAGTGCAGTGAGTCCAGAGAGTGCACTGGCACCACTGGGGATGCACTGCAGTGAGTCCAGAGAGTGCACTGGCACCACTGGGGATGCAGTGCAGTGAGTCCAGAGAGTGCACTGGCACCACTGGGGATGCACTGCAGTGAGTCCAGAGAGTGCACTGGCACCACTGGGGATGCACTGCAGTGAGTCCAGAGAGTGCACTGGCACCACTGGGGATGCAGTGCAGTGAGTCCAGAGAGTGCACTGGCACCACTGGGGATGCACTGCAGTGACTCTAGAGAGTGCACTGGCACCACTGGGGATGCAGTGCAGTGAGTCCAGAGAGTGCACTGGCACCACTGGGGATGCACTGCAGTGAGTCCAGAGAGTGCACTGGCACCACTGGGGATGCAGTGCAGTGAGTCCAGAGAGTGCACTGGCACCACTGGGGATGCACTGCAGTGAGTCCAGAGAGTGCACTGGCACCACTGGGGATGCAGTGCAGTGAGTCCAGAGAGTGCACTGGCACCACTGGGGATGCAGTGCAGTGACTCTAGAGAGTGCACTGGCACCACTGGGGATGCAGTGCAGTGAGTCCAGAGAGTGCACTGGCACCACTGGGGATGCACTGCAGTGAGTCCAGAGAGTGCACTGGCACCACTGGGGATGCAGTGCAGTGAGTCCAGAGAGTGCACTGGCACCACTGGGGATGCAGTGCAGTGAGTCCAGAGAGTGCACTGGCACCACTGGGGATGCACTGCAGTGAGTCCAGAGAGTGCACTGGCACCACTGGGGATGCACTGCAGTGAGTCCAGAGAATGCACTGGCAGTAATGGGGATGCAGTGCAGTGACTCGAAAGAGTGCACTGGCACCACTGGGATGCACTGCAGTGAGTCCGGAGAGTGCCCTGGCACCAATGGTGATGCAGTGCAGTGAGTCCAGAGAGTGCACTGGCACCACTGGGGATGCACTGCAGTGAGTCCAGAGAGTGCACTGGCACCACTGGGGATGCACTGCAGTGAGTCCAGAGAGTGCACTGGCACCACTGGGGATGCACTGCAGTGACTCCAGAGAGTGCACTGGCACCACTGGGGATGCAGTGCTGTGAGTCCGGAGAGTGCACTGGCACCAATGGTGATGCAGTGCAGTGAGTCCAGAGAGTGCACTGGCACCACTGGGGATGCACTGCAGTGAGTCCAGAGAGTGCACTGGCACCACTGGGGATGCACTGCAGTGAGTCCAGAGAGTGCACTGGCACCACTGGGGATGCACTGCAGTGAGTCCAGAGAGTGCACTGGCACCACTGGGGATGCGGTGCAGTGAGTCCAGAGAGTGCACTGGCACCACTGGGGATGCACTGCAGTGAGTCCAGAGAGTGCACTGGCACCACTGGGGATGCAGTGCAGTGAGTCCAGAGAGTGCACTGGCACCACTGGGGATGCAGTGCAGTGAGTCCAGAGAGTGCACTGGCACCACTGGGGATGCACTGCAGTGAGTCCAGAGAGTGCACTGGCACCACTGGGGATGCAGTGCAGTGAGTCCAGAGAGTGCACTGGCACCACTGGGGATGCACTGCAGTGAGTCCAGAGAGTGCACTGGCACCACTGGGGATGCAGTGCAGTGAGTCCAGAGAGTGCACTGGCACCACTGGGGATGCAGTGCAGTGAGTCCAGAGAGTGCACTGGCACCACTGGGGATGCACTGCAGTGAGTCCAGAGAGTGCACTGGCACCACTGGGGATGCACTGCAGTGAGTCCAGAGAGTGCACTGGCACCACTGGGGATGCAGTGCAGTGAGTCCAGAGAGTGCACTGGCACCACTGGGGATGCACTGCAGTGAGTCCAGAGAGTGCACTGGCACCACTGGGGATGCAGTGCAGTGAGTCCAGAGAGTGCACTGGCACCACTGGGGATGCACTGCAGTGAGTCCAGAGAGTGCACTGGCACCACTGGGGATGCAGTGCAGTGAGTCCAGAGAGTGCACTGGCACCACTGGGGATGCACTGCAGTGACTCCAGAGAGTGCACTGGCACCACTGGGGATGCAGTGCAGTGAGTCCAGAGAGTGCACTGGCACCACTGGGGATGCAGTGCAGTGAGTCCAGAGAGTGCACTGGCACCACTGGGGATGCAGTGCAGTGAGTCCAGAGAGTGCACTGGCACCACTGGGGATGCACTGCAGTGAGTCCAGAGAGTGCACTGGCACCACTGGGGATGCAGTGCAGTGAGTCCAGAGAGTGCACTGGCACCACTGGGGATGCAGTGCAGTGACTCTAGAGAGTGCACTGGCACCACTGGGGATGCAGTGCAGTGAGTCCAGAGAGTGCACTGGCACCACTGGGGATGCACTGCAGTGAGTCCAGAGAGTGCACTGGCACCACTGGGGATGCAGTGCAGTGAGTCCAGAGAGTGCACTGGCACCACTGGGGATGCACTGCAGTGACTCCAGAGAGTGCACTGGCACCACTGGGGATGCACTGCAGTGAGTCCAGAGAGTGCACTGGCACCACTGGGGATGCAGTGCAGTGAGTCCAGAGAGTGCACTGGCACCACTGGGGATGCAGTGCAGTGAGTCCAGAGAGTGCACTGGCACCACTGGGGATGCACTGCAGTGAGTCCAGAGAGTGCACTGGCACCACTGGGGATGCAGTGCAGTGAGTCCAGAGAGTGCACTGGCACCACTGGGGATGCAGTGCAGTGAGTCCAGAGAGTGCACTGGCACCACTGGGGATGCACTGCAGTGAGTCCAGAGAGTGCACTGGCACCACTGGGGATGCACTGCAGTGAGTCCAGAGAGTGCACTGGCACCACTGGGGATGCAGTGCAGTGACTCCAGAGAGTGCACTGGCACCACTGGGGATGCACTGCAGTGAGTCCAGAGAGTGCACTGGCACCACTGGGGATGCAGTGCAGTGAGTCCAGAGAGTGCACTGGCACCACTGGGGATGCACTGCAGTGAGTCCAGAGAGTGCACTGGCACCAATGGTGATGCAGTGCAGTGAGTCCAGAGAGTGCACTGGCACCACTGGGGATGCACTGCAGTGAGTCCAGAGAGTGCACTGGCACCACTGGGGATGCACTGCAGTGAGTCCAGAGAGTGCACTGGCACCAATGGGGATGCACTGCAGTGACTCCAGAGAGTGCACTGGCACCACTGGGGATGCACTGCAGTGAGTCCAGAGAGTGCACTGGCACCACTGGGGATGCGGTGCAGTGAGTCCAGAGAGTGCACTGGCACCACTGGGGATGCACTGCAGTGACTCTAGAGAGTGCACTGGCACCACTGGGGATGCAGTGCAGTGAGTCCAGAGAGTGCACTGGCACCACTGGGGATGCAGTGCAGTGAGTCCAGAGAGTGCACTGGCACCACTGGGGATGCAGTGCAGTGAGTCCAGAGAGTGCACTGGCACCACGGGGAATGCACTGCAGTGAGTCCAGAGAGTGCACTGGCACCACTGGGGATGCAGTGCAGTGAGTGCAGAGAGTGCACTGGCACCACTGGGATGCACTGCAGTGACTCTAGAGAGTGCACTGGCACCACTGGGGATGCAGTGCAGTGAGTCCAGAGAGTGCACTGGCACCACTGGGGATGCAGTGCAGTGAGTCCAGAGAGTGCAGTGGCACCACTGGGGATGCAGTGCAGTGAGTCCAGAGAGTGCACTGGCACCACTGGGGATGCACTGCATTGAGTCCAGAGAGTGCACTGGCACCACTGGGGATGCACTGCAGTGAGTCCAGAGAATGCACTGGCAGTAATGGGGATGCAGTGCAGTGACTCGAAAGAGTGCACTGGCACCACTGCGGATGCACTGCAGTGAGTCCGGAGAGTGCCCTGGCACCAATGGTGATGCAGTGCAGTGAGTCCAGAGAGTGCACTGGCACCACTGGGGATGCACTGCAGTGAGTCCAGAGAGTGCACTGGCACCACTGGGGATGCACTGCAGTGAGTCCAGAGAGTGCACTGGCACCACTGGGGATGCAGTGCAGTGAGTCCAGAGAGTGCACTGGCACCACTGGGGATGCACTGCAGTGAGTCCAGAGAGTGCACTGGCACCACTGGGGATGCAGTGCAGTGAGTCCAGAGAGTGCACTGGCACCACTGGGGATGCAGTGCAGTGAGTCCAGAGAGTGCACTGGCACCACTGGGGATGCACTGCAGTGAGTCCAGAGAGTGCACTGGCACCACTGGGGATGCAGTGCAGTGAGTGCAGAGAGTGCACTGGCACCACTGGGGATGCAGTGCAGTGAGTCCAGAGAGTGCACTGGCACCACTGGGGATGCAGTGCAGTGAGTCCAGAGAGTGCACTGGCACCACTGGGGATGCACTGCAGTGAGTCCAGAGAGTGCACTGGCACCACTGGGGATGCAGTGCAGTGAGTCCAGAGAGTGCACTGGCACCACTGGGGATGCAGTGCAGTGAGTCCAGAGAGTGCACTGGCACCACTGGGGATGCACTGCAGTGAGTCCAGAGAGTGCACTGGCACCACTGGGGATGCACTGCAGTGAGTCCAGAGAGTGCACTGGCATGGGGATGCAGTGCAGTGACTCGAAAGAGTGCACTGGCACCACTGGGGATGCACTGCAGTGAGTCCAGAGAGTGCCCTGGCACCACTGGTGATGCAGTGCAGTGAGTCCAGAGAGTGCACTGGCACCACTGGGGATGCACTGCAGTGAGTCCAGAGAGTGCACTGGCACCACTGGGGATGCACTGCAGTGAGTCCAGAGAGTGCACTGGCACCACTGGGGATGCACTGCAGTGAGTCCAGAGAGTGCACTGGCACCACTGGGGATGCAGTGCAGTGAGTCCAGAGAGTGCACTGGCACCACTGGGGATGCAGTGCAGTGAGTCCAGAGAGTGCACTGGCACCACTGGGGATGCACTGCAGTGAGTCCAGAGAGTGCACTGGCACCACTGGGGATGCACTGCAGTGAGTCCAGAGAGTGCACTGGCACCACTGGGGATGCACTGCAGTGAGTCCAGAGAGTGCACTGGCACCACTGGGGATGCAGTGCAGTGAGTCCAGAGAGTGCACTGGCACCACTGGGGATGCACTGCAGTGACTCCAGAGAGTGCACTGGCACCACTGGGGATGCAGTGCAGTGAGTCCAGAGAGTGCACTGGCACCACTGGGGATGCAGTGCAGTGAGTCCAGAGAGTGCACTGGCACCACTGGGGATGCACTGCAGTGAGTCCAGAGAGTGCACTGGCACCACTGGGGATGCAGTGCAGTGAGTCCAGAGAGTGCACTGGCACCACTGGGGATGCACTGCAGTGAGTCCAGAGAGTGCACTGGCACCACTGGGGATGCAGTGCAGTGAGTCCAGAGAGTGCACTGGCACCACTGGGGATGCAGTGCAGTGAGTCCAGAGAGTGCACTGGCACCACTGGGGATGCACTGCAGTGAGTCCAGAGAGTGCACTGGCACCACTGGGGATGCACTGCAGTGAGTCCAGAGAGTGCACTGGCACCACTGGGGATGCAGTGCAGTGACTCCAGAGAGTGCACTGGCACCACTGGGGATGCAGTGCAGTGAGTCCAGAGAGTGCACTGGCACCACTGGGGATGCAGTGCAGTGAGTCCAGAGAGTGCACTGGCACCACTGGGGATGCACTGCAGTGAGTCCAGAGAGTGCACTGGCACCACTGGGGATGCAGTGCAGTGAGTCCAGAGAGTGCACTGGCACCACTGGGGATGCACTGCAGTGAGTCCAGAGAGTGCACTGGCACCACTGGGGATGCACTGCAGTGAGTCCAGAGAGTGCACTGGCACCACTGGGGATGCACTGCAGTGACTCCAGAGAGTGCACTGGCACCACTGGGGATGCAGTGCAGTGAGTCCAGAGAGTGCACTGGCACCACTGGGGATGCACTGCAGTGAGTCCAGAGAGTGCACTGGCACCACTGGGGATGCAGTGCAGTGAGTCCAGAGAGTGCACTGGCACCACTGGGGATGCAGTGCAGTGAGTCCAGAGAGTGCACTGGCACCACTGGGGATGCACTGCAGTGAGTCCAGAGAGTGCACTGGCACCACTGGGGATGCAGTGCAGTGAGTCCAGAGAGTGCACTGGCACCACTGGGGATGCAGTGCAGTGAGTCCAGAGAGTGCACTGGCACCACTGGGGATGCACTGCAGTGAGTCCAGAGAGTGCACTGGCACCACTGGGGATGCACTGCAGTGACTCCAGAGAGTGCACTGGCACCACTGGGGATGCAGTGCAGTGAGTCCAGAGAGTGCACTGGCACCACTGGGGATGCGGTGCAGTGAGTCCAGAGAGTGCACTGGCACCACTGGGGATCCAGTGCTGAAAGTCCAGAGAGTGCACTGGCACCACTGGGGATGCAGTGCAGTGAGTCCAGAGAGTGCACTGGCACCACTGGGGATGCACTGCAGTGACTCCAGAGAGTGCACTGGCACCAATGGTGATGCAGTGCAGTGAGTCCAGAGAGTGCACTGGCACCACTGGGGATGCACTGCAGTGAGTCCAGAGAGTGCCCTGGCACCACTGGGGATGCACTGCAGTGAGTCCAGAGAGTGCACTGGCACCAATGGGGATGCACTGCAGTGACTCCAGAGAGTGCACTGGCACCACTGGGGATGCACTGCAGTGAGTCCAGAGAGTGCACTGGCACCACTGGGGATGCGGTGCAGTGAGTCCAGAGAGTGCACTGGCACCACTGGGGATGCACTGCAGTGACTCTAGAGAGTGCACTGGCACCACTGGGGATGCAGTGCAGTGAGTCCAGAGAGTGCACTGGCACCACTGGGGGGGCATGCAGAGAGTGCACTGCAGTGAGTGCAGTCCAGAGAGTGCACTGGCACCACTGGGGATGCACTGCAGTGAGTCCAGAGAGTGCACTGGCACCACTGGGGATGCAGTGCAGTGAGTCCAGAGAGTGCACTGGCACCACTGGGGATGCACTGCAGTGACTCCAGAGAGTGCACTGGCACCACTGGGGATGCAGTGCAGTGAGTCCAGAGAGTGCACTGGCACCACTGGGGATGCACTGCAGTGAGTCCAGAGAGTGCACTGGCACCACTGGGGATGCAGTGCAGTGAGTCCAGAGAGTGCACTGGCACCACTGGGGATGCACTGCAGTGAGTCCAGAGAGTGCACTGGCACCACTGGGGATGCGGTGCAGTGAGTCCAGAGAGTGCACTGGCACCACTGGGGATGCAGTGCAGTGAGTCCAGAAAGTGCACTGGCACCACTGGGGATGCACTGCGGTGAGTCTAGAGAGTGCACTGGCACCACTGGGGATGCAGTGCAGTGAGTCCAGAGAGTGCACTGGCACCACGGGGGATGCACTGCAGTGACTCTAGAGAGTGCACTGGCACCACTGGGGATGCACTGCAGTGAGTCCAGAGAGTGCACTGGCACCACTGGGGATGCAGTACAGTGAGTCCACAGACTGCACTGGCACCACTGGGGATGCACTGCAGTGAGTCCAGAGAGTGCACTGGCACCACTGGGGATGCGGTGCAGTGAGTCCAGAGAGTGCACTGGCACCACTGGGGATGCAGTGCAGTGAGTCCAGAAAGTGCACTGGCACCACTGGGGATGCACTGCGGTGAGTCTAGAGAGTGCACTGGCACCACTGGGGATGCAGTGCAGTGAGTCCAGAGAGTGCACTGGCACCACGGGGGATGCACTGCAGTGACTCTAGAGAGTGCACTGGCACCACTGGGGATGCACTGCAGTGAGTCCAGAGAGTGCACTGGCACCACTGGGGATGCACTGCAGTGAGTCCAGAGAGTGCACTGGCACCACTGGGGATGCAGTGCAGTGAGTCCAGAGAGTGCACTGGCACCACGGGGAATGCACTGCAGTGAGTCCAGAGAGGGCACTGGCACCACTGGGGATGCAGTGCAGTGAGTGCAGAGAGGGCACTGGCACCACTGGGATGCAGTGCAGTGACTCTAGAGAGTGCACTGGCACCACTGGGGATGCAGTGCAGTGAGTCCACAGAGTGCACTGGCACCACTGGGGATGCACTGCAGTGAGTCCAGAGAGTGCACTGGCACCACTGGGGATGCAGTGCAGTGAGTCCAGAGAGTGCACTGGCACCACTGGGGATGCACTGCACTGCAGTGAGTCCAGAGAATGCACTGGCAGTAATGGGGATGCAGTGCAGTGACTCGAAAGAGTGCACTGGCACCACTGCAGATGCACTGCAGTGAGTCCGGAGAGTACCCTGGCACCAATGGTGATGCAGTGCAGTGACTCCAGAGAGTGCACTGGCACCACTGGGGATGCAGTGCAGTGAGTCCAGAGAGTGCACTGGCACCACGGGGAATGCACTGCAGTGAGTCCAGAGAGTGCACTGGCACCACTGGGGATGCAGTGCAGTGAGTGCAGAGAGGGCACTGGCACCACTGGGATGCAGTGCAGTGACTCTAGAGAGTGCACTGGCACCACTGGGGATGCAGTACAGTGAGTCCACAGAGTGCACTGGCACCACTGGGGATGCACTGCAGTGACTCCAGAGAGTGCACTGGCACCAGTGGGGATGCAGTGCAGTGAGTCCAGAGAGTGCACTGGCACCACTGGGGATGCACTGCAGTGACTCTAGAGAGTGCACTAGCACCACTGGGGATGCAGTGCAGTGAGTCCAGAGAGTGCAGTGGCACCACTGGGGATGCAGTGCAGTGAGTCCCGAGAGTGCACTGGCACCACTGGGGATGCACTGCATTGAGTCCAGAGAGTGCACTGGCACCACTGGGGATGCACTGCAGTGAGTCCATAGAATGCACTGGCAGTAATGGGGATGCAGTGCAGTGACTCGAAAGAGTGCACTGGCACCACTGCGGATGCAGTGCAGTGAGTCCGGAGAGTGCCCTGGCACCAATGGTGATGCACTGCAGTGAGTCCAGAGAGTGCACTGGCACCACTGGGGATGCACTGCAGTGAGTCCAGAGAGTGCACTGGCACCAATGGGGATGCACTGCAGTGACTCCAGAGAGTGCACTGGCACCACTGGGATCCAGTGCTGAAAGTCCAGAGAGTGCACTGGCACCACTGGGGATGCAGTGCAGTGAGTCCAGAGAGTGCACTGGCACCACTGGGGATGCACTGCAGTGACTCCAGAGAGTGCACTGGCACCAATGGTGATGCAGTGCAGTGAGTCCAGAGAGTGCACTGGCACCACTGGGGATGCACTGCAGTGAGTCCAGAGAGTGCACTGGCACCACTGGGGATGCACTGCAGTGAGTCCAGAGAGTGCACTGGCACCAATGGGGATGCAGTGCAGTGAGTCCAGAGAGTGCACTGGCACCACTGGGGATGCAGTGCAGTGAGTCCAGAGAGTGCACTGGCACCACTGGGGATGCGGTGCAGTGAGTCCAGAGAGTGCACTGGCACCACTGGGGATGCACTGCAGTGAGTCCAGAGAGTGCACTGGCACCACTGGGGATGCAGTGCAGTGAGTCCAGAGAGTGCACTGGCACCACTGGGGATGCAGTGCAGTGAGTCCAGAGAGTGCACTGGCACCACTGGGGATGCAGTGCAGTGAGTCCAGAGAGTGCACTGGCACCACGGGGAATGCACTGCAGTGAGTCCAGAGAGTGCACTGGCACCACTGGGGATGCAGTGCAGTGAGTGCAGAGAGGGCACTGGCACCACTGGGGATGCACTGCAGTGACTCTAGAGAGTGCACTGGCACCACTGGGGATGCAGTGCAGTGAGTCCAGAGAGTGCACTGGCACCACTGGGGATGCACTGCAGTGGGAGATGCACTGGCACCACTGATGCAGTGCAGTGAGAGAGTGCACTGGCACCACTGGGGATGCACTGCAGTGAGTCCAGAGAGTGCACTGGCACCACTGGGGATGCAGTGCAGTGAGTCCAGAGAGTGCACTGGCACCACTGGGGATGCACTGCAGTGAGTCCAGAGAGTGCACTGGCACCAATGGGGATGCAGTGCAGTGAGTCCAGAGAGTGCACTGGCACCACTGGGGATGCACTGCAGTGAGTCCAGAGAGTGCACTGGCACCACTGGGGATGCACTGCAGTGAGTCCAGAGAGTGCACTGGCACCACTGGGGATGCAGTGCAGTGAGTCCAGAGAGTGCACTGGCACCACTGGGGATGCACTGCAGTGAGTCCAGAGAGTGCACTGGCACCACTGGGGATGCAGTGCAGTGAGTCCAGAGAGTGCACTGGCACCACTGGGGATGCAGTGCAGTGAGTCCAGAGAGTGCACTGGCACCACTGGGGATGCAGTGCAGTGAGTCCAGAGAGTGCACTGGCACCACTGGGGATGCACTGCAGTGAGTCCAGAGAGTGCACTGGCACCACTGGGGATGCAGTGCAGTGAGTCCAGAGAGTGCACTGGCACCACTGGGGATGCACTGCAGTGAGTCCAGAGAGTGCACTGGCACCACTGGGGATGCACTGCAGTGAGTCCAGAGAGTGCACTGGCACCACTGGGGATGCAGTGCAGTGAGTCCAGAGAGTGCACTGGCACCACTGGGGATGCACTGCAGTGAGTCCAGAGAGTGCACTGGCACCACTGGGGATGCACTGCAGTGACTCCAGAGAGTGCACTGGCACCACTGGGGATGCACTGCAGTGAGTCCAGAGAGTGCACTGGCACCACTGGGGATGCGGTGCAGTGAGTCCAGAGAGTGCACTGGCACCACTGGGGATGCACTGCAGTGACTCTAGAGAGTGCACTGGCACCACTGGGGATGCAGTGCAGTGAGTCCAGAGAGTGCACTGGCACCACTGGGGATGCACTGCAGTGAGTCCAGAGAGTGCACTGGCACCACTGGGGATGCAGTGCAGTGAGTCCAGAGAGTGCACTGGCACCACTGGGGATGCACTGCAGTGAGTCCAGAGAGTGCACTGGCACCACTGGGGATGCACTGCAGTGAGTCCAGAGAGTGCACTGGCACCAC
Organism: Anser cygnoides; assembly: GCF_040182565.1. NCBI lineage: Eukaryota > Metazoa > Chordata > Aves > Anseriformes > Anatidae > Anser > Anser cygnoides. The sequence goes on from NW_027103089.1 coordinate 110,628, forward strand.
TGGGGATGCACTGCAGTGAGTCCAGAGAGTGCACTGGCACCACTGGGGATGCACTGCAGTGAGTCCAGAGAGTGCACTGGCACCACTGGGGATGCACTGCAGTGAGTCCAGAGAGTGCACTGGCACCACTGGGGATGCAGTGCAGTGAGTCCAGAGAGTGCACTGGCACCACTGGGGATGCACTGCAGTGACTCCAGAGAGTGCACTGGCACCACTGGGGATGCAGTGCAGTGAGTCCAGAGAGTGCACTGGCACCACTGGGGATGCAGTGCAGTGAGTCCAGAGAGTGCACTGGCACCACTGGGGATGCAGTGCAGTGAGTCCAGAGAGTGCACTGGCACCACTGGGGATGCACTGCAGTGAGTCCAGAGAGTGCACTGGCACCACTGGGGATGCAGTGCAGTGAGTCCAGAGAGTGCACTGGCACCACTGGGGATGCAGTGCAGTGAGTCCAGAGAGTGCACTGGCACCACTGGGGATGCAGTGCAGTGAGTCCAGAGAGTGCACTGGCACCACTGGGGATGCACTGCAGTGAGTCCAGAGAGTGCACTGGCACCACTGGGGATGCAGTGCAGTGAGTCCAGAGAGTGCACTGGCACCACTGGGGATGCACTGCAGTGACTCTAGAGAGTGCACTGGCACCACTGGGGATGCAGTGCAGTGAGTCCAGAGAGTGCACTGGCACCACTGGGGATGCACTGCAGTGAGTCCAGAGAGTGCACTGGCACCACTGGGGATGCAGTGCAGTGAGTCCAGAGAGTGCACTGGCACCACTGGGGATGCACTGCAGTGAGTCCAGAGAGTGCACTGGCACCACTGGGGATGCACTGCAGTGAGTCCAGAGAGTGCACTGGCACCACTGGGGATGCAGTGCAGTGAGTCCAGAGAGTGCACTGGCACCACTGGGGATGCAGTGCAGTGAGTCCAGAGAGTGCACTGGCACCACTGGGGATGCACTGCAGTGAGTCCAGAGAGTGCACTGGCACCACTGGGGATGCAGTGCAGTGAGTCCAGAGAGTGCACTGGCACCACTGGGGATGCAGTGCAGTGAGTCCAGAGAGTGCACTGGCACCACTGGGGATGCAGTGCAGTGAGTCCAGAGAGTGCACTGGCACCACTGGGGATGCAGTGCAGTGAGTCCAGAGAGTGCACTGGCACCACTGGGGATGCAGTGCAGTGAGTCCAGAGAGTGCACTGGCACCACTGGGGATGCACTGCAGTGACTCCAGAGAGTGCACTGGCACCACTGGGGATGCAGTGCAGTGAGTCCAGAGAGTGCACTGGCACCACTGGGGATGCACTGCAGTGAGTCCAGAGAGTGCACTGGCACCACTGGGGATGCACTGCAGTGAGTCCAGAGAGTGCACTGGCACCACTGGGGATGCACTGCAGTGACTCCAGAGAGTGCACTGGCACCACTGGGGATGCACTGCAGTGAGTCCAGAGAGTGCACTGGCACCACTGGGGATGCAGTGCAGTGAGTCCAGAGAGTGCACTGGCACCACTGGGGATGCACTGCAGTGACTCTAGAGAGTGCACTGGCACCACTGGGGATGCAGTGCAGTGAGTCAGTGAGTGCAGAGAGTGCACTGGCACCACTGGGGATGCAGTGCAGTGAGTCCAGAGAGTGCACTGGCACCACGGGGAATGCACTGCAGTGAGTCCAGAGAGTGCACTGGCACCACTGGGGATGCAGTGCAGTGAGTGCAGAGAGGGCACTGGCACCACTGGGATGCACTGCAGTGACTCTAGAGAGTGCACTGGCACCACTGGGGATGCAGTACAGTGAGTCCACAGAGTGCACTGGCACCACTGGGGATGCACTGCAGTGAGTCCAGAGAGTGCACTGGCACCACTGGGGATGCAGTGCAGTGAGTCCAGAGAGTGCACTGGCACCACTGGGGATGCACTGCAGTGAGTCCAGAGAGTGCACTGGCACCACTGGGGATGCACTGCAGTGAGTCCAGAGAATGCACTGGCAGTAATGGGGATGCAGTGCAGTGACTCGAAAGAGTGCACTGGCACCACTGGCGGATGCAGTGCAGTGAGTCCGGAGAGTACCCTGGCACCAATGGTGATGCAGTGCAGTGAGTCCAGAGAGTGCACTGGCACCACTGGGGATGCAGTGCAGTGAGTCCAGAGAGTGCACTGGCACCACGGGGATGCACTGCAGTGAGTCCAGAGAGTGCACTGGCACCACTGGGGATGCAGTGCAGTGAGTGCAGAGAGTGCACTGGCACCACTGGGGATGCAGTGCAGTGACTCTAGAGAGTGCACTGGCACCACTGGGGATGCAGTGCAGTGAGTCCAGAGAGTGCACTGGCACCACTGGGGATGCACTGCAGTGAGTCCAGAGAGTGCACTGGCACCACTGGGGATGCAGTGCAGTGAGTCCAGAGAGTGCACTGGCACCACTGGGGATGCACTGCAGTGAGTCCAGAGAGTGCACTGGCACCACTGGGGATGCAGTGCAGTGAGTCCAGAGAGTGCACTGGCACCACTGGGGATGCAGTGCAGTGAGTCCAGAGAGTGCACTGGCACCACTGGGGATGCACTGCAGTGAGTCCAGAGAGTGCACTGGCACCACTGGGGATGCACTGCAGTGAGTCCAGAGAATGCACTGGCAGTAATGGGGATGCAGTGCAGTGAGTCCAGAGAGTGCACTGGCACCACTGGGGATGCAGTGCAGTGAGTCCAGAGAGTGCCCTGGCACCAATGGTGATGCACTGCAGTGAGTCCAGAGAGTGCACTGGCACCACTGGGGATGCACTGCAGTGAGTCCAGAGAGTGCACTGGCACCACTGGGGATGCACTGCAGTGACTCCAGAGAGTGCACTGGCACCACTGGGGATGCAGTGCAGTGAGTCCAGAGAGTGCACTGGCACCACTGGGGATGCAGTGCAGTGAGTCCAGAGAGTGCACTGGCACCACTGGGGATGCACTGCAGTGACTCCAGAGAGTGCACTGGCACCAATGGGGATGCAGTGCAGTGAGTCCAGAGAGTGCACTGGCACCACTGGGGATGCACTGCAGTGAGTCCAGAGAGTGCACTGGCACCACTGGGGATGCACTGCAGTGAGTCCAGAGAGTGCACTGGCACCACTGGGGATGCACTGCAGTGAGTCCAGAGAGTGCACTGGCACCACTGGGGATGCAGTGCAGTGAGTCCAGAGAGTGCACTGGCACCACTGGGGATGCAGTGCAGTGACTCCAGAGAGTGCACTGGCACCACTGGGGATGCAGTGCAGTGAGTCCAGAGAGTGCACTGGCACCACTGGGGATGCACTGCAGTGAGTCCAGAGAGTGCACTGGCACCACTGGGGATGCACTGCAGTGAGTCCAGAGAGTGCACTGGCACCACTGGGGATGCACTGCAGTGAGTCCAGAGAGTGCACTGGCACCACTGGGGATGCAGTGCAGTGAGTCCAGAGAGTGCACTGGCACCACTGGGGATGCAGTGCAGTGAGTCCAGAGAGTGCACTGGCACCACTGGGGATGCACTGCAGTGAGTCCAGAGAGTGCACTGGCACCACTGGGGATGCAGTGCAGTGAGTCCAGAGAGTGCACTGGCACCACTGGGGATGCAGTGCAGTGAGTCCAGAGAGTGCACTGGCACCACTGGGGATGCAGTGCAGTGAGTCCAGAGAGTGCACTGGCACCACTGGGGATGCAGTGCAGTGAGTCCAGAGAGTGCACTGGCACCACTGGGGATGCAGTGCAGTGAGTCCAGAGAGTGCACTGGCACCACTGGGGATGCACTGCAGTGACTCCAGAGAGTGCACTGGCACCACTGGGGATGCAGTGCAGTGAGTCCAGAGAGTGCACTGGCACCACTGGGGATGCACTGCAGTGAGTCCAGAGAGTGCACTGGCACCACTGGGGATGCACTGCAGTGAGTCCAGAGAGTGCACTGGCACCACTGGGGATGCACTGCAGTGACTCCAGAGAGTGCACTGGCACCACTGGGGATGCACTGCAGTGAGTCCAGAGAGTGCACTGGCACCACTGGGGATGCAGTGCAGTGAGTCCAGAGAGTGCACTGGCACCACTGGGGATGCACTGCAGTGAGTCCAGAGAGTGCACTGGCACCACTGGGGATGCAGTGCAGTGAGTCCAGAGAGTGCACTGGCACCACTGGGGATGCAGTGCAGTGAGTCCAGAGAGTGCACTGGCACCACTGGGGATGCACTGCAGTGAGTCCAGAGAGTGCACTGGCACCACTGGGGATGCAGTGCAGTGAGTGCAGAGAGTGCACTGGCACCACTGGGGATGCACTGCAGTGACTCTAGAGAGTGCACTGGCACCACTGGGGATGCAGTGCAGTGAGTCCAGAGAGTGCACTGGCACCACTGGGGATGCGGTGCAGTGAGTCCAGAGAGTGCACTGGCACCACTGGGGATGCAGTGCAGTGAGTCCAGAGAGTGCACTGGCACCACTGGGGATGCACTGCAGTGAGTCCAGAGAGTGCACTGGCACCACTGGGGATGCACTGCAGTGAGTCCAGAGAGTGCACTGGCACCACTGGGGATGCAGTGCAGTGACTCCAGAGAGTGCACTGGCACCACTGGGGATGCAGTGCAGTGAGTCCAGAGAGTGCCCTGGCACCACTGGTGATGCAGTGCAGTGACTCCAGAGAGTGCACTGGCACCACTGGGGATGCAGTGCAGTGAGTCCAGAGAGTGCACTGGCACCACGGGTAATGCACTGCAGTGAGTCCAGAGAGTGCACTGGCACCACTGGGGATGCAGTGCAGTGAGTCCAGAGAGTGCACTGGCACCACTGGGGATGCAGTGCAGTGACTCTAGAGAGTGCACTGGCACCACTGGGGATGCAGTACAGTGAGTCCACAGAGTGCACTGGCACCACTGGGGATGCACTGCAGTGACTCCAGAGAGTGCACTGGCACCACTGGGGATGCAGTGCAGTGAGTCCAGAGAGTGCACTGGCACCACTGGGGATGCACTGCAGTGACTCTAGAGAGTGCACTGGCACCACTGGGGATGCAGTGCAGTGAGTCCAGAGAGTGCACTGGCACCACTGGGGATGCAGTGCAGTGAGTCCAGAGAGTGCACTGGCACCACTGGGGATGCACTGCAGTGAGTCCAGAGAGTGCACTGGCACCACTGGGGATGCACTGCAGTGAGTCCAGAGAATGCACTGGCAGTAATGGGGATGCAGTGCAGTGACTCGAAAGAGTGCACTGGCACCACTGCGGATGCAGTGCAGTGAGTCCGGAGAGTGCCCTGGCACCAATGGTGATGCACTGCAGTGAGTCCAGAGAGTGCACTGGCACCACTGGGGATGCACTGCAGTGAGTCCAGAGAGTGCACTGGCACCAATGGGGATGCACTGCAGTGACTCCAGAGAGTGCACTGGCACCACTGGGGATGCAGTGCAGTGAGTCCAGAGAGTGCACTGGCACCACTGGGGATGCAGTGCAGTGAGTCCAGAGAGTGCACTGGCACCACTGGGGATGCACTGCAGTGACTCCAGAGAGTGCACTGGCACCAATGGTGATGCAGTGCAGTGAGTCCAGAGAGTGCACTGGCACCACTGGGGATGCACTGCAGTGAGTCCAGAGAGTGCACTGGCACCACTGGGGATGCACTGCAGTGAGTCCAGAGAGTGCACTGGCACCACTGGGGATGCACTGCAGTGAGTCCAGAGAGTGCACTGGCACCACTGGGGATGCAGTGCAGTGAGTCCAGAGAGTGCACTGGCACCACTGGGGATGCAGTGCAGTGACTCTAGAGAGTGCACTGGCACCACTGGGGATGCAGTGCAGTGAGTCCAGAGAGTGCACTGGCACCACTGGGGATGCACTGCAGTGAGTCCAGAGAGTGCACTGGCACCACTGGGGATGCACTGCAGTGAGTCCAGAGAGTGCACTGGCACCACTGGGGATGCAGTGCAGTGAGTCCAGAGAGTGCACTGGCACCACGGGGAATGCACTGCAGTGAGTCCAGAGAGTGCACTGGCACCACTGGGGATGCAGTGCAGTGAGTCCAGAGAGTGCACTGGCACCACTGGGGATGCACTGCAGTGACTCTAGAGAGTGCACTGGCACCACTGGGGATGCAGTGCAGTGAGTCCAGAGAGTGCACTGGCACCACTGGGGATGCACTGCAGTGACTCTAGAGAGTGCACTGGCACCACTGGGGATGCACTGCAGTGAGTCCAGAGAGTGCACTGGCACCACTGGGGATGCACTGCAGTGACTCCTAGAGAGTGCACTGGCACCACTGGGGATGCAGTGCAGTGAGTCCAGAGAGTGCACTGGCACCACTGGGGATGCAGTGCAGTGAGTCCAGAGAATGCACTGGCAGTAATGGGGATGCAGTGCAGTGACTCGAAAGAGTGCACTGGCACCACTGCGGATGCACTGCAGTGAGTCCGGAGAGTGCCCTGGCACCAATGGTGATGCAGTGCAGTGAGTCCAGAGAGTGCACTGGCACCACTGGGGATGCACTGCAGTGAGTCCAGAGAGTGCACTGGCACCACTGGGGATGCACTGCAGTGAGTCCAGAGAGTGCACTGGCACCACTGGGGATGCAGTGCAGTGAGTCCAGAGAGTGCACTGGCACCACTGGGGATGCACTGCAGTGAGTCCAGAGAGTGCACTGGCACCAATGGGGATGCAGTGCAGTGAGTCCAGAGAGTGCACTGGCACCACTGGGGATGCACTGCAGTGAGTCCAGAGAGTGCACTGGCACCACTGGGGATGCACTGCAGTGAGTCCAGAGAGTGCACTGGCACCACTGGGGATGCACTGCAGTGACTCTAGAGAGTGCACTGGCACCACTGGGGATGCACTGCAGTGAGTCCAGAGAGTGCACTGGCACCACTGGGGATGCACTGCAGTGAGTCCAGAGAGTGCACTGGCACCACTGGGGATGCAGTGCAGTGAGTCCAGAGAGTGCACTGGCACCACTGGGGATGCACTGCAGTGACTCTAGAGAGTGCACTGGCACCACTGGGGATGCAGTGCAGTGAGTCCAGAGAGTGCACTGGCACCACTGGGGATGCACTGCAGTGACTCTAGAGAGTGCACTGGCACCACTGGGGATGCAGTGCAGTGAGTCCAGAGAGTGCACTGGCACCACTGGGGATGCACTGCAGTGAGTCCAGAGAGTGCACTGGCACCACTGGGGATGCAGTGCAGTGAGTGCAGAGAGGGCACTGGCACCACTCGGATGCAGTGCAGTGACTCTAGAGAGTGCACTGGCACCACTGGGGATGCAGTACAGTGAGTCCACAGAGTGCACTGGCACCACTGGGGATGCACTGCAGTGACTCCAGAGAGTGCACTGGCACCACTGGGGATGCAGTGCAGTGAGTCCAGAGAGTGCACTGGCACCACTGGGGATGCACTGCAGTGAGTCCAGAGAGTGCACTGGCACCACTGGGGATGCACTGCAGTGACTCCAGAGAGTGCACTGGCACCACTGGGGATGCAGTGCAGTGAGTCCAGAGAGTGCACTGGCACCACTGGGGATGCACTGCAGTGACTCCAGAGAGTGCACTGGCACCACTGGGGATGCACTGCAGTGACTCCAGAGAGTGCACTGGCACCACTGGGGATGCACTGCAGTGAGTCCAGAGAGTGCACTGGCACCACTGGGGATGCACTGCAGTGAGTCCAGAGAGTGCACTGGCACCACTGGGGATGCGGTGCAGTGAGTCCAGAGAGTGCACTGGCACCACTGGGGATGCACTGCAGTGACTCTAGAGAGTGCACTGGCACCACTGGGGATGCACTGCAGTGAGTCCAGAGAGTGCACTGGCACCACTGGGGATGCACTGCAGTGAGTCCAGAGAGTGCACTGGCACCAATGGGGATGCAGTGCAGTGAGTCCAGAGAGTGCACTGGCACCACTGGGGATGCACTGCAGTGACTCCAGAGAGTGCACTGGCACCACTGGGGATGCACTGCAGTGAGTCCAGAGAGTGCACTGGCACCACTGGGGATGCACTGCAGTGACTCCAGAGAGTGCACTGGCACCACTGGGGATGCACTGCAGTGAGTCCAGAGAGTGCACTGGCACCACTGGGGATGCACTGCAGTGAGTCCAGAGAGTGCACTGGCACCACTGGGGATGCGGTGCAGTGAGTCCAGAGAGTGCACTGGCACCACTGGGGATGCACTGCAGTGACTCTAGAGAGTGCACTGGCACCACTGGGGATGCAGTGCAGTGAGTCCAGAGAGTGCACTGGCACCACTGGGGATGCAGTGCAGTGAGTCCAGAGAGTGCACTGGCACCACTGGGGATGCAGTGCAGTGAGTCCAGAGAGTGCACTGGCACCACGGGGAATGCACTGCAGTGAGTCCAGAGAGTGCACTGGCACCACTGGGGATGCAGTGCAGTGAGTCCAGAGAGTGCACTGGCACCACTAGGGATGCAGTGCAGTGAGTCCAGAGAGTGCACTGGCACCACTGGGGATGCAGTGCAGTGAGTCCAGAGAGTGCACTGGCACCACTGGGGAATGCACTGCAGTGAGTCCAGAGAGTGCACTGGCACCACTGGGGATGCAGTGCAGTGAGTGCAGAGAGGGCACTGGCACCACTGGGATGCACTGCAGTGACTCTAGAGAGTGCACTGGCACCACTGGGGATGCAGTGCAGTGAGTCCAGAGAGTGCACTGGCACCACTGGGGATGCACTGCAGTGACTCCAGAGAGTGCACTGGCACCACTGGTGATGCAGTGCAGTGAGTCCAGAGAGTGCACTGGCACCACTGGGGATGCAGTGCAGTGAGTCCAGAGAGTGCACTGGCACCACTGGGGATGCAGTGCAGTGAGTCCAGAGAGTGCACTGGCACCACTGGGGATGCAGTGCAGTGAGTCCGGAGAGTGCCCTGGCACCAATGGTGATGCAGTGCAGTGAGTCCAGAGAGTGCACTGGCACCACTGGGGATGCAGTGCAGTGAGTCCAGAGAGTGCACTGGCACCACTGGGGATGCAGTGCAGTGAGTCCAGAGAGTGCACTGGCACCACTGGGGATGCAGTGCAGTGAGTCCAGAGAGTGCACTGGCACCACTGGGGATGCGGTGCAGTGAGTCCAGAGAGTGCACTGGCACCACTGGGGATGCAGTGCTGAAAGTCCAGAGAGTGCACTGGCACCTACTGGGGATGCAGTGCAGTGATTCCAGAGAGTGCACTGGCACCACTGGGGATGCACTGCAGTGACTCCAGAGAGTGCACTGGCACCAATGGTGATGCAGTGCAGTGAGTCCAGAGAGTGCACTGGCACCACTGGGGATGCACTGCAGTGAGTCCAGAGAGTGCACTGGCACCACTGGGGATGCACTGCAGTGAGTCCAGAGAGTGCACTGGCACCAATGGGGATGCACTGCAGTGACTCCAGAGAGTGCACTGGCACCACTGGGGATGCACTGCAGTGAGTCCAGAGAGTGCACTGGCACCACTGGGGATGCGGTGCAGTGAGTCCAGAGAGTGCACTGGCACCACTGGGGATGCACTGCAGTGACTCTAGAGAGTGCACTGGCACCACTGGGGATGCAGTGCAGTGAGTCCAGAGAGTGCACTGGCACCACTGGGGATGCAGTGCAGTGAGTCCAGAGAGTGCACTGGCACCACGGGGAATGCACTGCAGTGAGTCCAGAGAGTGCACTGGCACCACTGGGGATGCAGTGCAGTGAGTCCAGAGAGTGCACTGGCACCACTGGGGATGCACTGCAGTGACTCCAGAGAGTGCACTGGCACCACTGGGGATGCAGTGCAGTGAGTCCAGAGAGTGCACTGGCACCACTGGGGATGCGGTGCAGTGAGTCCAGAGAGTGCACTGGCACCACTGGGGATGCTCTGCAGTGAGTCCAGAGAATGCACTGGCAGTAATGGGGATGCAGTGCAGTGACTCGAAAGAGTGCACTGGCACCACTGCAGATGCACTGCAGTGAGTCCGGAGAGTACCCTGGCACCAATGGTGATGCAGTGCAGTGACTCCAGAGAGTGCACTGGCACCACTGGGTATGCAGTGCAGTGAGTCCAGAGAGTGCACTGGCACCACGGGTAATGCACTGCAGTGAGTCCAGAGAGTGCACTGGCACCACTGGGGATGCAGTGCAGTGAGTGCAGAGAGGGCACTGGCACCACTGGGATGCAGTGCAGTGACTCTAGAGAGTGCACTGGCACCACTGGGGATGCAGTACAGTGAGTCCACAGAGTGCACTGGCACCACTGGGGATGCACTGCAGTGACTCCAGAGAGTGCACTGGCACCACTGGGGATGCAGTGCAGTGAGTCCAGAGAGTGCACTGGCACCACTGGGGATGCACTGCAGTGACTCTAGAGAGTGCACTAGCACCACTGGGGATGCAGTGCAGTGAGTCCAGAGAGTGCAGTGGCACCACTGGGGATGCAGTGCAGTGAGTCCCGAGAGTGCACTGGCACCACTGGGGATGCACTGCATTGAGTCCAGAGAGTGCACTGGCACCACTGGGGATGCACTGCAGTGAGTCCATAGAATGCACTGGCAGTAATAGGGATGCAGTGCAGTGACTCGAAAGAGTGCACTGGCACCACTGCGGATGCAGTGCAGTGAGTCCGGAGAGTGCCCTGGCACCAATGGTGATGCACTGCAGTGAGTCCAGAGAGTGCACTGGCACCAATGGGGATGCACTGCAGTGACTCCAGAGAGTGCACTGGCACCACTGGGGATCCAGTGCTGAAAGTCCAGAGAGTGCACTGGCACCACTGGGGATGCAGTGCAGTGAGTCCAGAGAGTGCACTGGCACCACTGGGGATGCACTGCAGTGACTCCAGAGAGTGCACTGGCACCAATGGGTGATGCAGTGCAGTGAGTCCAGAGAGTGCACTGGCACCACTGGGGATGCACTGCAGTGAGTCCAGAGAGTGCCCTGGCACCACTGGGGATGCACTGCAGTGAGTCCAGAGAGTGCACTGGCACCACTGGGGATGCACTGCAGTGAGTCCAGAGAGTGCACTGGCACCACTGGGGATGCAGTGCAGTGAGTGCAGAGAGGGCACTGGCACCACTGGGGATGCAGTGCAGTGACTCTAGAGAGTGCACTGGCACCACTGGGGATGCAGTACAGTGAGTCCACAGAGTGCACTGGCACCACTGGGGATGCACTGCAGTGAGTCCAGAGAGTGCACTGGCACCACTGGGGATGCACTGCAGTGAGTCCAGAGAGTGCACTGGCACCACTGGGGATGCAGTGCAGTGAGTCCAGAGAGTGCACTGGCACCACGGGGAATGCACTGCAGTGAGTCCAGAGAGTGCACTGGCACCACTGGGGATGCAGTGCAGTGAGTGCAGAGAGGGCACTGGCACCACTGGGATGCACTGCAGTGACTCTAGAGAGTGCACTGGCACCACTGGGGATGCAGTACAGTGAGTCCACAGAGTGCACTGGCACCACTGGGGATGCACTGCAGTGACTCTAGAGAGTGCACTGGCTAAACTGGAGATGCACTACAGTGACTCCAGAGAGTGCACTGGCACCACTGGGGATGCACTGCAGTGACTCTAGAGAGTGCACTGGCACCACTGGGGATGCAGTGCAGTGAGTCCACAGAGTGCACTGGCACCACTGGGGATGCACTGCAGTGAGTCCAGAGAATGCACTGGCAGTAATGGGGATGCAGTGCAGTGACTCGAAAGAGTGCACTGGCACCACTGCGGATGCACTGCAGTGAGTCCGGAGAGTGCCCTGGCACCAATGGTGATGCAGTGCAGTGAGTCCAGAGAGTGCACTGGCACCACTGGGGATGCACGTGCAGTGAGTCCAGAGAGTGCACTGGAACCACTGGGGATGCACTGCAGTGAGTCCAGAGAGTGCACTGGCACCACTGGGGATGCAGTGCAGTGAGTCCAGAAAGTGCACTGGCACCACTGGGGATGCACTGCGGTGAGTCTAGAGAGTGCACTGGCACCACTGGGGATGCAGTGCAGTGAGTCCAGAGAGTGCACTGGCACCACGGGGGATGCACTGCAGTGACTCTAGAGAGTGCACTGGCACCACTGGGGATGCAGTGCAGTGAGTCCAGAGAGTGCACTGTCAGCACTGGGGATGCAGTGCAGTGAGTCCAGAGAGTGCACTGGCACCACTGGGGATGCAGTGCAGTGAGTGCAGAGAGGGCACTGGCACCACTCGGATGCAGTGCAGTGACTCTAGAGAGTGCACTGGCACCACTGGGGATGCAGTGCAGTGAGTCCAGAGAGTGCACTGGCACCACTGGGGATGCACTGCAGTGACTCCAGAGAGTGCACTGGCACCACTGGGGATGCAGTGCAGTGAGTCCAGAGATTGCACTGGCACCACTGGGGATGCACTGCATTGAGTCCAGAGAGTGCACTGGCACCACTGGGGATGCACTGCAGTGAGTCCAGAGAGTGCACTGGCAGTAATGGGGATGCAGTGCAGTGAGTCCAGAGAGTGCACTGTCAGCACTGGGGATGCAGTGCAGTGAGTCCAGAGAGTGCACTGGCACCACTGGGGATGCACTGCAGTGAGTCCAGAGAATGCACTGGCACCACTGGGGATGCACTGCATTGAGTCCAGAGAGTGCACTGGCACCACTGGGGATGCACTGCAGTGAGTCCAGAGAGTGCACTGGCACCACTGGGGATGCGGTGCAGTGAGTCCAGAGAGTGCACTGGCACCACTGGGGATGCACTGCAGTGACTCTAGAGAGTGCACTGACACCACTGGGGATGCACTGCATTGAGTCCAGAGAGTGCACTGGCACCACTGGTGATGCACTGCAGTGAGTCCAGAGAATGCACTGGCAGTAATGGGGATGCAGTGCAGTGAGTCCAGAGAGTGCACTGGCACCACTGGGGATGCACTGCAGTGACTCCACAGAGTGCACTGGCACCACTGGGGATGCACTGCAGTGACTCCAGAGAGTGCACTGGCACCACTGGGGATGCACTGCAGTGACTCTAGAGAGTGCACTGGCACCACTGGGGATGCACTGCAGTGAGTCCAGAGAGTGCACTGGCACCACTGGGGATGCACTGCAGTGAGTCCAGAGAGTGCACTGGCACCACTGGGGATGCGGTGCAGTGAGTCCAGAGAGTGCACTGGCACCACTGGGAATGCACTGCAGTGACTCTAGAGAGTGCACTGGCACCACTGGGGATGCAGTGCAGTGAGTCCAGAGAGTGCACTGGCACCACTGGGGATGCAGTGCAGTGAGTCCAGAGAGTGCACTGGCACCACTGGGGATGCAGTGCAGTGAGTCCAGAGAGTGCACTGGCACCACGGTGAATGCACTGCAGTGAGTCCAGAGAGTGCACTGGCACCACTGGGGATGCAGTGCAGTGAGTGCAGAGAGGGCACTGGCACCACTGGGATGCACTGCAGTGACTCTAGTGAGTGCACTGGCACCACTGGGGATGCAGTACAGTGAGTCCACAGAGTGCACTGGCACCACTGGGGATGCACTGCAGTGACTCCAGAGAGAGCACGGGCACCAGTGGGGATGCAGTGCAGTGAGTCCAGAGAGTGCACTGGCACCACTGGGGATGCAGTGCAGTGAGTCCCGAGAGTGCACTGGCACCACTGGGGATGCACTGCATTGAGTCCAGAGAGTGCACTGGCACCACTGGGGATGCACTGCAGTGAGTCCAGAGAATGCACTGGCAGTAATGGGGATGCAGTGCAGTGACTCGAAAGAGTGCACTGGCACCACTGCGGATGCACTGCAGTGAGTCCGGAGAGTGCCCTGGCACCAATGGTGATGCAGTGCAGTGAGTCCAGAGAGTGCACTGGCACCACTGGGGATGCACTGCAGTGAGTCCAGAGAGTGCACTGGCACCACTGGGGATGCACTGCAGTGAGTCCAGAGAGTGCACTGGCACCACTGGGGATGCACTGCAGTGAGTCCAGAGAGTGCACTGGCACCACTGGGGATGCAGTGCTGTGAGAACAGAGAGTGCACTGGCACCACTGGGGATGCAGTGCAGTGAGTCCAGAGAGTGCACTGGCACCACTGGGGATGCAGTGCAGTGAGTCCAGAGAGTGCACTGGCACCACTGGGGATGCAGTACAGTGAGTCCACAGAGTGCACTGGCACCACTGGGGATGCACTGCAGTGAGTCCAGAGAGTGCACTGGCACCACGGTGAATGCACTGCAGTGAGTCCAGAGAGTGCACTGGCACCACTGGGGATGCAGTGCAGTGAGTGCAGAGAGGGCACTGGCACCACTGGGATGCACTGCAGTGACTCTAGAGAGTGCACTGGCACCACTGGGGATGCAGTACAGTGAGTCCACAGAGTGCACTGGCACCACTGGGGATGCACTGCAGTGAGTCCAGCGAGAGCACTGGCACCAGTGGGGATGCAGTGCAGTGAGTCCAGAGAGTGCACTGGCACCACTGGGGATGCAGTGCAGTGAGTCCCGAGAGTGCACTGGCACCACTGGGGATGCACTGCATTGAGTCCAGAGAGTGCACTGGCACCACTGGGGATGCAGTGCAGTGAGTCCAGAGAGTGCACTGGCACCACTGGGGATGCACTGCGCTGAGTCCAGAGAGTGCACTGGCACCACTGGGGATGCAGTGCAGTGAGTCCAGAGAATGCACTGGCAGTAATGGGGATGCAGTGCAGTGACTCGAAAGAGTGCACTGGCACCACGGATGCACTGCAGTGACTCCAGAGAGTGCACTGGCACCAGATGCAGTGCAGTGAGTCCAGAGAGTGCACTGGCACCACTGGGGATGCAGTGCAGTGAGTCCAGAGAGTGCAGTGGCACCACTGGGGATGCACTGCAGTGAGTCCAGAGAATGCACTGGCAGAAATGGGGATTCAGTGCAGTGACTCGAAAGAGTGCACTGACACCACTGGGGATGCAGTGCTGTGACTCTAGAGAGTGCACTGGCACCACTGGGGATGCAGTGCAGTGAGTCCAGAGAGTGCAATGGCACCACTGGGGATGCACTGCAGTGAGTCCAGAGAGTGCACTGACACCACTGGGGATGCACTGCAGTGAGTCCAGAGAGTGCACTGGCACCACTGGGGATACACTGCAGTGAGTCCAGAGAGTGCACTGGCACCACTGGGGATGCAGTGCAGTGAGTCCAGAGAGTGCAGTGGCACCACTGGGGATGCAGTGCAGTGAGTCCAGAGACTGCACTGGCATCACTGGAGCTGCACTGCAGTAACTCCAGAGAGTGCACTGGCACCACTGGGGATGCAGTGCAGTGAGTCCAGAGAGTGCACTGGCACCACTGGGGATGCACTGCAGTGAGGCCAGAGAGTGCAGTGGCACCACTGTAGATGCACTTCAGTGAGTTCAGAGAGTGCACTGGCACCACTGGAGATGCAGTGCAGTGACTTGAAAGAGGTCACTGGCACCACTGGGGATGCACTGCAGTGAGTCCAGAGAGTACACTGGCACCACTGGGGATGCAGTGCAGTGAGTGCAGGGAGTGCACTGGCACCACTGGGGATGCACTGCAGTGACTCCAGAGAGGGCAATGGCAGCACTGAGGATGCAGTGCAGTGAGTCCAGAGAGTGCACTGGCACCACAGGGGATGCACTGCAGTGACTCTAGAGAGTGCACTGGCAGCAATGGGGATGCAGTGCAGTGAGTCCAGAGAGTGCACTGGCACCACTGGCGATGCACTGCAGTGAGTCCAGAGAGTGCACTGGCACCACTGGGGATGCAGTGCAGTGAGTGCAGAGAGTGTACTGGCCCCACTGGGGATGCAGTGCAGTGAGTCCAGAGAGTGCACTGGCACCACTGGGGATGCTCTGCAGTGACGCTAGAGAGTGCACTGGCACTACTGGGAATGCAGTGCAGTGACTCAGAGAGTGCACTGGCACCACTGGGGATGCAGTGCAGTCAGTCCAGATAGTCCACTGGCACCACTGGGGATGCAGTGCAGTGAGTCCAGAGAGTGCACTGGCACCACTGGGGATGCACTGCAGTGACTCCAGAGAGTGCACTGGCACCACTGGTGATGCAGTGCAGTGAGTCCAGAGAGTGCACTGGCACCACTGGGGATGCAGTGCAGTGAGTCCAGAGAGTGCACTGGCACCACTGGGGATGCAGTGCAGTGAGTCCGGAGAGTACCCTGGCACCAATGGTGATGCAGTGCAGTGAGTCCAGAAACTGCACAGGCACCACTGGGGATGCAGTGCAGTGAGTCCAGAGAGTGCACTGGCACCACTGGGGATGCAGTGCAGTGAGTCCAGAGAGCCACTGTCACCACTGGGGATGCAGTGCAGTGAGTCCAGAGAGTGCACTGGCACCACTGGGGATGCAGTGCAGTGAGTCCAGAGAGTGCACTGGCACCACTGGTGAGGCAGCGCAGTGAGTCCAGAGAGTGCACTGTCACCACTGGGGATGCAGTGCAGTGAGTCCAGAGAGTGCAGTGGCACCACTGGGGATGCAGTGCAGTGAGTGCAGAGAGTGCACTGGCATAACAGGGTATGCACTGCAGTGACTCCAGAGAGTGCACTGGCACCACTGTGGTTGCACTGCAGTGAGTCCAGAGAGTGCACTGGCACCACTGGGGATGCAGTGCAGTGAGTGCAGAGAGGGCACTGGCACCACTGGGGATGCACTGCAGTGAGTCCGGAGAGTACCCTGGCACCAATGGTGATGCAGTGCAGTGAGTCCAGAAACTGCACAGGCACCACTGGGGATGCAGTGCACTGAGTCCAGAGAGTGCACTGGCACCACTGGGGATGCAGTGCAGTGAGTCCAGAGAGCCACTGTCACCACTGGGGTTGCAGTGCAGTGAGTCCAGAGAATGCACTGGCACTAATGGGGATGCAGTTCAGTGAGTCCAGAGAGTTCACTGGCACCACTGGGGATACACTGCAGTGACTCCAGAGAGGGCAATGGCACCACTGGGGATGCAGTGCAGTGAGTCCTGGGAGTCCACTGGCGCCACTGGGGGTGCAGTGCAGTGAGTCCAGAGAGTGCACTGGCACCACTGGAGCTGCACTGCAGTGAGTCCTGAGATTGCACTGGCAGCACTGGGGGTGCACTGCAGTGAGTCCAGAGAGTGCACTGGCACCGCTGTTGATGCAGTGCAGTGAGTCCAGAGAGTGCAGTGGCACCACTGGGGATGCAGTGCAGTGAGTCTAGAGAGTGCACTGCTACCACTGGGGAAGCACTGCAGTGAGTCCAGAGACTGCACAGGCACCACTGGGGATGCAGTGCAGTGAGTCTAGAGAGTGCACTGCTACCACTGGGGATGCACTGCAGTGAGTCCAGAGAGTGCACTGGCACCACTGGGGATGCAGAGCAGTGAGTCCAGAGAGTGCACTGGCACCACTAGGGATGCAGTGCAGTGAGTCCAGAGAGTACACAGGCACCACTGGGGATGCAGTGCACTGAGTGCAGAGAGTGCACTTGCACCACTGGTGATGCAGTGCAATGAGTCCAGAGAGTGCACTGGCACCACAGGGGATGCACTGCAGTTATTCCAGAGAGGGCACTGGCACCACTGGGGATGCACTGCAGTGAGTCCAGAAAGTGCACTGGCACAACTGGGGTTTTAGTGCACTGCGTCCAGAGAGTGCACTGGCACCACTGTGGATGCAGTGCAGTGACTCCAGAGAGTGCACTGGCACTACTGGGGATGCACTGCAGTGAGTCCAGAGAGTGCACTGGCACCACTGCGGATGCACTGCACTGAGTCCAGAGAGTGTTCTGGCACCACTGGAGATGCAGTTTAGTGAGTCCAGAGAGCGCACTGGCTCCACTGGGGATGCAGTGCAGTGAGTCCAGTGAGTGCACTGGCACCACTGGGGACGAACTGCAGTGAGTTCAGAGAGTGCACTGGCACCACTGGGGATGCAGTGCCAGTGTACTCTCTGCACTCACTGCAGTGCATCCCCAGTGGTGCCAGTGCACTCTCTGGACTCACTGCATTGCAACCCCAGTGGTACCAGTGCACTCTCTGGACTCACCGCATTGCAACCCCAGTGGTACCAGTGCACTCTATGGACTCACTGCACTGCATCCCCAGTGGTGCCAGTGCACTCTCTGGACTCACTGCAGTGCATCCCCAGTGGTGCCAGTGCACTCTCTGGACTCACTGCATTGCAACCCCAGTGGTACCAGTGCACTCTTTGGAGTCACTGCACTGCATCCCCAGTGGTGACTGTGCAGTCTCTGGACTCACTGCACTGCATCACCATTGGTGCCAGGGCACTCTCCGGACTCACTGCAGTACATCCGCAGTGGTGCCAGTGCAGTTTACCGAGTCACTGCACTGCATCCCCATTAGTGCCAGTGCATTCTCTGGACTCACTGCAGTGCAACCCCAGTGGTGCCAGTGCACTCTCTAGACTCACTGCACTGCATCCCCAGTGGTGCCAGTGCAATCTCTGGACTCAATGCATTGCATCCCTGGCGGTGCCAGTGCACTCTCTGGAGTCATTGCACTGCATCCCCACTGGTGCCAGTGCACTCTCTGGACTCACTGCACTGTATCCCCAAGGTGCCAGTGCACTCTCTGGACTGAAGTGAACTGCATCCCCAGTGGTGCCAGTGCACTCTCTGGAGTACTGCATTGCATCCCCAGTGGTGCCAGTGCATTCTCTGGACTCACTGCACTGCATCCCCAGTGGTGCCAGTGCACTCTTTGGAATCACTTCAGTGCATCCCCAGTGGTGCCAGTGCACTCTCTGGACTCACTGCACTGCATCCCCAGTGGTGCCTGTGCAGTCTCTGGACTCACTGCAGTGCATCCCCTGTTGTGCCAGTGCACTCTCTGCACTCACTGCAGTGCATCCCCTGTGGTGCCACTGCACTCTCTGGACTCACCGCACTGCATCCCCAGTGGTGCCAGTGCGCTCTCTGGACTCACTGCACTGCATCCCCAGTGTGCCAGTGCACTCTCTGGACTCACTGCAGTGCATCCCCAGTGGTGCCTGTGCACTCTCTGAGTCACTGCACTGCATTCCCAGTGGTGCCAGTGCACTCTCTGGACTCATTGCACTGCATCCCCAGTAGTGCCAGTGCAATCTCAGGACTCACTGCAGTGCAGCTCCAGTTGGTGCCAGTGCAGTCTCTGGACTCACTGCACTGCATCCCCAGTGGTGCCAGTGCACTCTCTGGATTCACTGCAGTGTATCCCCAGTGGTGCCTATGCACTCTCTGGACTCACTGAACTGCATCGCCAGTGGTGCCAGTGCACTCTCTGGACTCACTGCAGTGCATCCCCAGTGGTGCCAGTGCACTCTCTCGGCGCACTGCACTAAAGCCCCAGTGGTGCCAGGGCACTCTCTGTACTCACTGCAGTGCATCCCCAGTGGTACCAGTGCACTCTCTGGACTCACTGCACTGCATCCCCTGTGGTGCCAGTGCACTCTCTGCACTCACTGCAGTGCATCCCCAGTGGTGCCAGTGCACTCTCTGGACTCACTGCACTGCATCCCCAGTGGTGCCAGTGCACTCTCTGGAGTACTGCACTGCATCCCCAGTGGTGCCAGTGCACTCTCTGCACTCACTGCAGTCCATCCCCAGTGGTGCCAGGACACTCTCTGGACTCACTGCACTGCATCCCGAGTGGTGCCAGTGCACTCTCTGGACTCACTGCACTGCATCCCCAGTGGTGCCTGTGCAGTCTCTGGACTCACTGCAGTGCATCTCCAGTGGTGCCAGTGCACTCTCTGGTCTCACTGCACTGCATCCCCAGTGGTGCCAGTGCACTCTCTGGACTCACTGCACTGCATCCCCAGTGGTGCCAGTGCACTCTCTGCACTCACTGCACTGCATCAACAGTGGTGCTAGTGCACTCTCTGGACTCACTGCAGTGCATCCCCAGTGGTGCCAGTGCACTCTCTGGACTCACTGCACTGCATCAACAGTGGTTCCAGTGCACTCTCTGCACTTACTGCAGTGCATCCCCAGTGGAGCCAGTGCACTCTCTGTACTCACTGCAGTGCAGCCCCTGAGTTGCCAGTGCACTCTCTGTACTCACTGGAGTGCATCCCCAGCGGTGCCAGTGCACTCTCTGGACTCACTGCACTGCATCACCCGTGGTGTCAGTGCACTCTGTGCACTCACTGCAGTGCATCCCCAGTGGTGCCAGTGCACTCTCTGCACTGCATTCTCAGTGTTGCCAGTGCACTCTCTGCACTCACTGCACTGCATCCCCATTGGTGCCAGTGCACTCTCTGCACTCACTGCACTGCATCCCCAGTGGTGCCAGTTCACTCTCTGGACTCACTGCAGTGCATCCCCAGTGGTGCCAGTGCACTCTCTGGACTCACTGCACTACATCTCCAGCGTTCCCGGTGCACTCTCTGGACACACTGCACTGCATCCCCAAGGTGCCAGTGCACTCTCTGGACTCACTGCACTGCAGCCCCTGAGGTGCCAGTGCAGTCTCTGGACTCACTGCAGTGCATCCGCAGTGGTGCCACTGCACTCTCTGGACTCACTGCACTACATCAACAGTGGTGCCAGTGCACTCTCTGGACTCAATGCAGTGCAACCCCAGTGATGCCAGTGCACTCTCTGGGCTCACTGCACTGCATCACCAGTGGTTCCAGTGCACTCTCTGGACTCACTGTACTGCATCCCCAGTGTGCCAGTGCACTCTCTGGACTCACTGCAGTGCATCCCCAGTGGTGCCAGTGCACTCTCTGGACTCACTGCACTGCATCCCCAGTGGTGCCAGTGCACTCTCTGGACACACTGCACTGCATCCCCAAGGTGCCAGTGCACTCTCTGGACTCACTGAACTGCATCCCCAGTGGTGCCAGTGGACTATCTGGAATCACTGCAGTGCATCTCCAGTGGTGCCAGTGCACTCTCTGAGTCACTGCAGTGCATTCCCAGTAGTGCCAGTGCACTCTCTGGACTCACTGCACTGCATCGAATGTGATGCCAGTGCACTCTCTGGACTCATTGCACTGCATCCCAAATGGTTCCAATGCAATCTCTGGACTCACTGCAGTGCATCTCCAGTGGTGCCTGTGCAGTCTCTGGACTCACTGCAGTGCATCCCCAGTGGTGCCAGTGAACTCCCTGGACTCACTGCACTGCATCCCCAGTGGTGCCAGTGCACTCTCTGCACTCACTGCACTGCATCCCCAGTGTTCCCAGTGCACTCTCTGGACTCACCGAGGTGCATCCCCAGGGGTGCCAGTGCACTCTCTTAAATCACTGCACTGCATCCCCAGTGGTGCCAGTGTACTCTCTGGACTACTGCACTGCATCCCCAGAGTTGCCTGTGCAGTCTCTCGACTCACTGCATTGCATCCCCAGTGGTGCCATTGCAGTCTCTGGACTCACTGTAGTGCATCCCCAGTTGTGCAAGTGCAGTCTCTGCACTCACTGCAGTGCATCTCCAGAGGTGCCAGTGCACTCTCTGGACCCACTGCAGTGCATCCCCAGTGGTGCCTGTGCACTCTTTCGAGTCACTGCACTGCATCCCCATTAGTGCCAGTGCATTCTCTGGACTCACTGCAGTGCATCCCCAGTGGTGCCGGTGCACTCTCTGGACTCAATGCAGTGCATCCCCAGTGGTGCCAGTGCACTCTCTGGACTCACTGCACTGCATCCCCAAGGTGCCAGTGCACTCTCTCTACTCACAGCACTGCATCCCCAGTGTGGCCAGTGCACTCTCTGGACTCACTGCAGTGCATCCCCAGTGGTGCCAGTGCACTCTCTGGACTCACTGCAGTGCATCCCCAGTGGTGCCAGTGCACTCTCTGGACTCACTGCACTGCATCCCCAGTGGTGCCAGTGCACTCTCTGGACTCACTGCAGTGCATCCCCAGTGCTGTCAGTGCACTCTCTGGACTCACTGCACTGCATCCGCAGTGGTGGCAGTGCACTCTCTGGACTCACTACAGTGCATCCCCAGTGTGCCAGTGCTCTGTCTGGACTCACTGCAGTGCATCACCAGTGGTGACAGTGCACTCTCTGGACTCAACTGCACTGCATCCCCAGTGGTAACAGTGGCTCTCTGGACTCTCTGCACTGCATCCCCAGTGGTGGCAGTGCACTCTCTGGACTCAATGCAGTGCATCTCCAGTGGTGCCTGTGCAGTCTCTGGACTCACTACAGTGCATCCCCAGTGGTGCCAGTGCACTCTCTGGACTCATGCACTGCATCCCCAGTGGTGCCAGTGCACTCTCTGCACTCACTGCACTGCATCCCCAGTGTTCCCAGTGCACTCTCTGGACTCACCGAGGTGCAGCCCCTGAGTTGCCAGTGCACTCTCTGGACTCACTGGAGTGAATCCCCAGCGGTGCCAGTGCACTCTCTGGACTCACTGCACTGCATCCCCCGTGGTGCCTGTGCACTCTCTGCACTCACTGCACTGCATCCCCAGTGGTGCCAGTGCACTCTCTGAGTCACTGCAGTGCATCCCCAGTGGTGTCAGGGTAGTCTCTGGACTCTCTACACTGCATCCCCAGTGGTGCTAGTGCAGTCTCAGGACTCACTGCAGTGCAGCTCCAGTTGGTGCCAGTGCAGTCTCTGGACTCACTGCAGTGTATCCCCAGTGGTGCCTGTGCACTCTCTAGACTCACTGAACTGCATCCCCAGTGGTGCCAGTGCACTCTCTGGACTCACTGCAGTGCATCCCCAGTGGTGCCAGTGCACTCTCTCGACTCACTGCACTAAAGCCCCAGTGGTGACAGTGCACTCTCTGCACTCACTGCAGTGCATCCCCTGTGGTGCCAGTGCACTCTCTGGACTCACTGCAGTGCATCCCCAGTGGTGCCAGTGCACTCTCTGGAGTCACTGCACTGCATCCCCAGTGGTGCCAGTGCACTCTCTCGACTCACTGCACTAAAGTCCCAGTGGTGCCAGGGCACTCTCTGGACTCACTGCAGTGCATCCCCTGTGGTGACAGTGCACTCTCTGGATTCACTGCAGTGCATCCCCAGTGGTGCCTGTGCACTCTCTAGACTCACTGCAGTGCATCCCCAGTGGTGCCAGTGCACTCTCTGGACTCACTGCACTGCATCCCCAGTGCTGCCAGTGCACTCTCTGGACTCACAGCACTGCATCCCCAGTGGTGCCAGTGGACTATCTGGACTCACTGCACTGCATCCCCAGTGGTGCCAGTGCACTCTCTGGACTCACTGCATTGCATCCCCAGTGGGGCCAGTGGACTCTCTGGACTCACGGCAGTGCACCCCGAGTGGTGCCAGTGCACTCTCTGGACTCACTGCAGTGCATTCCCAGTGGTGCCAGTGCACTCTCTGGACTCACTGCAGTGCATCCCCAGTGGTGCCAGTGCACGCTCTGGACTCACTGCACTGCATCCCCAGTGGTACCAGTGCACTCTCTGGACTCACCGCAGTGCATCCCCAGTGGTGCCAGTGCACTCTCTGGACTCACTGCACTGCATCCCCAGTGGTGCCAGTGTACTCTCTGGACTCACTGCACTGCATCCCCAGTGGTGCCAGTGCACTCTCTGGACTCACTGCATTGCATCCCCAGTGTGCCAGTGCACTCTATGGAATCACTGCAGTGCATCCCCAGTGGTGCCAGTGCACTCTCTGGACTCACTGCATTGCATCCCCAGTGTGCCAGTGCACTCTATGGACTCACTGCACTGCATCCCCAGTGGTGCCAGTGCACTCTCTGGAGTCACTTAACTGCATCACCAGTGGTGCCAGTGCTGTCTGTGGACTCACCGCAGTGCATCCCCAGTGCTGCCAGTGCACTCTCTGGACTCACTGCACTGCATCCCCAGTGGTGCCAGGGCACTCTCTGGACTCACTGCAGTGCATCCCCTGTGGTGACAGTGCACTCTCTGGATTCACTGCAGTGCATCCCCAGTGGTGCCTGTGAACTCTCTGGACTCATTGCACTGCATTCCCAGTGGTGCCAGTGCACTCTCTGGACTCACTGCAGTGAATCCCCGTTGGTGCCAGTGCACTCTCTGGACTACTGCACTGCATCCCCAGAGTTGCCTGTGCAGTCTCTGGACTCACTGCAGTGCATCCCCAGTTGTGCAAGTGCAGTCTCTGCACTCACTGCAGTGCATCTCCAGTGGTGCCAGTGCACTCTGTGGACCCACTGCAGTGCATCCCCAGTGGTGCCAGTGCACTCTCTGGACTCACTGCAGAGCATCGCCAGTAGTGCTAGTGCACTCTCTGTAGTCACTGCGCTGCATCCCCAGTGGTGCCTGTGCACTCTCTGGACTCACTGCGCTGCATCCCCAGTGGTGCCAGTGCACTCTCTGGACTCACTGCAGTGTATCCCCTCTGGTGCCAGTGCACTCTGTGGAGTCACTGCAGTGCATCCCCAGTGGTGCCAGTGCACTCTCTGGACTCAGTACAATGCATCCGCAATGGTGCAAGTGCACTCTCAGGACTCACTGCACTGCATCCCCAGTGGAGCCAGTGCATTCTCTGGACTCACTGCACTGCATCCCCAGTGGTGCCAGTGCACTCTCTGGACTCACTGCAGTGCATCCCCATTAGTGCCAGTGCACTCTCTGGACTCACTGCAGTGCAGGTCCTGAGGTGCCAGTGCACTCTCTGGACTCACTGCAGTGCATCGCCAGTGGTGCCAGTGCACTCTCCGGAATCACCGGGGTGCATCCCCAGTGGTGCCACTGCACTCTCCGGAATCACCGGGGTGCATCCGCAGTGGTGCCAGTGCACTCTCTGGACTCACTGCAGTGCATCCCCAGTGGTGCCAGTGCACTCTCTGGACTCACTGCACTGCATCCCCAGTGGTGCCAGTGCACTCTCTGGACTCACTGCAGTGCAGGTCCTGAGGTGCCAGTGCACTCTCTGGACTCACTGCAGTGCATCCCCATTGGTGCCAGTGCACTCTCTGGACTCACTGCAGTGCAGGTCCTGAGGTGCCTGTGCACTCTCTGGACTCACTGCGCTGCATCCCCAGTGGTGCCAGTGCACTCTGTGGACCCACTGCAGTGCATCCCCAGTGGTGCCAGTGCACTCTCTGGACTCACTGCAGAGCATCGCCAGTAGTGCCAGTGCACTCTCTGTAGTCACTGCGCTGCATCCCCAGTGGTGCCTGTGCACTCTCTGGACTCACTGCGCTGCATCCCCAGTGGTGCCAGTGCACTCTCTGGACTCACTGCAGTGTATCCCCTCTGGTGCCAGTGCACTCTGTGGAGTCACTGCAGTGCATCCCCAGTGGTGCCAGTGCACTCTCTGGACTCAGTACAATGCATCCGCAATGGTGCAAGTGCACTCTCAGGACTCACTGCACTGCATCCCCAGTGGAGCCAGTGCATTCTCTGGACTCACTGCACTGCATCCCCAGTGGTGCCAGTGCACTCTCTGGACTCACTGCAGTGCATCCCCATTAGTGCCAGTGCACTCTCTGGACTCACTGCAGTGCAGGTCCTGAGGTGCCAGTGCACTCTCTGGACTCACTGCAGTGCATCGCCAGTGGTGCCAGTGCACTCTCCGGAATCACCGGGGTGCATCCCCAGTGGTGCCACTGCACTCTCCGGAATCACCGGGGTGCATCCGCAGTGGTGCCAGTGCACTCTCTGGACTCACTGCACTGCATCCCCAGTGGTGCCAGTGCACTCTCTGGACTCACTGCAGTGCAGGTCCTGAGGTGCCAGTGCACTCTCTGGACTCACTGCAGTGCATCCCCATTGGTGCCAGTGCACTCTCTGGACTCACTGCAGTGCAGGTCCTGAGGTGCCTGTGCACTCTCTGGACTCACTGCGCTGCATCCCCAGTGGTGCCAGTGCACTCTGTGGACTCAGTGCAATGCATCCCCTCTGGTGCCAGTGCACTCTGTGGAGTCACTGCAGTGCATAACCCAGTGGTGCCAGTGCACTCTCTGGACTCAGTGCAATGCATCCCCAATGGTGCAAGTGCACTCTCTGGACTCACTGCACTGCATCCCCAGTAGTGCCAGTGCACTCTCTGGATTCACTGCAGTGCATCCCCAGTGGTGCCTGTGCACTCTCTAGACTCACTGAACTGCATCCCCAGTGGTGCCAGTGCACTCTCTGGACTCACTGCAGTGCATCCTCAGTGGTGCCAGTGCACTCTCTGGACTCACAGCACTGCATCCCCAGTGGTGCCAGTGGACTATCTGGACTCACTGCACTGCATCCCCAGTGGTGCCAGTGCACTCTCTGGACTCACTGCATTGCATCCCCAGTGGGGCCAGTGGACTCTCTGGACTCACGGCAGTGCACCCCGAGTGGTGCCAGTGCACTCTCTGGACTCACTGCACTGCATCCCCAGTGGTGCCAGTGCACTCTCTGGACTCACAGCACTGCATCCCCAGTGGTGCCAGTGCACTCTCTTGACTCACTGCAGTGCATCCCCAGTGGTGCCAGTGCACTCTCTGGACTCACTGCACTGCATCCCCAGTGGTACCAGTGCACTCTCTGGACTCACCGCAGTGCATCACCAGTGTGCCAGTGCACTCTATGGACTCACTGCACTGCATCCCCAGTGGTGCCAGTGCACTCTCTGGACTCACTGCACTGCATCCCCAGTGGTACCAGTGCACTCTCTGGACTCACCGCAGTGCATCCCCAGTGGTGCCAGTGCACTCTCTGGACTCACTGCACTGCATCCCCAGTGGTGCCAGTGTACTCTCTGGACTCACTGCACTGCATCCCCAGTGGTGCCAGCGCACCCTCTGGACTCACTGCATTGCATCCCCAGTGGTGCCAGTGCACTCTATGGAATCACTGCAGTGCATCCCCAGTGGTGCCAGTGCCCTCTCTGGACTACTGCACTGCATCCCCAGAGTTGCCTGTGCAGTCTCTGGACTCACTGCATTGCATCTTTATTGGTGCCAGTGCAGTCTCTGGACTCACTGCAGTGCATCCCCAGTTGTGCAAGTGCAGTCTCTGCACTCACTGCAGTGCATCTCCACTGGTGCCAGTGCACTCTCTGGACCCACTGCAGTGCATCCCCAGTGGTGCCAGTGCACTATCTGGACTCCTTGCAGAGCATGGCCAGTAGTGCCAGTGCACTCTCTGTAGTCATCGCGCTGCATCCCCAGTGGTGCCTGTGCACTCTCTGGACTCACAGCGCTGCATCCCCAGTGGTGCCAGTGCACTCTCTGGACTCACTGCAGTGTATCCCCTCTGGTGCCAGTGCACTCTGTGGAGTCACTGCAGTGCATCCCCAGTGGTGCCAGTGCACTCTCTGGACTCAGTGCAATGCATCCCCAATGGTGCAAGTGCACTCTCTGGACTAACTGCACTGCATCCCCAGTGGAGCCAGTGCATTCTCTGGACTCACTGCACTGCATCCCCAGTGGTGCCAGTGCACTCTCTGGACTCACTGCATTGCATCCCCAGTGTGCCAGTGCACTCTATGGACTCACTGCAGTGCATCCCCAGTGGTGCCAGTGCACTCTCTGGACTCACTGCATTGCATCCCCAGTGTGCCATTGCACTCTATGGAATCACTGCACTGCATCCCCAGTGCTGCCAGTGCACGCTCTGGAGTCACTTAACTGCATCACCAGTGGTGCCAGTGCTGTCTGTGGACTCACCGCAGTGCATCCCCAGTGGTGCCAGTGCACTCTCTGGACTCACTGCAGTGCATCCCCAGTGGTGCCAGTGCACTCTCCAGAATCACTGCAGTGCATCCCCATTGGGGCCTGTGCACTCTCTGGACTCACTGCACTGCATTCCCAGTGGTGCCAGTGCACTCTCTGGACTCACTGCAGTGAATCCCCGTTGGTGCCAGTGCACTCTCTGGACTACTGCACTGCATCCCCAGAGTTGCCTGTGCAGTCTCTGGACTCACTGCATTGCATCCCTATTGGTGCCAGTGCAGTCTCTGGACTCACTGCAGTGCATCCCCAGTTGTGCAAGTGCAGTCTCTGCACTCACTGAAGTGCATCTCCAGTGGTGCCAGTGCACTCTCTGGACCCACTGCAGTGCATCCCCAGTGGTGCCAGTGCACTCTCTGGACTCACTGCAGAGCATCGCCAGTAGTGCCAGTGCACTCTCTGTAGTCACTGCGCTGCATCCCCAGTGGTGCCTGTGCACTCTCTGGACTCACTGCGCTGCATCCCCAGTGGTGCCAGTGCACTCTCTGGACTCACTGCAGTGTATCCCCTCTGGTGCCAGTGCACTCTCTGGACTCACTGCAGTGCATCCCCAGTGGTGCCAGTGCACTCTCTGGACTCAGTGCAATGCATCCCCAATGGTGCAAGTGCACTCTCTGGACTCACTGCACTGCATCTCCAGTGGAGCCAGTGCATTCTCTGGACTCACTGCACTGCATCCCCAGTGGTGCCAGTGCACTCTCTGGACTCACTGCAGTGCATCCCCATTAGTGCCAGTGCACTCTCTGGACTCACTGCAGTGCAGGTCCTGAGGTGCCAGTGCACTCTCTGGACTCACTGCAGTGCATCCCCAGTGGTGCCAGTGCACTCTCGGGACTCAGTGCAGTGCAGGTCCTGAGGTGCCAGTGCACTCTCTGGACTCACTGCAGTGCATCCCCATTGGTGCCAGTGCACTCTCTGGACTCACTGCAGTGCAGGTCCTGAGGTGCCAGTGCACTCTCTGGACTCACTGCAGTGCACCCCCATTAGTGCCAGTGCACTCTCTGGACTCACTGCAGTGCAGGTCCTGAGGTGCCAGTGCACTCTCTGGACTCACTGCAGTGCATCGCCATTAGTGCCAGTGCACTCTCTGGACTCACTGCAGTGCAGGTCCTGAGGTGCCAGTGCACTCTCTTCTCTCACTGCAGTGCATCCCCAGTGGTGCCAGTGCACTCTGTGGACTCACTGCAGTGCAGGTCCTGAGGTGCCAGTGCACTCTCTGGACTCACTGCAGTGCATCCCCATTAGTGCCAGTGCACTCTCTGGACTCACTGCAGTGCAGGTCCTGAGGTGCCAGTGCACTCTCTGGACTCACTGCAGTGCATCCCCATTAGTGCCAGTGCACTCTCTGGACTCACTGCAGTGCATCCCCATTGGTGCCAGTGCACTCTCTGGACTCACTGCAGTGCAGGTCCTGAGGTGCCAGTGCACTCTCTGGACTCACTGCAGTGCATCCCCATTGGTGCCAGTGCACTCTGTGGACTCACTGCAGTGCAGGTCCTGAGGTGCCAGTGCACTCTCTGGACTCACTGCAGTGCATCCCCATTAGTGCCAGTGCACTCTCTGGACTCACTGCAGTGCAGGTCCTGAGGTGCCAGTGCACTCTCTGGACTCACTGCAGTGCATCCCCATTGGTGCCAGTGCACTCTCTGGACTCACTGCAGTGCAGGTCCTGAGGTGCCAGTGCACTCTCTGGACTCACTGCAGTGCATCGCCAGTGGTGCCAGTGCACTCTCTGGACTCACTGCAGTGAATCCCCAGTGGTGCCAGTGCACTCTCTGGACTCACTGCACTGCATCGCCAGTAGTGCCAGTTCAGTCTCTGGACTCACTGCACTGCATCCCCACTGGTGCCTTAGCACTCTCTGGACTCACTGCACTGCTCCAGCTGCGGCAGCCGCTCCAGCCGCTTAACCGCGGCATCCGCTCCAGCCGCGGCAGCCCCTCCAGCCGCGGCAGCCGCTCCAGCCGCGGCAGCCGTTCCATCCGCAGCAGACGCGACAGACGCCCCAACCGCGGCAGCCTCTTCAGCCGCCCATCCGCGGCAGCCGCAGCAGCCGCTCCAACCGCGCCAGCCGCTCCATCCGCGGCACCGCTCCAGCCGCTCCAGCCGCTCCAGCCGCGGCAGCCGCTCTACTCGGTAGCGGCTGGAGCGGCTGCCGCGGCTAGAGCGGCTGGAGCGGCTGCCGCGGATAGAGAGGCTGGAGCGGCTGCGGCGGCTGGAGCGGCTGCCGCGGTTGGAGCGGCTGGAGCGGCTGCCGCGGCTGGAGCGGCTGCCGCGGCTGGAGCGTCTAGAGCGTCTGCCGCGGCTGGAGGGGCTACCGCGGCTGCAGCGGCTGGTGCGGCTGGAGCGGCTGCCGCGGCTGGAGCAGTGCAGTGAGTCCAGAGAGTGCACTGGCACCACTGGGGATGCACTGCAGTGAGTCCACAGAGTCAACTGGCACCACTGGGGATGCAGTGCAGTGAGTCCAGAGAGTGCACTGGCACCACTCCGGATGCAGTGCAGTGACTCCAGAGAGTGCACTGGCACCACTGGGGATGCAGTGCAGTGAGTCCAGATAGTCCACTGGCACCACTGGGGATGCAGTGCAGTGAGTCCAGAGAGTGTACTGGCACCACTGGGGATGCACTGCAGTGACTCTGGAGAGTGCACTGGCAACAATGGGGATGCAGTGCAGTGAGTCCTGAGAGTGCACTGGCACCACTGGGGATGCAGTGCCGTGAGTCCAGAGACTGCACAGGCACCACTGGGGATGCACTGCAGTGAGTACAGAGAGTGCACTGGGACCACTGGGGATGCAGTGTAGTGATGCAGAGATTGCATTGTCACCACTGGGGATGCTCTCTAGTAAGTCCCGAGAGTGCCCTGGCACCACAGGGGATGCACTGCAGTGAGTCCAGAGAGTGCCCTGTCTCCACTGGAGTTGCAGTGCAGTGAATCTAGAGAGTGCACTGGCAACATTGGAGATGCAGTGCATTATGGCCAGAGAGTGTACTGTTACCATTGGGGATGTAGTGCAGTGAGTCCGGAGACTGCACAGGCAACACTGGGGATGCACTGCAGTGAGTCCAGAGAGTGCACTGGCACCACTGGGGATGCACTGTAGTGAGTCCAGAGAGTGCTCTGGCACCACAGATAATGCAGTGCAGTGAGTCCAGAGAGTGCACTGGCACCACTGGGGATGTAGTGCAGTGAGTCCAGAGAGGGCACTGGCACCACAGGGCATGCAGTACAGTGAGTCCACAGAGTGCACTGGCACCACTGGGGATGTAGTGCAGTGAGTCCAGAGAGTGCACTGGCACCACCGGGGATGCACTGCAGTGACTCCAGAGAGTACACTGGCACCACTGGTTATGCACTGCAGTGACTCTGGAGAGTGCACTGGCAGCAATGGGGATGCAGTGCAGTGAGTCCTGAGAGTGCACTGGCACCACTGGGGATGCAGTGCCGTGAGTCCAGAGACTGCACAGGCACCACAGGGGATGCAGTGCAGTGAGTACAGAGAGTGCACTGGGACCACTGGGGATGCAGTGTAGTGATGCAGAGAGTGCATTGTCACCACTGGGGATGCACTGCATTGAGTCCAGACAGTGCACTGGCACCACTGGGGATGCACTGCAGTGAGTCCATAGAATGCACTGGCAGTAATAGGGATGCAGTGCAGTGACTCGAAAGAGTGCACTGGCACCACTGCGGATGCAGTGCAGTGAGTCCGGAGAGTGCCCTGGCACCAATGGTGATGCACTGCAGTGAGTCCAGAGAGTGCACTGGCACCACTGGGGATGCACTGCAGTGAGTCCAGAGAGTGCACTGGCACCAATGGGGATGCACTGCAGTGACTCCAGAGAGTGCACTGGCACCACTGGGGATCCAGTGCTGAAAGTCCAGAGAGTGCACTGGCACAACTGGGGATGCAGTGCAGTGAGTCCAGAGAGTGCACTGGCACCACTGGGGATGCAGTGCACTGAGTCCAGAGAGTGCACTGGCACCACTGGGTATGCAGTGCAGTGAGTCCAGAGAGTGCACTGGCACCACTGGGGATGCACTGCAGTGAGTCCAGAGAGTGCCCTGGCACCACTGAGGATGCACTGCAGTGAGTCCAGAGAGTGCACTGGCACCACTGGGGATGCACTGCAGTGAGTCCAGAGAGTGCACTGGCACCACTCGGGATGCAGTGCAGTGAGTGCAGAGAGGGCACTGGCACCACTCGGATGCAGTGCAGTGACTCTAGAGAGTGCACTGGCACCACTGGGGATGCAGTACAGTGAGTCCACAGAGTGCACTGGCACCACTGGGGATGCACTGCAGTGACTCCAGAGAGTGCACTGGCACCACTGGGGATGCACTGCAGTGAGTCCAGAGAGTGCACTGGCACCACTGGGGATGCAGTGCAGTGAGTCCAGAGAGTGCACTGGCACCACGGGGAATGCACTGCAGTGAGTCCAGAGAGTGCACTGGCACCACTGGGGATGCAGTGCAGTGAGTGCAGAGAGGGCACTGGCACCACTGGGATGCAGTGCAGTGACTCTAGAGAGTGCACTGGCACCACTGGGGATGCAGTACAGTGAGTCCACAGAGTGCACTGGCACCACTGGGGATGCACTGCAGTGACTCTAGAGAGTGCACTGGCTAAACTGGAGATGCACTACAGTGACTCCAGAGAGTGCACTGGCACCACTGGGGATGCACTGCAGTGACTCTAGAGAGTGCACTGGCACCACTGGGGATGCAGTGCAGTGAGTCCAGAGAGTGCACTGGCACCACTGGGGATGCACTGCAGTGAGTCCAGAGAATGCACTGGCAGTAATGGGGATGCAGTGCAGTGACTCGAAAGAGTGCACTGGCACCACTGCGGATGCACTGCAGTGAGTCCGGAGAGTGCCCTGGCACCAATGGTGATGCAGTGCAGTGAGTCCAGAGAGTGCACTGGCACCACTGGGGATGCACTGCAGTGAGTCCAGAGAGTGCACTGGAACCACTGGGGATGCACTGCAGTGAGTCCAGAGAGTGCACTGGCACCACTGGGGATGCAGTGCAGTGAGTCCAGAAAGTGCACTGGCACCACTGGGGATGCACTGCGGTGAGTCTAGAGAGTGCACTGGCACCACTGGGGATGCAGTGCAGTGAGTCCAGAGAGTGCACTGGCACCACGGGGGATGCACTGCAGTGACTCTAGAGAGTGCACTGGCACCACTGGGGATGCAGTGCAGTGAGTCCAGAGAGTGCACTGGCACCACTGGGGATGCACTGCAGTGAGTCCAGAGAGTGCACTGGCACCACTGGGGATGCAGTGCAGTGAGTGCAGAGAGGGCACTGGCACCACTCGGATGCAGTGCAGTGACTCTAGAGAGTGCACTGGCACCACTGGGGATGCAGTACAGTGAGTCCACAGAGTGCACTGGCACCACTGGGGATGCACTGCAGTGACTCCAGAGAGTGCACTGGCACCACTGGGGATGCAGTGCAGTGAGTCCAGAGAGTGCACTGGCACCACTGGGGATGCAGTGCAGTGAGTCCAGAGAGTGCACTGGCACCACGGGGAATGCACTGCATTGAGTCCAGAGAGTGCACTGGCACCACTGGGGATGCAGTGCAGTGAGTCCAGAGAGTGCACTGGCAGTAATGGGGATTCAGTGCAGTGAGTCCAGAGAGTGCACTGTCAGCACTGGGGATGCAGTGCAGTGAGTCCAGAGAGTGCACTGGCACCACTGGGGATGCACTGCATTGAGTCCAGAGAGTGCACTGGCACCACTGGGGATGCACTGCAGTGAGTCCAGAGAGTGCACTGGCACCACTGGGGATGCGGTGCAGTGAGTCCAGAGAGTGCACTGGCACCACTGGGGATGCACTGCAGTGACTCTAGAGAGTGCACTGGCACCACTGGGGATGCACTGCATTGAGTCCAGAGAGTGCACTGGCACCACTGGTGATGCACTGCAGTGAGTCCAGAGAATGCACTGGCAGTAATGGGGATGCAGTGCAGTGAGTCCAGAGAGTGCACTGGCACCACTGGGGATGCACTGCAGTGCCTCCACAGAGTGCACTGGCACCACTGGGGATGCACTGCAGTGACTCCAGAGAGTGCACTGGCACCACTGGGGATGCACTGCAGTGAGTCCAGAGAGTGCACTGGCACCACTGGGGATGCGGTGCAGTGAGTCCAGAGAGTGCACTGGCACCACTGGGGATGCACTGCAGTGACTCTAGAGAGTGCACTGGCACCACTGGGGATGCAGTGCAGTGAGTCCAGAGAGTGCACTGGCACCACTGGGGATGCACTGCAGTGAGTCCAGAGAGTGCACTGGCACCACTGGGGATGCAGTGCAGTGAGTCCAGAGAGTGCACTGGCACCACGGTGAATGCACTGCAGTGAGTCCAGAGAGTGCACTGGCACCACTGGGGATGCAGTGCAGTGAGTGCAGAGAGGGCACTGGCACCACTGGGGATGCAGTGCTGTGAGAACAGAGAGTGCACTGGCACCACTGGGGATGCAGTACAGTGAGTCCACAGAGTGCACTGGCACCACTGGGGATGCACTGCAGTGACTCCAGAGAGAGCACTGGCAACAGTGGGGATGCAGTGCAGTGAGTCCAGAGAGTGCACTGGCACCACTGGGGATGCAGTGCAGTGAGTCCAGAGAGTGCACTGGCACCACTGGGGATGCACTGCATTGAGTCCAGAGAGTGCACTGGCACCACTGGGGATGCACTGCAGTGAGTCCAGAGAATGCACTGGCAGTAATGGGGATGCAGTGCAGTGACTCGAAAGAGTGCACTGGCACCACTGCGGATGCACTGCAGTGAGTCCGGAGAGTGCCCTGGCACCAATGGTGATGCAGTGCAGTGAGTCCAGAGAGTGCACTGGCACCACTGGGGATGCACTGCAGTGAGTCCAGAGAGTGCACTGGCACCACTGGGGATGCACTGCAGTGAGTCCAGAGAGTGCACTGGCACCACTGGGGATGCACCGCAGTGAGTCCAGAGAGTGCACTGGCACCACTGGGGATGCAGTGCTGTGAGAACAGAGAGTGCACTGGCACCACTGGGGATGCAGTGCAGTGAGTCCAGAGAGTGCACTGGCACCACTGGGGATGCAGTGCAGTGAGTCCAGAGAGTGCACTGGCACCACTGGGGATGCAGTACAGTGAGTCCAGAGAGTGCACTGGCACCACTGGGGATGCACTGCAGTGAGTCCAGAGAGTGCACTGGCACCACTGGGGATGCGGTGCAGTGAGTCCAGAGAGTGCACTGGCACCACTGGGGATGCAGTGCAGTGAGTCCAGAGAGTGCACTGGCACCACTGGGGATGCACTGCGCTGAGTCCAGAGAGTGCACTGGCACCACTGGGGATGCAGTGCAGTGAGTCCAGAGAGTGCACTGGCACCACGGGGGATGCAGTGCAGTGACTCTAGAGAGTGCACTGGCACCACTGGGGATGCAGTGCAGTGAGTCCAGAGAGTTCACTGGCACCACTGGGGATGCACTGCAGTGAGTCCAGAGAGTGCACTGGCACCACTGGGGATGCAGTGCAGTGAGTCCAGAGAGTGCACTGGCACCACGGGGAATGCACTGCAGTGAGTCCAGAGAGTGCACTGGCACCACTGGGGATGCAATGCAGTGAGTCCAGAGAGTGCACTGGCACCACTGGGGATGCACTGCATTGAGTCCAGAGAGTGCACTGGCACCACTGGGGATGCACTGCAGTGAGTCCAGAGAATGCACTGGCAGTAATGGGGATGCAGTGCAGTGACTCGAAAGAGTGCACTGGCACCACTGCGGATGCACTGCAGTGACTCCAGAGAGTGTACTGGCACCAATGGTGATGCAGTGCAGTGAGTCCAGAGAGTGCACTGGCACCACTGGGGATGCAGTGCAGTGAGTCCAGAGAGTGCAGTGGCACCACTGGGGATGCACTGCAGTGAGTCCAGAGAATGCACTGGCAGAAATGGGGATTCAGTGCAGTGACTCGAAAGAGTGCACTGGCACCACTGGGGATGCAGTGCTGTGACTCTAGAGAGTGCACTGGCACCACTGGGGATGCAGTGCAGTGAGTCCAGAGAGTGCAATGGCACCACTGGGGATGCACTGCAGTGAGTCCAGAGAGTGCACTGACACCACTGGGGATGCACTGCAGTGAGTCCAGAGAGTGCACTGGCACCACTGGGGATACACTGCAGTGAGTCCAGAGAGTGCACTGGCACCACTGGGGATGCAGTGCAGTGAGTCCAGAGAGTGCAGTGGCACCACTGGGGATGCAGTGCAGTGAGTCCAGAGACTGCACTGGCATCACTGGAGCTGCACTGCAGTAACTCCAGAGAGTGCACTGGCACCACTGGGGATGCACTGCAGTGAGTCCAGAGAGTGCACTGGCACCACTGGGGATGCACTGCAGTGAGTCCAGAGAGTGCACTGGCACCACTGGGGATGCAGTGCAGTGAGTGCAGAGAGTGTACTGGCCCCACTGGGGATGCAGTGCAGTGAGTCCAGAGAGTGCAGTGGCACCACTGGGGATGCACTGCAGTGACTCCAGAGAGTGCACTGGCACCACTGGGGATGCACTGCAGTGAGTCCAGAGAGTGCACTGGCACCACTGGGGATGCAGTGCAGTGAGTCCAGAGAGTGCACTGGCACCACTGGGGATGCAGTGCAGTGAGTCCAGAGACTGCACTGGCATCACTGGAGCTGCACTGCAGTAACTCCAGAGAGTGCACTGGCACCACTGGGGATGCACTGCAGTGAGTCCAGAGAGTGCACTGGCACCACTGGGGATGCAGTGCAGTGAGTCCAGAGAGTGCACTGGCACCAATGGGGATGCACTGCAGTGAGTCCGGAGAGTACCCTGGCACCAATGGTGATGCAGTGCAGTGAGTCCAGAAACTGCACAGGCACCACTGGGGATGCAGTGCAGTGAGTCCAGAGAGTGCACTGGCACCACTGGGGATGCAGTGCAGTGAGTCCAGAGAGCCACTGTCACCACTGGGGATGCAGTGCAGTGAGTCCAGAGAGTGCACTGGCACCACTGGGGATGCAGTGCAGTGAGTCCAGAGAGTGCACTGGCACCACTGGTGAGGCAGCGCAGTGACTACAGAGAGTGCACTGTCACCACTGGGGATGCAGTGCAGTGAGTCCAGAGAGTGCAGTGGCACCACTGGGGATGCAGTGCAGTGAGTGCAGAGAGTGCACTGGTACAACAGGGTATGCACTGCAGTGACTCCAGAGAGTGCGCTGGCAACACTGTGGATGCACTGCAGTGAGTCCAGAGAGTGCACTGGCACCACTGGGGATGCAGTGCAGTGAGTCCAGAGAGGGCACTGGCACCACTGGGGATGCAGTGCAGTGAGTCCGGAGAGTACCCTGGCACCAATGGTGATGCAGTGCAGTGAGTCCAGAAACTGCACAGGCACCACTGGGGATGCAGTGCACTGAGTCCAGAGAGTGCACTGGCACCACTGGGGATGCAGTGCAGTGAGTCCAGAGAGCCACTGTCACCACTGGGGTTGCAGTGCAGTGAGTCCAGAGAATGCACTGGCACTAATGGGGATGCAGTTCAGTGAGTCCAGAGAGTGCACTGGCACCACTGGGGATACACTGCAGTGACTCCAGAGAGGGCAATGGCACCACTGGGGATGCAGTGCAGTGAGTCCTGGGAGTCCACTGGCACCACTGGGGATGCAGTGCAGTGAGTCCAGAGAGTGCACTGGCACCACTGGAGCTGCACTGCAGTGAGTCCTGAGATTGCACTGGCAGGACTGGGGGTGCACTGCAGTGAGTCCAGAGAGTGCACTGGCACCACTGGGGATGCACTGCAGTGAGTCCAGAAAGTGCACTGGCACAACTGGGGTTTTAGTGCACTGCATCCAGAGAGTGCACTGGCACCACTGTGGATGCAGTGCAGTGACTCCAGAGAGTGCACTGGCACTACTGGGGATGCACTGCAGTGAGTACAGAGAGTGCACTGGCACCACTGCGGATGCACTGCACTGAGTCCAGAGAGTGTTCTGGCACCACTGGAGATGCAGTTTAGTGAGTCCAGAGAGCGCACTGGCTCCACTGGGGATGCAGTGCAGTGAGTCCAGTGAGTGCACTGGCACCACTGGGGACGAACTGCAGTGAGTTCAGAGAGTGCA
This sequence comes from Anser cygnoides, assembly GCF_040182565.1. Taxonomy (NCBI): domain Eukaryota; kingdom Metazoa; phylum Chordata; class Aves; order Anseriformes; family Anatidae; genus Anser; species Anser cygnoides. The sequence goes on from NW_027103089.1 coordinate 148,251, forward strand.
CTGGCACCACTGGGGATGCAGTGCCAGTGTACTCTCTGCACTCACTGCAGTGCATCCCCAGTGGTGCCAGTGCACTCTCTGGACTCACTGCATTGCAACCCCAGAGGTACCAGTGCACTCTCTGGACTCACTGCATTGCAATCCCATTGGTGCCAGTGCACTCTATGGACTCACTGCACTGCATCCCCAGTGGTGCCAGTGCACTCTCTGGACTCACTGCAGTGCATCCCCAGTGGTGCCAGTGCACTCTCTGGACTCACTGCATTGCAACCCCAGTGGTACCAGTGCACTCTTTGGAGTCACTGCACTGCATCCCCAGTGGTGACTGTGCAGTCTCTGGACTCACTGCACTGCATCACCATTGGTGCCAGGGCACTCTCCGGACTCACTGCAGTACATCCGCAGTGGTGCCAGTGCAGTTTACCGAGTCACTGCACTGCATCCCCATTAGTGCCAGTGCATTCTCTGGACTCACTGCAGTGCAACCCCAGTGGTGCCAGTGCACTCTCTAGACTCACTGCACTGCATCCCCAGTGGTGCCAGTGCACTCTCTGCACTCACTGCACTGCATCCCCAGTGGTGCCAGTGCAATCTCTGGACTCAATGCAGTGCATCCCTGGCGGTGCCAGTGCACTCTCTGGAGTCATTGCACTGCATCCCCAGTGGTGCCAGTGCACTCTCTGGACTCACTGCACTGTATCCCCAAGGTGCCAGTGCACTCTCTGGACTGAAGTGAACTGCATCCCCAGTGGTGCCAGTGCACTCTCTGCACTCACTGCAGTCCATCCCCAGTGGTGCCAGGACACTCTCTGGACTCACTGCACTGCATCCCGAGTGGTGCCAGTGCACTCTCTGGAGTCACTGCACTGCATCCCCAGTGGTGCCTGTGCAGTCTCTGGACTCACTGCAGTGCATCTCCAGTGGTGCCAGTGCACTCTCTGGTCTCACTGCACTGCATCCCCAGTGGTGCCAGTGCACTCTCTGGACTCACTGCACTGCATCCCCAGTGGTGCCAGTGCACTCTCTGCACTCACTGCACTGCATCAACAGTGGTGCTAGTGCACTCTCTGGACTCACTGCAGTGCATCCCCAGTGGTGCCAGTGCACTCTCTGGACTCACTGCACTGCATCAACAGTGGTTCCAGTGAACTCTCTGCACTTACTGCAGTGCATCCCCAGTGGAGCCAGTGCACTCTCTGTACTCACTGCAGTGCAGCCCCTGAGTTGCCAGTGCACTCTCTGTACTCACTGGAGTGCATCCCCAGCGGTGCCAGTGCACTCTCTGGACTCACTGCACTGCATCACCCGTGGTGTCAGTGCACTCTGTGCACTCACTGCAGTGCATCCCCAGTGGTGCCAGTGCACTCTCTGCACTGCATTCTCAGTGTTGCCAGTGCACTCTCTGCACTCACTGCACTGCATCCCCATTGGTGCCAGTGCACTCTCTCTACTCACAGCACTGCATCCCCAGTGTGGTGAGTGCACTCTCTGGACTCACTGCAGTGCATCCCCAGTGGTGCCAGTGCACTCTCTGGACTCACTGCACTGCATCCCCAGTGGTGCCTGTGCACTCTCTAGACTCACTGCAGTGCATCCCCAGTGGTGCCAGTGCACTCTCTGGACTCACTGCACTGCATCCCCAGTGGTGCCAGTGCACTCTCTGCACTCACTGCACTGCATCCCCAGTGGTGCCAGTTCACTCTCTGGACTCACTGCAGTGCATCCCCAGTGGTGCCAGTGCACTCTCTGGACTCACTGCACTACATCTCCAGCGTTCCCGGTGCACTCTCTGGACACACTGCACTGCATCCCCAAGGTGCCAGTGCACTCTCTGGACTCACTGCACTGCAGCCCCTGAGGTGCCAGTGCAGTCTCTGGACTCACTGCAGTGCATCCGCAGTGGTGCCACTGCACTCTCTGGACTCACTGCACTACATCAACAGTGGTGCCAGTGCACTCTCTTGACTCAATGCAGTGCAACCCCAGTGATGCCAGTGCACTCTCTGGGCTCACTGCACTGCATCCCCAGTGGTGTCAGTGCACTCTCTGGGCTCACTGCACTGCATCACCAGTGGTTCCAGTGCACTCTCTGGACTCACTACTGTGCATCCCCAGTGTGCCAGTGCACTCTCTGGACTCACTGCAGTGCATCCCCAGTGGTGCCAGTGCACTCTCTGGACTCACTGCACTGCATCCCCAGTGGTGCCAGTGCACTCTCTGGACACACTGCACTGCATCCCCAAGGTGCCAGTGCACTCTCTGGACTCACTGAACTGCATCCCCAGTGGTGCCAGTGGACTATCTAGAATCACTGCAGTGCATCTCCAGTGGTGCCAGTGCACTCTCTGAGTCACTGCAGTGCATTCCCAGTAGGGCCAGTGCACTCTCTGGACTCACTGCACTGCATCGAATGTGATGCCAGTGCACTCTCTGGACTCATTGCACTGCATCCCAAATGGTTCCAATGCAATCTCTGGACTCACTGCAGTGCATCTCCAGTGGTGCCTGTGCAGTCTCTGGACTCACTGCAGTGCATCCCCAGTGGTGCCAGTGAACTCCCTGGACTCACTGCACTGCATCCCCAGTGGTGCCAGTGCACTCTCTGCACTCACTGCACTGCATCCCCAGTGTTCCCAGTGCACTCTCTGGACTCACCGAGGTGCAGCCCCTGAGTTGCCAGTGCACTCTCTGGACTCACTGGAGTGCATCCCCAGGGGTGCCAGTGCACTCTCTTAAATCACTGCACTGCATCCCCAGTGGTGCCAGTGTACTCTCTGGACTACTGCACTGCATCCCCAGAGTTGCCTGTGCAGTCTCTGGACTCACTGCATTGCATCCCCAGTGGTGCCATTGCAGTCTCTGGACTCACTGTAGTGCATCCCCAGTTGTGCAAGTGCAGTCTCTGCACTCACTGCAGTGCATCTCCAGAGGTGCCAGTGCACTCTCTGGACCCACTGCAGTGCATCCCCAGTGGTGCCTGTGCACTCTTTCGAGTCACTGCACTGCATCCCCATTAGTGCCAGTGCATTCTCTGGACTCACTGCAGTGCATCCCCAGTGGTGCCGGTGCACTCTCTGGACTCAATGCAGTGCATCCCCAGTGGTGCCAGTGCACTCTCTGGACTCACTGCACTTCATCCCCAGTGCTGACAGTGCACTCTCTGGACTCACTGCACTGCATCCCCAAGGTGCCAGTGCACTCTCTCTACTCACAGCACTGCATCCCCAGTGTGGTGAGTGCACTCTCTGGACTCACTGCAGTGCATCCCCAGTGGTGCCAGTGCACTCTCTGGACTCACTGCACTGCATCCCCAGTGGTGCCAGTGCACTCTCTGGACTCACTGCACTGCATCCCCAGTGGTGCCAGTGCACTCTCTGGACTCACTGCAGTGCATCCCCAGTGCTGTCAGTGCACTCTCTGGACTCACTGCACTGCATCCGCAGTGGTGGCAGTGCACTCTCTGGACTCACTACAGTGCATCCCCAGTGTGCCAGTGCTCTGTCTGGACTCACTGCAGTGCATCACCAGTGGTGACAGTGCACTCTCTGTAGTCACTGCGCTGCATCACCTGTGGTACCAGTGCACTCTCTGGACTCACTGCAGTGCATCCCCAGTGGTGCCAGTGCACTCTCTGGACTCAATGCAGTGCATCCCCAGTGGTGCCAGTGCACTCTCTGGACTCACTGCACTTCATCCCCAGTGCTGACAGTGCACTCTCTGGACTCACTGCACTGCATCCCCAAGGTGCCAGTGCACTCTCTCTACTCACAGCACTGCATCCCCAGTGTGGTGAGTGCACTCTCTGGACTCACTGCAGTGCATCCCCAGTGGTGCCAGTGCACTCTCTGGACTCACTGCACTGCATCCCCAGTGGTGCCAGTGCACTCTCTGGACTCACTGCACTGCATCCCCAGTGGTGCCAGTGCACTCTCTGGACTCACTGCAGTGCATCCCCAGTGCTGTCAGTGCACTCTCTGGACTCACTGCACTGCATCCGCAGTGGTGGCAGTGCACTCTCTGGACTCACTACAGTGCATCCCCAGTGTGCCAGTGCTCTGTCTGGACTCACTGCAGTGCATCACCAGTGGTGACAGTGCACTCTCTGTAGTCACTGCGCTGCATCACCTGTGGTACCAGTGCACTCTCTGGACTCACTGCACTGCATCCCCAGTGGTGCCAGTGCACTCTCTGGACTCAACTGCACTGCATCCCCAGTGGTGACAGTGGCTCTCTGGACTCTCTGCACTGCATCCCCAGTGGTGGCAGTGCACTCTCTGGACTCACTGCAGTGCATCTCCAGTGGTGCCTGTGCAGTCTCTGGACTCACTACAGTGCATCCCCAGTGGTGCCAGTGCACTCTCTGGACTCATGCACTGCATCCCCAGTGGTGCCAGTGCACTCTCTGCACTCACTGCACTGCATCTCCAGTGTTCCCAGTGCACTCTCTGGACTCACCGAGGTGCAGCCCCTGAGTTGCCAGTGCACTCTCTGGACTCACTGGAGTGAATCCCCAGCGGTGCCAGTGCACTCTCTGGACTCACTGCACTGCATCCCCCGTGGTGCCTGTGCACTCTCTGCACTCACTGCACTGCATCCCCAGTGGTGCCAGTGCACTCTCTGAGTCACTGCAGTGCATCCCCAGTGGTGTCAGGGTAGTCTCTGGACTCTCTACACTGCATTCCCAGTGGTGCTTGTGCAGTCTCAGGACTCACTGCAGTGCAGCTCCAGTTGGTGCCAGTGCAGTCTCTGGACTCACTGCACTGCATCCCCAGTGGTGCCAGTGCACTCTCTGGATTCACTGCAGTGTATCCCCAGTGGTGCCTGTGCACTCTCTAGACTCACTGAACTGCATCCCCAGTGGTGCCAGTGCACTCTCTGGACTCACTGCACTGCATCCCCAGTGGTGCCAGTGCACTCTCTCGACTCACTGCACTAAAGCCCCAGTGGTGACAGTGCACTCTCTGCACTCACTGCAGTGCATCCCCTGTGGTGCAAGTGCACTCTCTGGACTCACTGCACTGCATCCCCAGTGGTGCCAGTGCACTCTCTGGAGTCACTGCACTGCATCCCCAGTGGTGCCAGTGCACTCTCTCGACTCACTGCACTAAAGTCCCAGTGGTGCCAGGGCACTCTCTGGACTCACTGCAGTGCATCCCCTGTGGTGACAGTGCACTCTCTGGATTCACTGCAGTGCATCCCCAGTGGTGCCTGTGCACTCTCTAGACTCACTGCAGTGCATCCCCAGTGGTGCCAGTGCACTCTCTGGACTCACTGCACTGCATCCCCAGTGGTGCCAGTGGACTATCTGGACTCACTGCACTGCATCCCCAGTGGTGCCAGTGCACTCTCTGGACTCACTGCAGTGCATCCCCAGTGGTGCCAGTGCACTCTCTGGACTCACTGCACTACATCTCCAGCGTTCCCGGTGCACTCTCTGGACACACTGCACTGCATCCCCAAGGTGCCAGTGCACTCTCTGGACTCACTGCACTGCAGCCCCTGAGGTGCCAGTGCAGTCTCTGGACTCACTGCAGTGCATCCGCAGTGGTACCACTGCACTCTCTGGACTCACTGCACTACATCAACAGTGGTGCCAGTGCACTCTCTTGACTCAATGCAGTGCAACCCCAGTGATGCCAGTGCACTCTCTGGGCTCACTGCACTGCATCCCCAGTGGTGTCAGTGCACTCTCTGGGCTCACTGCACTGCATCACCAGTGGTTCCAGTGCACTTTCCGGACTCACTACTGTGCATCCCCAGTGTGCCAGTGCACTCTCTGGACTCACTGCAGTGCATCCCCAGTGGTGCCAGTGCACTCTCTGGACTCACTGCACTGCATCCCCAGTGGTGCCAGTGCACTCTCTGGACACACTGCACTGCATCCCCAAGGTGCCAGTGCACTCTCTGGACTCACTGAACTGCATCCCCAGTGGTGCCAGTGGACTATCTGGAATCACTGCAGTGCATCTCCAGTGGTGCCAGTGCACTCTCTGAGTCACTGCAGTGCATTCCCAGTAGGGCCAGTGCACTCTCTGGACTCACTGCACTGCATCGAATGTGATGCCAGTGCACTCTCTGGACTCATTGCACTGCATCCCAAATGGTTCCAATGCAATCTCTGGACTCACTGCAGTGCATCTCCAGTGGTGCCTGTGCAGTCTCTGGACTCACTGCAGTGCATCCCCAGTGGTGCCAGTGAACTCCCTGGACTCACTGCACTGCATCCCCAGTGGTGCCAGTGCACTCTCTGCACTCACTGCACTGCATCCCCAGTGTTCCCAGTGCACTCTCTGGACTCACCGAGGTGCAGCCCCTGAGTTGCCAGTGCACTCTCTGGACTCACTGGAGTGCATCCCCAGGGGTGCCAGTGCACTCTCTTAAATCACTGCACTGCATCCCCAGTGGTGCCAGTGTACTCTCTGGACTACTGCACTGCATCCCCAGAGTTGCCTGTGCAGTCTCTGGACTCACTGCATTGCATCCCCAGTGGTGCCATTGCAGTCTCTGGACTCACTGTAGTGCATCCCCAGTTGTGCAAGTGCAGTCTCTGCACTCACTGCAGTGCATCTCCAGAGGTGCCAGTGCACTCTCTGGACCCACTGCAGTGCATCCCCAGTGGAGCCTGTGCACTCTTTCGAGTCACTGCACTGCATCCCCATTAGTGCCAGTGCATTCTCTGGACTCACTGCAGTGCATCCCCAGTGGTGCCAGTGCACTCTCTGGACTCAATGCAGTGCATCCCCAGTGGTGCCAGTGCACTCTCTGGACTCACTGCACTTCATCCCCAGTGCTGACAGTGCACTCTCTGGACTCACTGCACTGCATCCCCAAGGTGCCAGTGCACTCTCTCTACTCACAGAACTGCATCCCCAGTGTGGTGAGTGCACTCTCTGGACTCACTGCAGTGCATCCCCAGTGGTGCCAGTGCACTCTCTGGACTCACTGCACTGCATCCCCAGTGGTGCCAGTGCACTCTCTGGACTCACTGCACTGCATCCCCAGTGGTGCCAGTGCACTCTCTGGACTCACTGCAGTGCATCCCCAGTGCTGTCAGTGCACTCTCTGGACTCACTGCACTGCATCCGCAGTGGTGGCAGTGCACTCTCTGGACTCACTACAGTGCATCCCCAGTGTGCCAGTGCTCTGTCTGGACTCACTGCAGTGCATCACCAGTGGTGACAGTGCACTCTCTGTAGTCACTGCGCTGCATCACCTGTGGTACCAGTGCACGCTCTGGACTCACTGCACTGCATCCCCAGTGGTGCCAGTGCACTCTCTGGACTCAACTGCACTGCATCCCCAGTGGTGACAGTGGCTCTCTGGACTCTCTGCACTGCATCCCCAGTGGTGGCAGTGCACTCTCTGGACTCACTGCAGTGCATCTCCAGTGGTGCCTGTGCAGTCTCTGGACTCACTACAGTGCATCCCCAGTGGTGCCAGTGCACTCTCTGGACTCATGCACTGCATCCCCAGTGGTGCCAGTGCACTCTCTGCACTCACTGCACTGCATCCCCAGTGTTCCCAGTGCACTCTCTGGACTCACCGAGGTGCAGCCCCTGAGTTGCCAGTGCACTCTCTGGACTCACTGGAGTGAATCCCCAGCGGTGCCAGTGCACTCTCTGGACTCACTGCACTGCATCCCCAGTGGTGCCTGTGCACTCTCTGCACTCACTGCACTGCATCCCCAGTGGTGCCAGTGCACTCTCTGAGTCACTGCAGTGCATCCCCATTGGTGTCAGGGTAGTCTCTGGACTCTCTACACTGCATCCCCAGTGGTGCTAGTGCAGTCTCAGGACTCACTGCAGTGCAGCTCCAGTTGGTGCCAGTGCAGTCTCTGGACTCACTGCACTGCATCCCCAGTGGTGCCAGTGCACTCTCTGGATTCACTGCAGTGTATCCCCAGTGGTGCCTGTGCACTCTCTAGACTCACTGAACTGCATCCCCAGTGGTGCCAGTGCACTCTCTGGACTCACTGCAGTGCATCCCCAGTGGTGCCAGTGCACTCTCTCGACTCACTGCACTAAAGCCCCAGTGGTGACAGTGCACTCTCTGCACTCACTGCAGTGCATCCCCTGTGGTGCCAGTGCACTCTCTGGACTCACTGCAGTGCATCCCCAGTGGTGCCAGTGCACTCTCTGGAGTCACTGCACTGCATCCCCAGTGGTGCCAGTGCACTCTCTCGACTCACTGCACTAAAGTCCCAGTGGTGCCAGGGCACTCTCTGGACTCACTGCACTGCATCCCCTGTGGTGACAGTGCACTCTCTGGACTCACTGCAGTGAATCCCCGTTGGTGCCAGTGCACTCTCTGGACTACTGCACTGCATCCCCAGAGTTGCCTGTGCAGTCTCTGGACTCACTGCATTGCATCCCTATTGGTGCCAGTGCAGTCTCTGGACTCACTGCAGTGCATCCCCAGTTGTGCAAGTGCAGTCTCTGCACTCACTGCAGTGCATCTCCAGTGGTGCCAGTGCACTCTGTGGACCCACTGCAGTGCATCCCCAGTGGTGCCAGTGTACTCTCTGGACTCACTGCAGAGCATCGCCAGTTGTGCCAGTGCACTCTCTGTAGTCACTGCGCTACATCCCCAGTGGTGCCTGTGCACTCTCTGGACTCACTGCGCTGCATCCCCAGTGGTGCCAGTGCACTCTCTGGACTCACTGCAGTGTATCCCCTCTGGTCCCAGTGCACTCTGTGGAGTCACTGCAGTGCATCCCCAGTGGTGCCAGTGCACTCTCTGGACTCAGTACAATGCATCCCCAATGGTGCAAGTGCACTCTCAGGACTCACTGCACTGCATCCCCAGTGGAGCCAGTGCATTCTCTGGACTCACTGCACTGCATCCCCAGTGGTGCCAGTGCACTCTCTGGACTCACTGCAGTGCATCCCCATTAGTGCCAGTGCACTCTCTGGACTCACTGCAGTGCAGGTCCTGAGGTGCCAGTGCACTCTCTGGACTCACTGCAGTGCATCGCCAGTGGTGCCAGTGCACTCTCCGGAATCACTGGGGTGCATCCCCAGTGGTGCCAGTGCACTCTCTGGACTGCACTCACCGGGGTGCATCCGCAGTGGTGCCAGTGCACTCTCTGTAGTCACTGCGCTGCATCTCCTGTGGTACCAGTGCACTCTCTGGACTCACTGCACTGCATCCCCAGTGGTGCCAGTGCACTCTCTGGACTCAACTGCACTGCATCCCCAGTGGTGACAGTGGCTCTCTGGACTCTCTGCACTGCATCCCCAGTGGTGGCAGTGCACTCTCTGGACTCACTGCAGTGCATCTCCAGTGGTGCCTGTGCAGTCTCTGGACTCACTACAGTGCATCCCCAGTGGTGCCAGTGCACTCTCTGGACTCATGCACTGCATCCCCAGTGGTGCCAGTGCACTCTCTGCACTCACTGCACTGCATCCCCAGTGTTCCCAGTGCACTCTCTGGACTCACCGAGGTGCAGCCCCTGAGTTGCCAGTGCACTCTCTGGACTCACTGGAGTGCATCCCCAGCGGTGCCTGTGCACTCTCTGCACTCACTGCACTGCATCCCCAGTGGTGCCAGTGCACTCTCTGAGTCACTGCAGTGCATCCCCATTGGTGTCAGGGTAGTCTCTGGACTCTCTACACTGCATCCCCAGTATTGCTAGTGCAGTCTCAGGACTCACTGCAGTGCAGCTCCAGTTGGTGCCAGTGCAGTCTCTGGACTCACTGCACTGCATCCCCAGTGGTGCCAGTGCACTCTCTGGATTCACTGCAGTGTATCCCCAGTGGTGCCTGTGCACTCTCTAGACTCACTGAACTGCATCCCCAGTGGTGCCAGTGCACTCTCTGGACTCACTGCAGTGCATCCCCAGTGGTGCCAGTGCACTCTCTCGACTCACTGCACTAAAGCCCCAGTGGTGCCAGTGCACTCTCTGCACTCACTGCAGTGCATCCCCTGTGGTGCCAGTGCACTCTCTGGACTCACTGCAGTGCATCCCCAGTGGTGCCAGTGCACTCTCTGGAGTCACTGCACTGCATCCCCAGTGGTGCCAGTGCACTCTCTGGACTCACTGCACTGCATCCCAGTGGTGCCAGGCACTCTCTGGACTCACTGCAGTGCATCCCCAGTGGTGACAGTGCACTCTCTGGATTCACTGCAGTGCATCCCCAGTGGTGCCAGTGCACTCTCTAGACTCACTGCAGTGCATCCCCAGTGGTGCCAGTGCACTCTCTGGACTCACTGCACTGCATCCCCAGTGGTGCCAGTGCACTCTCTGGACTCACAGCACTGCATCCCCAGTGGTGCCAGTGGACTCTCTGGACTCACTGCACTGCATCCCCAGTGGTGCCAGTGCACTCTCTGGACTCACTGCATTGCATCCCCAGTGGTGCCAGTGCACTCTCTGGACTCACTGCAGTGCACCCCGAGTGGTGCCAGTGCACTCTCTGGACTCACTGCAGTGCATTCCCAGTGGTGCCAGTGCACTCTCTGGACTCACTGCAGTGCATCCCCAGTGGTGCCAGTGCACTCTCTGGACTCACTGCACTGCATCCCCAGTGGTGCCAGTGCACTCTCTGGACTCACTGCAGTGCATCCCCAGTGGTGCCAGTGCACTCTCTGGACTCACTGCACTGCATCCCCAGTGGTGCCAGTGCACTCTCTGGACTCACTGCACTGCATCCCCAGTGGTGCCAGTGCACTCTCTGGACTCACTGCATTGCATCCCCAGTGTGCCAGTGCACTCTATGGAATCACTGCAGTGCATCCCCAGTGGTGCCAGTGCACTCTCTGGACTCACTGCATTGCATCCCAGTGTGCCAGTGCACTCTATGGACTCACTGCACTGCATCCCCAGTGGTGCCAGTGCACTCTCTGGAGTCACTGCACTGCATCCCCAGTGGTGCCAGTGCACTCTCTGACTCACTGCAGTGCATCCCCAGTGGTGCCAGTGCACTCTCTGGACTCACTGCACTGCATCCCAGTGGTGCCAGTGCACTCTCTGGACTCACTGCACTGCATCCCCAGTGGTGCCAGTGCACTCTCTGGACTCACTGCACTGCATCCCCAGAGGTGCCTGTGCAGTCTCTGGACTCACTGCATTGCATCCCCAGTGGTGCCAGTGCACTCTCTGGACTCACTGCAGTGCATCCCCAGTTGTGCCAGTGCAGTCTCTGGACTCACTGCAGTGCATCCCAGTGGTGCCAGTGCACTCTCTGGACTCACTGCAGTGCATCCCCAGTGGTGCCAGTGCACTCTCTGGACTCACTGCAGAGCATCCCCAGTGGTGCCAGTGCACTCTCTGGACTCACTGCGCTGCATCCCCAGTGGTGCCAGTGCACTCTCTGGACTCACTGCACTGCATCCCCAGTGGTGCCAGTGCACTCTCTGGACTCACTGCAGTGCATCCCCAGTGGTGCCAGTGCACTCTCTGGACTCACTGCAGTGCATCCCCAGTGGTGCCAGTGCACTCTCTGGACTCACTGCACTGCATCCCCAGTGGTGCCAGTGCACTCTCTGGACTCACTGCACTGCATCCCCAGTGGTGCCAGTGCACTCTCTGGACTCACTGCACTGCATCCCCAGTGGTGCCAGTGCACTCTCTGGACTCACTGCAGTGCATCCCCAGTGGTGCCAGTGCACTCTCTGGACTCACTGCAGTGCATCCCCAGTGGTGCCAGTGCACTCTCTGGACTCACTGCAGTGCATCCCCAGTGGTGCCAGTGCACTCTCTGGACTCACTGGGGTGCATCCCCAGTGGTGCCAGTGCACTCTCTGGACTCACTGGGGTGCATCCCAGTGGTGCCAGTGCACTCTCTGGACTCACTGCAGTGCATCCCCAGTGGTGCCAGTGCACTCTCTGGACTCACTGCACTGCATCCCCAGTGGTGCCAGTGCACTCTCTGGACTCACTGCAGTGCATCCCCAGTGGTGCCAGTGCACTCTCTGGACTCACTGCAGTGCATCCCCAGTGGTGCCAGTGCACTCTCTGGACTCACTGCAGTGCATCCCCAGAGGTGCCAGTGCACTCTCTGGACTCACTGCACTGCATCCCCAGTGGTGCCAGTGCACTCTCTGGAGTCACTGCAGTGCATCCCCAGTGGTGCCAGTGCACTCTCTGGACTCACTGCAATGCATCCCCAAGTGGTGCCAGTGCACTCTCTGGACTCACTGCACTGCATCCCCAGTGGTGCCAGTGCACTCTCTGGACTCACTGCACTGCATCCCCAGTGGTGCCAGTGCACTCTCTGGACTCACTGCAGTGCATCCCCAGTGGTGCCAGTGCACTCTCTGGACTCACTGCACTGCATCCCCAGTGGTGCCAGTGCACTCTCTGGACTCACTGCAGTGCATCCCCAGTGGTGCCAGTGCACTCTCTGGACTCACTGCACTGCATCCCCAGTGGTGCCAGTGCACTCTCTGGACTCACTGCACTGCATCCCCAGTGGTGCCAGTGCACTCTCTGGACTCACTGCAGTGCATCCCCAGTGGTGCCAGTGCACTCTCTGGACTCACTGCACTGCATCCCCAGTGGTGCCAGTGCACTCTCTGGACTCACTGCACTGCATCCCCAGTGGTGCCAGTGCACTCTCTGGACTCACTGCAGTGCATCCCCAGTGTGCCAGTGCACTCTCTGGAATCACTGCAGTGCATCCCCAGTGGTGCCAGTGCACTCTCTGGACTACTGCACTGCATCCCCAGAGGTGCCTGTGCAGTCTCTGGACTCACTGCATTGCATCCCCAGTGGTGCCAGTGCAGTCTCTGGACTCACTGCAGTGCATCCCCAGTTGTGCCAGTGCAGTCTCTGCACTCACTGCAGTGCATCCCAGTGGTGCCAGTGCACTCTCTGGACCCACTGCAGTGCATCCCCAGTGGTGCCAGTGCACTCTCTGGACTCACTGCAGAGCATCCCCAGTAGTGCCAGTGCACTCTCTGTAGTCACTGCGCTGCATCCCCAGTGGTGCCTGTGCACTCTCTGGACTCACTGCGCTGCATCCCCAGTGGTGCCAGTGCACTCTCTGGACTCACTGCAGTGCATCCCCAGTGGTGCCAGTGCACTCTCTGGACTCACTGCAGTGCATCCCCAGTGGTGCCAGTGCACTCTCTGGACTCACTGCAATGCATCCCCAGTGGTGCCAGTGCACTCTCTGGACTCACTGCACTGCATCCCCAGTGGTGCCAGTGCACTCTCTGTAGTCACTGCGCTGCATCCCCAGTGGTGCCAGTGCACTCTCTGGACTCACTGCGCTGCATCCCCAGTGGTGCCAGTGCACTCTCTGGACTCACTGCAGTGCATCCCCAGTGGTGCCAGTGCACTCTCTGGACTCACTGCACTGCATCCCCAGTGGTGCCAGTGCACTCTCTGGACTCACTGCACTGCATCCCCAGTGGTGCCAGTGCACTCTCTGGACTCACTGCACTGCATCCCCAGTGGTGCCAGTGCACTCTCTGGACTCACTGCAGTGCATCCCCAGTGGTGCCAGTGCACTCTCTGGACTCACTGCACTGCATCCCCAGTGGTGCCAGTGCACTCTCTGGACTCACTGCACTGCATCCCCAGTGGTGCCAGTGCACTCTCTGGACTCACTGCAGTGCATCCCCAGTGGTGCCAGTGCACTCTCTGGACTCACTGCAGTGCATCCCCAGTGGTGCCAGTGCACTCTCTGGACTCACTGCACTGCATCCCCAGTGGTGCCAGTGCACTCTCTGGACTCACTGCACTGCATCCCCAGTGGTGCCAGTGCACTCTCTGGACTCACTGCAGTGCATCCCCAGTGGTGCCAGTGCACTCTCTGGACTCACTGCAGTGCATCCCCAGTGGTGCCAGTGCACTCTCTGGACTCACTGCACTGCATCCCCAGTGGTGCCAGTGCACTCTCTGGACTCACTGCACTGCATCCCCAGTGGTGCCAGTGCACTCTCTGGACTCACTGCACTGCATCCCCAGTGGTGCCAGTGCACTCTCTGGACTCACTGCAGTGCATCCCCAGTTGTGCCAGTGCACTCTCTGGACTCACTGCAGTGCATCCCCAGTGGTGCCAGTGCACTCTCTGGACTCACTGCAGTGCATCCCCAGTGGTGCCAGTGCACTCTCTGGACTCACTGCACTGCATCCCCAGTGGTGCCAGTGCACTCTCTGGACTCACTGCAGTGCATCCCCAGTGGTGCCAGTGCACTCTCTGGACTCACTGCAGTGCATCCCCAGTGGTGCCAGTGCACTCTCTGGACTCACTGCACTGCATCCCCAGTGGTGCCAGTGCACTCTCTGGACTCACTGCACTGCATCCCCAGTGGTGCCAGTGCACTCTCTGGACTCACTGCACTGCATCCCCAGTGGTGCCAGTGCACTCTCTGGACTCACTGCAGTGCATCCCCAGTGGTGCCAGTGCACTCTCTGGACTCACTGCACTGCATCCCCAGTGGTGCCAGTGCACTCTCTGGACTCACTGCACTGCATCCCCAGTGGTGCCAGTGCACTCTCTGGACTCACTGCAGTGCATCCCCAGTGGTGCCAGTGCACTCTCTGGACTCACTGCACTGCATCCCCAGTGGTGCCAGTGCACTCTCTGGACTCACTGCAGTGCATCCCCAGTGGTGCCAGTGCACTCTCTGGACTCACTGCAGTGCATCCCAGTGGTGCCAGTGCACTCTCTGGAGTCACTGCGCTGCATCCCCAGTGGTGCCAGTGCACTCTCTGGACTCACTGCACTGCATCCCCAGTGGTGCCAGTGCACTCTCTGGACTCACTGCACTGCATCCCCAGTGGTGCCAGTGCACTCTCTGGACTCACTGCACTGCATCCCCAGTGGTGCCAGTGCACTCTCTGGACTCACTGCAGTGCATCCCCAGTGGTGCCAGTGCACTCTCTGGACTCACTGCAGTGCATCCCCAGTGGTGCCAGTGCACTCTCTGGACTCACTGCACTGCATCCCCAGTGGTGCCAGTGCACTCTCTGGACTCACTGCAGGTGCATCCCCAGTGGTGCCAGTGCACTCTCTGGACTCACTGCACTGCATCCCCAGTGGTGCCAGTGCACTCTCTGGACTCACTGCACTGCATCCCCAGTGGTGCCAGTGCACTCTCTGGACTCACTGCACTGCATCCCCAGTGGTGCCAGTGCACTCTCTGGACTCACTGCAGTGCATCCCCAGTGGTGCCAGTGCACTCTCTGGACTCACTGCACTGCATCCCCAGTGGTGCCAGTGCACTCTC
This sequence comes from Anser cygnoides, assembly GCF_040182565.1. Lineage (NCBI taxonomy): Eukaryota > Metazoa > Chordata > Aves > Anseriformes > Anatidae > Anser > Anser cygnoides. The sequence continues at coordinate 163,431 of NW_027103089.1, forward strand.
TGGACTCACTGCAGTGCATCCCCAGTGGTGCCAGTGCACTCTCTGGACTCACTGCACTGCATCCCCAGTGGTGCCAGTGCACTCTCTGGACTCACTGCAGTGCATCCCCAGTGGTGCCAGTGCACTCTCTGGACTCACTGCACTGCATCCCCAGTGGTGCCAGTGCACTCTCTGGACTCACTGCACTGCATCCCCAGTGGTGCCAGTGCACTCTCTGGACTCACTGCAGTGCATCCCCAGTGGTGCCAGTGCACTCTCTGGACTCACTGCAGTGCATCCCCAGTGGTGCCAGTGCACTCTCTGGACTCACTGCAGTGCATCCCCAGTGGTGCCAGTGCACTCTCTGGACTCACTGCAGTGCATCCCCAGTGGTGCCAGTGCACTCTCTGGACTCACTGCACTGCATCCCCAGTGGTGCCAGTGCACTCTCTGGACTCACTGCACTGCATCCCCAGTGGTGCCAGTGCACTCTCTGGACTCACTGCAGTGCATCCCCAGTGGTGCCAGTGCACTCTCTGGACTCACTGCACTGCATCCCCAGTGGTGCCAGTGCACTCTCTGGACTCACTGCAGTGCATCCCCAGTGGTGCCAGTGCACTCTCTGGACTCACTGCACTGCATCCCCAGTGGTGCCAGTGCACTCTCTGGACTCACTGCGCTGCATCCCCAGTGGTGCCAGTGCACTCTCTGGACTCACTGCACTGCATCCCCAGTGGTGCCAGTGCACTCTCTGGACTCACTGCAGTGCATCCCCAGTGGTGCCAGTGCACTCTGTGGACTCACTGCAGTGCATCCCCAGTGGTGCCAGTGCACTCTCTGGACTCACTGCAATGCATCCCCAGTGGTGCCAGTGCACTCTCTGGACTCACTGCACTGCATCCCCAGTGGTGCCAGTGCACTCTCTGGACTCACTGCACTGCATCCCCAGTGGTGCCAGTGCACTCTCTGGACTCACTGCACTGCATCCCCAGTGGTGCCAGTGCACTCTCTGGACTCACTGCACTGCATCCCCAGTGGTGCCAGTGCACTCTCTGGACTCACTGCAGTGCATCCCCAGTGGTGCCAGTGCACTCTCTGGACTCACTGCACTGCATCCCCAGTGGTGCCAGTGCACTCTCTGGACTCACTGCACTGCATCCCCAGTGGTGCCAGTGCACTCTCTGGACTCACTGCACTGCATCCCCAGTGGTGCCAGTGCACTCTCTGGACTCACTGCAGTGCATCCCCAGTGGTGCCAGTGCACTCTCTGGACTCACTGCACTGCATCCCCAGTGGTGCCAGTGCACTCTCTGGACTCACTGCAGTGCATCCCCAGTGGTGCCAGTGCACTCTCTGGACTCACTGCACTGCATCCCCAGTGGTGCCAGTGCACTCTCTGGACTCACTGCAGTGCATCCCCAGTGGTGCCAGTGCACTCTCTGGACTCACTGCACTGCATCCCCAGTGGTGCCAGTGCACTCTCTGGACTCACTGCACTGCATCCCCAGTGGTGCCAGTGCACTCTCTGGACTCACTGCACTGCATCCCCAGTGGTGCCAGTGCACTCTCTGGACTCACTGCAGTGCATCCCCAGTGGTGCCAGTGCACTCTCTGGACTCACTGCACTGCATCCCCAGTGGTGCCAGTGCACTCTCTGGACTCACTGCAGTGCATCCCCAGTGGTGCCAGTGCACTCTCTGGACTCACTGCACTGCATCCCCAGTGGTGCCAGTGCACTCTCTGGACTCACTGCAGTGCATCCCCAGTGGTGCCAGTGCACTCTCTGGACTCACTGCAGTGCATCCCCAGTGGTGCCAGTGCACTCTCTGGACTCACTGCAGTGCATCCCCAGTGGTGCCAGTGCACTCTCTGGACTCACTGCAGTGCATCCCCAGTGGTGCCAGTGCACTCTCTGGACTCACTGCACTGCATCCCCAGTGGTGCCAGTGCACTCTCTGGACTCACTGCACTGCATCCCCAGTGGTGCCAGTGCACTCTCTGGACTCACTGCAGTGCATCCCCAGTGGTGCCAGTGCACTCTCTGGACTCACTGCACTGCATCCCCAGTGGTGCCAGTGCACTCTCTGGACTCACTGCAGTGCATCCCCAGTGGTGCCAGTGCACTCTCTGGACTCACTGCACTGCATCCCCAGTAGTGCCAGTGCACTCTCTGGACTCACTGCGCTGCATCCCCAGTGGTGCCTGTGCACTCTCTGGACTCACTGCGCTGCATCCCCAGTGGTGCCAGTGCACTCTCTGGACTCACTGCAGTGTATCCCCTCTGGTGCCAGTGCACTCTGTGGAGTCACTGCAGTGCATCCCCAGTGGTGCCAGTGCACTCTCTGGACTCAGTGCAATGCATCCCCAATGGTGCAAGTGCACTCTCTGGACTCACTGCACTGCATCCCCAGTGGAGCCAGTGCATTCTCTGGACTCACTGCACTGCATCCCCAGTGGTGCCAGTGCACTCTCTGGACTCACTGCACTGCATCCCCAGTGGTGCCAGTGCACTCTCTGGACTCACTGCATTGCATCCCCAGTGTGCCAGTGCACTCTATGGAATCACTGCAGTGCATCCCCAGTGGTGCCAGTGCACTCTCTGGACTCACTGCATTGCATCCCCAGTGTGCCAGTGCACTCTATGGAATCACTGCACTGCATCCCCAGTGGTGCCAGTGCACTCTCTGGAGTCACTTAACTGCATCACCAGTGGTGCCAGTGCTGTCTGTGGACTCACCGCAGTGCATCCCCAGTGGTGCCAGTGCACTCTCTGGACTCACTGCACTGCATCCCCAGTGGTGCCAGTGCACTCTCCAGAGTCACTGCAGTGCATCCCCAGTGGTGCCAGTGCACTCTCTGGACTCACTGCAGTGCATCCCCAGTGGTGCCAGTGCACTCTCTGGACTCACTGCAGTGCATCCCCGTTGGTGCCAGTGCACTCTCTGGACTCACTGCACTGCATCCCCAGAGTGCCAGTGCACTCTCTGGACTCACTGCAGTGCATCCCCAGTGGTGCCAGTGCACTCTCTGGACTCACTGCAGTGCATCCCCAGTGGTGCCAGTGCACTCTCTGGACTCACTGCACTCTGAATCATCCCCAGTGGTGCCAGTGCACTCTCTGGAGTCACTGCAGTGCATCCCCAGTGGTGCCAGTGCACTCTCTGGACTCACTGCAGTGCATCCCCAGTGGTGCCAGTGCACTCTCTGGACTCACTGCAGTGCAGGTCCAGAGGTGCCAGTGCACTCTCTGGACTCACTGCAGTGCATCGCCAGTGGTGCCAGTGCACTCTCTGGACTCACTGCAGTGAATCCCCAGTGGTGCCAGTGCACTCTCTGGACTCACTGCACTGCATCCCCAGTAGTGCCAGTTCAGTCTCTGGACTCACTGCACTGCATCCCCACTGGTGCCTTAGCACTCTCTGGACTCACTGCACTGCTCCAGCTGCGGCAGCCGCTCCAGCCGCTTAACCGCGGCATCCGCTCCAGCCGCGGCAGCCCCTCCAGCCGCGGCAGCCGCTCCAGCCGCGGCATCCGTTCCATCCGCGGCAGACGCGACAGACGCCCCAACCGCGGCAGCCTCTTCAGCCGCCCATCCGCGGCAGCCGCAGCAGCCGCTCCAACCGCGCCAGCCGCTCCAGCCGCGGCACCGCTCCAGCCGCTCCAGCCGCTCCAGCCGCGGCAGCCGCTCTACTCGGTAGCGGCTGGAGCGGCTGCCGCGGCTAGAGCGGCTGGAGCGGCTGCCGCGGCTGGAGCGGCTGCCGCGGTTGGAGCGGCTGCCGCGGATGGAGAGGCTGGAGCGGCTGCGGCGGCTGGAGCGGCTGCCGCGGTTGGAGCGGCTGGAGCGGCTGCCGCGGCTGGAGCGGCTGCCGCGGCTGGAGCGTCTAGAGCGTCTGCCGCGGCTGGAGGGGCTACCGCGGCTGGAGCGGCTGGTGCGGCTGGAGCGGCTGCCGCGGCTGGAGCAGTGCAGTGAGTCCAGAGAGTGCACTGGCACCACTGGGGATGCACTGCAGTGAGTCCACAGAGTCAACTGGCACCACTGGGGATGCAGTGCAGTGAGTCCAGAGAGTGCACTGGCACCACTGGGGATGCAGTGCAGTGAGTCCAGAGAGTGCACTGGCACAACTGGGGATGCAGTGCAGTGAGTCCAGAGAGTGTACTGGCACCACTGGGGATGCACTGCAGTGACTCTAGAGAGTGCACTGGCAGCAATGGGGATGCAGTGCAGTGAGTCCAGAGAGTGCACTGGCACCACTGGGGATGCAGTGCCGTGAGTCCAGAGAGTGCCCCGGCAACACTGGGGATGCACTAAAGTGACTGCAGAGAGTGCACTGGCACCACTGGGGATGCAGTGCCGCGAGTCCAGAGACTGCACAGGCACCACTGGGGATGCAGTGCAGTGAGTACAGAGAGTGCACTGGCACCACTGGGGATGCAGTGCAGTGATGCAGAGAGTGCACTGTCACCACTGGGGATGCTCTCTAGTAAGTCCCGAGAGTGCCCTGGCACCACTGGGGATGCACTGCAGTGAGTCCAGAGAGCGCCCTGGCACCACTGGGGATGCACTGCAGTGAGTCCAGAGAGTGCTCTGGCACCACAGGTAATGCAGTGCAGTGAGTCCAGAGAGTGCACTGGCACCACTGGGAATGCAGTGCAGTGACTCAGAGAGTGCAATGGCACCACTGAAGATGCATTGCAGTGAGTCTAGAGAGTTCACTGGCACCACTGCACTGGCAACACTGTCACTCCACTGCATCCCCACTGGTGCCAGTGCACTCTCTGGACTCACTGCAGTGCATCCCCAGTGGTGCCAGTGCACTCTCTTAACTCAATGCAGTGCATCCCCAGTGGGGCCAGTGCACTCTCTAGACTCACTGCAGTGCAGGTCCTGAGGTGCCAGTGAACTCTCTGGACTCACTGCAGTGCATAGCCAGTCGGGCCAGTGGACTCTCTGGACTCACTGCAGTGAATCCCCAGTGGTGCCAGTGCACTCTCTGGACTCACTGCACTGCATCCCCAGTGGTGCCAGTGCAGTCTCTGGACTCACTGCACTCCATCCCCAGTGGTGCCTTAGCACTCTCTGGACTCACTGCACTGCTCCAGCTGCGGCTGCTCCAGCCGCTTAGCCGCGGCATCCGCTCCAGCCGCGGCAGCCGCCCCAGCCGCGTTTTCCGCTCCAGCCGCGGTAGCCCCTCCAACCGCGGCAGCCTCTCCAGCCTCTCCAGCAGCGGCATCCGCAGCAGCCGCTCCAACCGCGCCAGACGCTCCTGCCGCGGCACCGCTCCAGCCGCCCCAGCCGCTCCAGCCGCGGCAGCCGCTCCAACCGCGGCAGCCGCTCCAGCCGTGGCAGCCGCTCCACTCGGTAGCGGCTGGAGCGGCTGCCGCGGCAAGAGCGGCAGCCGCGGCTGGAGCGGCTGGAGCGGCTACGGCGGCTGGAGCGGTTGCCGCGGTTGGAGCGGCTGGAGCGGCTGTCGCGGCTGGAGCGGCTGCCGCGGCTGGAGCGTCTGCCACGGCTGGAGGGGCTACCGCGGCTGGAGCGGATGCCGAGGCTGGAGCGGATGCCGCGGCTGGTGCGGCTGGAGCGGCTGCCGCGGCTGGAGCAGTGCAGTGAGTCCAGAGAGTGCACTGGCACCACTGGGGCTGCACTGGAGTCAGTGCAGAGAGTGCACTGGCACCACTGGGGATGCAGTGCAGTGAGTCCAGAGAGTGGCACTGGCACTCCACTGGCAGCACTGAGGATGCAGTGCAGTGAGTCCAGAGAGTGCACTGGCACCACTGGGGATGCACTGCAGTGAGTCCAGAGAGTGCACTGGCACCACTGGGGATGCACTGCAGTGAGTCCAGAGAGTGCACTGGCACCACTGGGGATGCAGTGCAGTGAGTCCAGAGAGTGCACTGGCACCACTGGGGATGCACTGCAGTGAGTCCAGAGAGTGCACTGGCACCACTGGGGATGCACTGCAGTGAGTGCAGAGAGTACAATGGCACCACTGGGGATGCAGTACAGTGAGTGCAGGGAGTGCACTGTCACCACTGGGGATACACTGCAGTGACTCCAGAGAGGACACTGGCAGCACTGGGGATGCAGTGCAGTGAGTCCAGAGAGTGCACTGGCACCACTGGGGATGCACTGCAGTGAGTCCAGAGAGTGCACTGGCACCACTGGGGATGCACTGCAGTGAGTCCAGAGAGTGCACTGGCACCACTGGGTATGCAGTGCAGTGAGTCCAGAGAGTGCACTGGCACCACTGGGGATGCAGTGCAGTGAGTCCAGAGAGTGCACTGGCACCACTGGGGATGCACTGCAGTGAGTCCAGAGAGTGCACTGGCACCACTGGGGATGCAGTGCAGTGAGTCCAGAGAGTGCACTGGCACCACTGGGGATGCAGTGCAGTGAGTCCAGAGAGTGCACTGGCACCACTGGGGATGCAGTGCAGTGAGTCCAGAGAGTGCACTGGCACCACTGGGGATGCAGTGCAGTGAGTCCAGAGAGTGCACTGGCACCACTGGGGATGCAGTGCAGTGAGTCCAGAGAGTGCACTGGCACCACTGGGGATGCACTGCAGTGAGTCCAGAGAGTGCACTGGCACCACTGGGGATGCAGTGCAGTGAGTCCAGAGAGTGCACTGGCACCACTGGGGATGCAGTGCAGTGAGTCCAGAGAGTGCACTGGCACCACTGGGGATGCACTGCAGTGACTCTAGAGAGTGCACTGGCACCACTGGGGATGCACTGCAGTGAGTCCAGAGAGTGCACTGGCACCACTGGGGATGCAGTGCAGTGAGTCCAGAGAGTGCACTGGCACCACTGGGGATGCACTGCAGTGAGTCCAGAGAGTGCACTGGCACCACTGGGGATGCAGTGCAGTGACTCCAGAGAGTGCACTGGCACCACTGGGGATGCAGTGCAGTGAGTCCAGAGAGTGCACTGGCACCACTGGGGATGCAGTGCAGTGAGTCCAGAGAGTGCACTGGCACCACTGGGGATGCAGTGCAGTGAGTCCAGAGAGTGCACTGGCACCACTGGGGATGCACTGCAGTGAGTCCAGAGAGTGCACTGGCACCACTGGGGATGCAGTACAGTGAGTCCACAGAGTGCACTGGCACCACTGGGGATGTAGTGCAGTGAGTCCAGAGAGTGCACTGGCACCACTGGGGATGCACTGCAGTGACTCCAGAGAGTGCACTGGCACCACTGGGATGCACTGCAGTGACTCTAGAGAGTGCACTGGCACCACTGGAGATGCACTACAGTGACTCCAGAGAGTGCACTGGCACCACTGGGGATGCACTGCAGTGACTCTAGAGAGTGCACTGGCACCACTGGGGATGCAGTGCAGTGAGTCCACAGAGTGCACTGGCACCACTGGGGATGCAGTGCAGTGAGTCCAGAGAGTGCACTGGCACCACTGGGGATGCACTGCAGTGAGTCCAGAGAGTGCACTGGCACCACTGGGGATGCACTGCAGTGAGTCCAGAGAGTGCACTGGCACCACTGGGGATGCAGTGCAGTGAGTCCAGAGAGTGCACTGGCACCACTGGGGATGCAGTGCAGTGAGTCCAGAGAGTGCACTGGCACCACTGGGGATGCACTGCAGTGACTCCAGAGAGTGCACTGGCACCACTGGGGATGCAGTGCAGTGAGTCCAGAGAGTGCACTGGCACCACTGGGGATGCACTGCAGTGAGTCCAGAGAGTGCACTGGCACCACTGGGGATGCAGTGCAGTGAGTCCAGAGAGTGCACTGGCACCACTGGGGATGCAGTGCAGTGAGTCCAGAGAGTGCACTGGCACCACTGGGGATGCAGTGCAGTGAGTCCAGAGAGTGCACTGGCACCACTGGGGATGCAGTGCAGTGAGTCCAGAGAGTGCACTGGCACCACTGGGGATGCAGTGCAGTGAGTCCAGAGAGTGCACTGGCACCACTGGGGATGCACTGCAGTGAGTCCAGAGAGTGCACTGGCACCACTGGGGATGCAGTGCAGTGAGTCCAGAGAGTGCACTGGCACCACTGGGGATGCAGTGCAGTGAGTCCAGAGAGTGCACTGGCACCACTGGGGATGCACTGCAGTGAGTCCAGAGAGTGCACTGGCACCACTGGGGATGCAGTGCAGTGAGTCCAGAGAGTGCACTGGCACCACTGGGGATGCAGTGCAGTGAGTCCAGAGAGTGCACTGGCACCACTGGGGATGCACTGCAGTGAGTCCAGAGAGTGCACTGGCACCACTGGGGATGCAGTGCAGTGAGTCCAGAGAGTGCACTGGCACCACTGGGGATGCAGTGCAGTGAGTCCAGAGAGTGCACTGGCACCACTGGGGATGCACTGCAGTGAGTCCAGAGAGTGCACTGGCACCACTGGGGATGCACTGCAGTGAGTCCAGAGAGTGCACTGGCACCACTGGGGATGCAGTGCAGTGAGTCCAGAGAGTGCACTGGCACCACTGGGGATGCACTGCAGTGACTCCAGAGAGTGCACTGGCACCACTGGGGATGCAGTGCAGTGAGTCCAGAGAGTGCACTGGCACCACTGGGGATGCACTGCAGTGAGTCCAGAGAGTGCACTGGCACCACTGGGGATGCACTGCAGTGAGTCCAGAGAGTGCACTGGCACCACTGGGGATGCAGTGCAGTGAGTCCACAGAGTGCACTGGCACCACTGGGGATGCAGTGCAGTGAGTCCAGAGAGTGCACTGGCACCACTGGGGATGCACTGCAGTGAGTCCAGAGAGTGCACTGGCACCACTGGGGATGCAGTGCAGTGAGTCCAGAGAGTGCACTGGCACCACTGGGGATGCAGTGCAGTGAGTCCAGAGAGTGCACTGGCACCACTGGGGATGCACTGCAGTGACTCTAGAGAGTGCACTGGCACCACTGGGGATGCAGTGCAGTGAGTCCAGAGAGTGCACTGGCACCACTGGGGATGCACTGCAGTGAGTCCAGAGAGTGCACTGGCACCACTGGGGATGCACTGCAGTGAGTCCAGAGAGTGCACTGGCACCACTGGGGATGCAGTGCAGTGAGTCCAGAGAGTGCACTGGCACCACTGGGGATGCAGTGCAGTGAGTCCAGAGAGTGCACTGGCACCACTGGGGATGCACTGCAGTGAGTCCAGAGAGTGCACTGGCACCACTGGGGATGCACTGCAGTGAGTCCAGAGAGTGCACTGGCACCACTGGGGATGCAGTGCAGTGAGTCCAGAGAGTGCACTGGCACCACTGGGGATGCACTGCAGTGAGTCCAGAGAGTGCACTGGCACCACTGGGGATGCAGTGCAGTGACTCCAGAGAGTGCACTGGCACCACTGGGGATGCAGTGCAGTGAGTCCAGAGAGTGCACTGGCACCACTGGGGATGCAGTGCAGTGAGTCCAGAGAGTGCACTGGCACCACTGGGGATGCAGTGCAGTGAGTCCAGAGAGTGCACTGGCACCACTGGGGATGCAGTGCAGTGAGTCCAGAGAGTGCACTGGCACCACTGGGGATGCAGTGCAGTGAGTCCAGAGAGTGCACTGGCACCACTGGGGATGCAGTGCAGTGAGTCCAGAGAGTGCACTGGCACCACTGGGGATGCACTGCAGTGACTCCAGAGAGTGCACTGGCACCACTGGGGATGCACTGCAGTGACTCCAGAGAGTGCACTGGCACCACTGGGGATGCACTGCAGTGACTCCAGAGAGTGCACTGGCACCACTGGGGATGCACTGCAGTGACTCCAGAGAGTGCACTGGCACCACTGGGGATGCAGTGCAGTGAGTCCAGAGAGTGCACTGGCACCACTGGGGATGCAGTGCAGTGAGTCCAGAGAGTGCACTGGCACCACTGGGGATGCACTGCAGTGAGTCCAGAGAGTGCACTGGCACCACTGGGGATGCAGTGCAGTGAGTCCAGAGAGTGCACTGGCACCACTGGGGATGCACTGCAGTGAGTCCAGAGAGTGCACTGGCACCACTGGGGATGCAGTGCAGTGAGTCCAGAGAGTGCACTGGCACCACTGGGGATGCAGTGCAGTGAGTCCAGAGAGTGCACTGGCACCACTGGGGATGCAGTGCAGTGAGTCCAGAGAGTGCACTGGCACCACTGGGGATGCACTGCAGTGAGTCCAGAGAGTGCACTGGCACCACTGGGGATGCACGTGCAGTGAGTCCAGAGAGTGCACTGGCACCACTGGGGATGCAGTGCAGTGAGTCCAGAGAGTGCACTGGCACCACTGGGGATGCAGTGCAGTGAGTCCAGAGAGTGCACTGGCACCACTGGGGATGCACTGCAGTGAGTCCAGAGAGTGCACTGGCACCACTGGGGATGCAGTGCAGTGAGTCCAGAGAGTGCACTGGCACCACTGGGGATGCACTGCAGTGAGTCCAGAGAGTGCACTGGCACCACTGGGGATGCAGTGCAGTGAGTCCAGAGAGTGCACTGGCACCACTGGGGATGCAGTGCAGTGAGTCCAGAGAGTGCACTGGCACCACTGGGGATGCAGTGCAGTGAGTCCAGAGAGTGCACTGGCACCACTGGGGATGCAGTGCAGTGAGTCCAGAGAGTGCACTGGCACCACTGGGGATGCAGTGCAGTGAGTCCAGAGAGTGCACTGGCACCACTGGGGATGCAGTGCAGTGAGTCCAGAGAGTGCACTGGCACCACTGGGGATGCAGTGCAGTGAGTCCAGAGAGTGCACTGGCACCACTGGGGATGCAGTGCAGTGAGTCCAGAGAGTGCACTGGCACCACTGGGGATGCAGTGCAGTGAGTCCAGAGAGTGCACTGGCACCACTGGGGATGCAGTGCAGTGAGTCCAGAGAGTGCACTGGCACCACTGGGGATGCAGTGCAGTGAGTCCAGAGAGTGCACTGGCACCACTGGGGATGCAGTGCAGTGAGTCCAGAGAGTGCACTGGCACCACTGGGGATGCACTGCAGTGAGTCCAGAGAGTGCACTGGCACCACTGGGGATGCAGTGCAGTGAGTCCAGAGAGTGCACTGGCACCACTGGGGATGCACTGCAGTGAGTCCAGAGAGTGCACTGGCACCACTGGGGATGCAGTGCAGTGAGTCCAGAGAGTGCACTGGCACCACTGGGGATGCAGTGCAGTGAGTCCAGAGAGTGCACTGGCACCACTGGGGATGCAGTGCAGTGAGTCCAGAGAGTGCACTGGCACCACTGGGGATGCAGTGCAGTGAGTCCAGAGAGTGCACTGGCACCACTGGGGATGCAGTGCAGTGAGTCCAGAGAGTGCACTGGCACCACTGGGGATGCACTGCAGTGAGTCCAGAGAGTGCACTGGCACCACTGGGGATGCACTGCAGTGAGTCCAGAGAGTGCACTGGCACCACTGGGGATGCACTGCAGTGAGTCCAGAGAGTGCACTGGCACCACTGGGGATGCACTGCAGTGAGTCCAGAGAGTGCACTGGCACCACTGGGGATGCAGTGCAGTGAGTCCAGAGAGTGCACTGGCACCACTGGGGATGCACTGCAGTGAGTCCAGAGAGTGCACTGGCACCACTGGGGATGCACTGCAGTGAGTCCAGAGAGTGCACTGGCACCACTGGGGATGCAGTGCAGTGAGTCCAGAGAGTGCACTGGCACCACTGGGGATGCACTGCAGTGAGTCCAGAGAGTGCACTGGCACCACTGGGGATGCAGTGCAGTGAGTCCAGAGAGTGCACTGGCACCACTGGGGATGCAGTGCAGTGAGTCCAGAGAGTGCACTGGCACCACTGGGGATGCACTGCAGTGAGTCCAGAGAGTGCACTGGCACCACTGGGGATGCACTGCAGTGAGTCCAGAGAGTGCACTGGCACCACTGGGGATGCACTGCAGTGAGTCCAGAGAGTGCACTGGCACCACTGGGGATGCAGTGCAGTGAGTCCAGAGAGTGCACTGGCACCACTGGGGATGCACTGCAGTGAGTCCAGAGAGTGCACTGGCACCACTGGGGATGCAGTGCAGTGAGTCCAGAGAGTGCACTGGCACCACTGGGGATGCACTGCAGTGAGTCCAGAGAGTGCACTGGCACCACTGGGATGCAGTGCAGTGAGTCCAGAGAGTGCACTGGCACCACTGGGGATGCACTGCAGTGAGTCCAGAGAGTGCACTGGCACCACTGGGGATGCACTGCAGTGAGTCCAGAGAGTGCACTGGCACCACTGGGGATGCACTGCAGTGAGTCCAGAGAGTGCACTGGCACCACTGGGGATGCACTGCAGTGAGTCCAGAGAGTGCACTGGCACCAGTGGGGATGCAGTGCAGTGAGTCCAGAGAGTGCACTGGCACCACTGGGGATGCAGTGCAGTGAGTCCAGAGAGTGCACTGGCACCACTGGGGATGCACTGCAGTGAGTCCAGAGAGTGCACTGGCACCACTGGGGATGCACTGCAGTGAGTCCAGAGAGTGCACTGGCACCACTGGGGATGCAGTGCAGTGAGTCCAGAGAGTGCACTGGCACCACTGGGGATGCACTGCAGTGAGTCCAGAGAGTGCACTGGCACCACTGGGGATGCAGTGCAGTGACTCTAGAGAGTGCACTGGCACCACTGGGGATGCAGTGCAGTGAGTCCAGAGAGTGCACTGGCACCACTGGGGATGCAGTGCAGTGAGTCCACAGAGTGCACTAGCACCACTGGCAATGCAGTGCTGTGAGTCCAGAGAGTGCACTGGCACCACTGGGGATGCAGTGCAGTGAGTCCAGAGAGGGCACTGGCACCACTGGGCATGCAGTACAGTGAGTCCACAGAGTGCACTGGCACCACTGGGGATGTAGTGCAGTGAGTCCAGAGAGTGCACTGGCACCACCGGGGATGCACTGCAGTGACTCCAGAGAGTACACTGGCACCACTGGTTATGCACTGCAGTGACTCTAGAGAGTGCACTGGCTTAACACTGGAGATGCACTACAGTGACTCCAGAGAGTGCACTGGCACCACTGGGGATGCACTGCAGTGACTCTAGAGAGTGCACTGGCACCACTGGGGATGCAGTGCAGTGAGTCCACAGAGTGCACTGGCACCACTGGGGATGCAGTGCAGTGAGTCCAGAGAGTGCACTGGCACCACTGGGGATGCACTGCAGTGAGTCCAGAGAGTGCACTGGCACCACTGGGGATGCACTGCAGTGAGTCCAGAGAGTGCACTGGCACCACTGGGGATGCACCCCGTGCAGTGAGTCCAGAGAGTGCACTGGCACCACTGGGGATGCAGTGCAGTGAGTCCAGAGAGTGCACTGGCACCACTGGGGATGCAGTGCAGTGAGTCCAGAGAGTGCACTGGCACCACTGGGATGCAGTGCAGTGAGTCCAGAGAGTGCACTGGCACCACTGGGGATGCACTGCAGTGAGTCCAGAGAGTGCACTGGCACCACTGGTAATGCACGTGCAGTGAGTCCAGAGAGTGCACTGGCACCTTGGGGATGCAGTGCAGTGAGTCCAGAGAGTGCACTGGCACCTTGGGGATGCAGTGCAGTGAGTCCAGAGAGTGCACTGGCACCACTGGGGATGCAGTGCAGTGAGTCCAGAGAGTGCACTGGCACCTTGGGGATGCAGTGCAGTGAGTCCAGAGAGTACACTGGCACCACTGGGGATGCACTGCAGTGAGTCCAGAGAGTGCACTGGCACCACTGGGGATGCAGTGCAGTGAGTCCAGAGAGTGCACTGGCACCACTGGTGATGCCGTGCAGTGAGTCCAGAGAGTGCACTGGCACCTTGGGGATGCAGTGCAGTGAGTCCAGAGAGTGCACTGGCACCACTGGGGATGCAGTGCAGTGAGTGCAGAGAGTGCACTGGCACCACTGGGGATGCAGTGCAGTGAGTCCAGAGAGTGCACTGGCACCACTGGGGATGCAGTGCAGTGAGTCCAGAGAGTACACTGGCACCTTGGGGATGCAGTGCAGTGAGTCCAGAGAGTGCACTGGCACCACTGGGGATGCAGTGCAGTGAGGCCAGAGAGTGCACTGGCACCACTGGTGATGCCGTGCAGTGAGTCCAGAGAGTGCACTGGCACCACTGGGGATGCAGTGCAGTGAGTCCAGAGAGTGCAGTGGCACCATTGGGGATGCAGTGCAGTGAGTCCACAGAGTGCACTGGCACCACTGGTGATGCAGTGCAGTGAGTCCAGAGAGTGCACTGGCACCACTGTGGATGCACTGCAGTGAGTCCAGAGAGTGCACTGGCACCACTGGTGATGCAGTGCAATGAGTCCAGAGAGCCACTGGCACCACTGGGGATGCACTGCAGTGAGTCCAGAGAGTGAACTGGCACCACTGGGGATGCAGTGCACTGAGTCCAGAGAGGGCACTGTCAGCAATGGGGATGCAGTGCAGTGAGTCCAGAGAGTGCACTGGCACCACTGGGGTTGCAGTGCAGTGAGACCAGAGACTTCACAGGCACCACTGGTGATGCAGTGCAGTGAGTCCTGAGAGTGCAATGGCACCACAGGGGATGCAATGCAGTGAGTCCAGAGAGTGCACTGGCACCACTGGGGATGCACTACAGTGAGTCCAGAGAGTGCACTGGCACCACTGGGGATGCACTGCAGTGAGTCCAGAGAGTGCACTGGCACCAACTGGAGCTGCACTGCTGTGAGTCCTGAGATTGCACTGGCACCACTGGGGATGCACTGCAGTGAGTCCAGAGACTTCACAGGCACCACTGGGGATGCAGTGCAGTGAGTCCAGAGAGTGAACTGGCACCACTGGGGATGCACTGCAATGAGTCCAGATAGTGCACTGGCACCACTGGGGATGCACTGCAGTGAGTCCAGAGACTTCACAGGCACCACTGGGGATGCAGTGCAGTGAGCTCAGAGATTGCACTGGCACCACTGGGGATGCACTGCAATGAGTCCAGATAGTGCACTGGCACCACTGGGGATGCAGTGCAGTGAGTCCACAGAGGGCACTGGCACCACTGGGGATGCAGTGCAGTGAGTCCAGAGAGTGCACTGGCACCACTGGGGATGCACTGCAGTGAGTCAAGAGAGTGCACTGGCACCACTGGGGATGCACCCCGGTGAGTCCAGAGAGTGCACTGGCACCACTGGGGATGCACCCCGGCAAGTCCAGAGAGTGCACTGTCACCACTGGGGATGCAGTGCAGTGAGTCCAGAGAGTGCACTGGCACCACTGTGGATGCACTGCACTGAGTCCAGAGAGTGCACTGGCACCACTGGGATGCAGTGCAGTGAGTCCAGAGAGTGCACTGGCACCAGTGGGGATGCACTGCAGTGAGTAAAGAGAATGCACTGGCACCGCTGCAGTTGCACCCCGGTGTTTTCAGAGAGTGCACTGGCACAACTGTGGATGCACTGCAGTGAGTCCAGAGAGCCACTGGCACCACTGGGGATGCACTGCAGTGAGTCCAGAGAGTGAACTGGCACCACTGGGGATGCAGTGCACTGAGTCCAGAGAGGGCACTGTCAGCAATGGGGATGCAGTGCAGTGAGTCCAGAGAGTGCACTGGCACCACTGGGGATGCAGTGCAGTGAGACCCTAGACTTCACAGGCACCACTGGGGATGCAGTGCAGTGAGTCCAGAGAGTGCACTGGCACCACTGGGGATGCAGTGCAGTGAGTCCTGAGAGTGCAAAGGCACCACAGGGGATGCACTGCAGTGAGTCCAGAGAGTGCACTGGCACCACTGGGGATGCACTACAGTGAGTCCAGAGAGTGCACTGGCACCACTGGGCATGCAGTGCAGTGAGTCCAGAGAGTGCACTGGCACCAACTGGAGCTGCACTGCTGTGAGTCCTGAGATTGCACTGGCACCACTGGGGATGCACTGCAGTGAGTCGAGAGACTTCACAGGCACCACTGGGGATGCAGTACAGTGAGTCCAGAGAGTGCACTGGCACCACTGGGGATTCAGTTCCGTGAGTCCAGAGAGTGAACTGGCACCACTGGGGATGTAGTGCAGTGAGTCCAGAGAGTGCACTCGCACCTCTGGGGATGCACCCCGGTGACGCCAGAGAGTGAACTGGCACCACAGGGGATGCACCCCGGTAAGTCCAGAGAGTGCACTGTCACCACTGGGGATGCAATGCAGTGAGTCCAGAGAGTGCACTGACACCACTGGGGATGTAGTGCAGTGAGTCCAGAGAGTGCACTGGCACCAGTGGGGATGCAGTGCAGTGAGTCCAGAGAGTGCACTGGTACCACTGGGGATGCAGTGCAGTGAGTCCAGAGAGTGCACTGGCACCACTGCGGATGCACTGCAGTGAGACCAGAGGTTGCAGTGGCACCACTGGGGATGCAGTGCAGTGAGTCCAGAGAGTGCACTGGTACGATTGGGGATGCACTGCAGTGAGTCCAGAGAGTGCACTGGCACCACTGGGGATGCACTGCAGTGAGTCCAGAGAGTGCACTGGCACCACTGCGGATGCAATGCAGTGAGTCCAGAGAGTGCACTGGCACCACTGGGGATGCACCCCGGCAAGTCCAGAGAGTGCACTGGCACCACTGGGGATGTAGCGCACTGAGTCCAGAGAGTGCACTGGCACCACTGGGGATGCAGTGCAGTGAGTCCAGAGAGTGCACTGGCACCACTGGGGATGCACCCCGGTGAGTCCAGAGAGTGCACTGGCACCACTGGGGATGCACTGCAGTGAGTCCAGAGAGGGCACTGGCACCACTGGGGATGCACTGCAGTGAGTCCAGATGTTAGCCTAGCAACCACATAATCACCAAGTGATTATATGAAGGTGCTTTATTCAGCGCTGGAAGCCGGGGCAGGTGCCCAAATCTGGCTTCAAGTCCCGTTACTTCCCAGCCATTATTTATACATACAATATTGCGTCAGGTATACATATTCATTACAGGTTGCAACAGCAGCCTCGCTTTTCATTCTAATTAGCTCCCCTCCCCTTTGCACATGCGTGGCGCACTCTGGTGGTCGTCCAGGTGGTCGTCCAGATGAAGTAAGGAGTCTTCCTCTCCGCTAAACTTTTCACCTTTCTTACTCGACGCATGCTCCCTCCGCTTCTTGGTTCTGCTTCAACTCATTTCATCATTTCCAGGCCCTTATCCAAGGTCAGGTTGTACCTGTTCCCTCCCAAGGTTTCCCTTCAATGATTCTTTTCATTGTTCAATGTACTCCCTAAGTATCCAGTATACATAGACTAATTGATAATGTAAGTACATTTGGCAATGCTTAATTATACTGTAGGTCCCATTACCTAAGAGACATTAGTAAAACATCCATTCGATTCTCCCCAACACTACCACAGAGACTGCACTGGCTCCACTGGGGATGCACCCGGCAAGTCCAGAGAGTGCACTGGCACCACTGGGGATGCAGTGCAGTGAGTCCAGAGAGTGCACTGGCACCACTGGGGATGCACTGCAGTGAGTCCAGAGAGTGCACTGGCACCACTGGGGATGCACTGCCGTGAGTCCAGAGAGTGCACTGGCACCACTGGGGATGCACTGCAGTGAGTCCAGAGAGTGCACTGGCACCACTGGGGATGCAGTGCAGTGAGTAAAGAGAGTGCACTGGCACCATTGGGGATGCAGTGCAGTGAGTCCAGAGAGTGCACTGGCACCACTGGGGATGCAGTGCAGTGAGCTCAGAGAGTGCACTGGCACCACTGGGGATGCAGGGCGCTGTGTCCAGAGAGTGCACTGGCACCACTGGGGATGCAGAGCAGTGAGTCCACAGAGGGCACTGGCACCACTGGGGATGCAGTGCAGTGAGTCCAGAGAGTGCACTGGCACCACTGGGGATGCACTGCAGTGAGTCCAGAGAGCCACTGGCACCAATGGGGATGCACTGCAGTGAGTCCAGAGAGTGAACTGGCACCACTGGGGATGCACTACAGTGAGTCCAGAGAGTGCACTGGCACCACTGGGGATGCACTGCAGTGAGTCCAGAGAGTGCACTGGCACCACTGGGGATGCACTGCAGTGAGTCCAGAGACTTCACAGGCACCACTGGGGATGCAGTGCAGTGACTCAGAGAGTGCACTGGCACCACTGGGGATGCACTGCAATGAGTCCAGATAGTGCACTGGCACCACTGGGGATGCACTGCAGTGAGTCCAGAGACTTCACAGGCACCACTGGGGATGCAGTGCAGTGAGCTCAGAGATTGCACTGGCACCACTGGGGATGCACTGCAATGAGTCCAGATAGTGCACTGGCACCACTGGGGATGCAGTGCAGTGAGTCCACAGAGGGCACTGGCACCACTGGGGATGCAGTGCAGTGAGTCCAGAGAGTGCACTGGCACCACTGGGGATGCACTGCAGTGAGTGCAGAGAGTGCACTGGCACCACTGGGGATGCACCCCGGTGAGTCCAGAGAGTGCACTGGCACCACTGGGGATGCACCCCGGCAAGTCCAGAGAGTGCACTGTCACCACTGGGGATGCAGTGCAGTGAGTCCAGAGAGTGCACTGGCACCACTGGGGATGCACTGCACTGAGTCCAGAGAGTGCACTGGCACCACTGGGATGCAGTGCAGTGAGTCCAGAGAGTGCACTGGCACCAGTGGGGATGCACTGCAGTGAGTAAAGAGAATGCACTGGCACCGCTGCAGTTGCACCCCGGTGTTTTCAGAGAGTGCACTGGCACAACTGTGGATGCACTGCAGTGAGTCCAGAGAGCCACTGGCACCACTGGGGATGCACTGCAGTGATTCCAGAGAGTGCACTGGCACCACTGGGGATGTAGTGCAGTGAGTCCAGAGAGTGCACTGGCACCAGTGGGGATGCAGTGCAGTGAGTCCAGAGAGTGCACTGGTACCACTGGGGATGCAGTGCAGTGAGTCCAGAGAGTGCACTGGCACCACTGCGGATGCACTGCAGTGAGACCAGAGGTTGCAGTGGCACCACTGGGGATGCAGTGCAGTGAGTCCAGAGAGTGCACTGGTACGATTGGGGATGCACTGCAGTGAGTCCAGAGAGTGCACTGGCACCACTGCGGATGCAATGCAGTGAGTCCAGAGAGTGCACTGGCACCACTGGGGATGCACCCCGGCAAGTCCAGAGAGTGCACTGGCACCACTGGGGATGTAGCGCACTGAGTCCAGAGAGTGCACTGGCACCACTGGGGATGCAGTGCAGTGAGTCCAGAGAGTGCACTGGCACCACTGGGTATGCACCCCGGTGAGTCCAGAGAGTGCACTGGCACCACTGGGGATGCACTGCAGTGAGTCCAGAGAGGGCACTGGCACTACTGGGGATGCACTGCAGTGAGTCCAGATGTTAGCCTAGCAACCACATAATCACCAAGTGATTATATGAAGGTGCTTTATTCAGCGCTGGAAGCCTGGGCAGGTGCCCAAATCTGGCTTCAAGTCCCGTTACTTCCCAGCCATTATTTATACATACAATATTGCGTCAGGTATACATATTCATTACAGGTTGCAACAGCAGCCTCGCTTTTCATTCTAATTAGCTCCCCTCCCCTTTGCACATGCGTGGCGCACTCTGGTGGTCGTCCAGGTGGTCGTCCAGATGAAGTAAGGAGTCTTCCTCTCCGCTAAACTTTTCACCTTTCTTACTCGACGCATGCTCCCTCCGCTTCTTGGTTCTGCTTCAACTCATTTCATCATTTCCAGGCCCTTATCCAAGGTCAGGTTGTACCTGTTCCCTCCCAAGGTTCCCCTTCAATGATTCTTTTCATTGTTCAATGTACTCCCTAAGTATCCAGTATACATAGATTAATTGATAATGTAAGTACATTTGGCAATGCTTAATTATACTGTAGGTCCCATTACCTAAGAGACATTAGTAAAACATCCATTCGATTCTCCCCAACAATACCACAGAGACTGCACTGGCTCCACTGGGGATGCAGTGCAGTGAGTCCAGAGAGTGCACAGGCACCACTGGGGATGCACTGCAGTGAGTCCAGAGAGTGCACTGGCACCACTGGGGATGCAGTGCAGTGAGTCCAGAGAGTGCACTGGCACCACTGGGGATGCAGTGCAGTGAGTCCAGAGAGTGCACTGGCACCACTGGGGATGCAGTACAGTGAGTCCAGAGAGTGCACTGGCACCACTGGGGATGCAGTGCAGTGAGTCCAGAGAGTGCACTGGCACCACTGGGGATGCAGTGCAGTGAGCTCAGAGAGTGCACTGGCACCACTGGGGATGCAGTGCGGTGTGTCCAGAGAGTGCACTGGCACCACTGGGGATGCAGTGCAGTGAGTCCACAGAGGGCACTGGCACCACTGGGGATGCAGTGCAGTGAGTCCAGAGAGTGCACTGGCACCACTGGGGATGCACTGCAGTGAGTCCAGAGAGTGCACTGGCACCACTGGGGATGCACGCCGGTGAGTCCAGAGAGTGCACTGGCACCACTGGGGATGCACCCCGGCAAGTCCAGAGAGTGCACTGTCACCACTGGGGATGCAGTGCAGTGAGTCCAGAGAGTGCACTGGCACCACTGGGGATGCAGTGCAGTGAGTCCAGAGAGTGCACTGGCACCACTGGGATGCAGTGCAGTGAGTCCAGAGAGTGCACTGGCACCAGTGGGGATGCACTGCAGTGAGTAAAGAGAATGCACTGGCACCACTGGTGATGCCGTGCAGTGAGTCCAGAGAGTGCACTGGCACCTTGGGGATGCAGTGCAGTGAGTCCAGAGAGTGCACTGGCACCTTGGGGATGCAGTGCAGTGAGTCCAGAGAGTGCACTGGCACCACTGGGGATGCAGTGCAGTGAGTCCAGAGAGTACACTGGCACCTTGGGGATGCAGTGCAGTGAGTCCAGAGAGTACACTGGCACCTTGGGGATGCACTGCAGTGAGTCCAGATAGTGCACTGGCACCACTGGGGATGCAGTGCAGTGAGTCCAGAGAGTGCACTGGCACCACTGGTGATGCCGTGCAGTGAGTCCAGAGAGTGCAGTGGCACCTTGGGGATGCAGTGCAGTGAGTCCAGAGAGTGCACTGGCACCACTGGGGATGCAGTGCAGTGAGTGCAGAGAGTGCACTGGCACCACTGGGGATGCAGTGCAGTGAGTCCAGAGAGTGCACTGGCACCACTGGGGATGCAGTGCAGTGAGTCCAGAGAGTACACTGGCACCTTGGGGATGCAGTGCAGTGAGTCCAGAGAGTGCACTGGCACCACTGGGGATGCAGTGCAGTGAGGCCAGAGAGTGCACTGGCACCACTGGTGATGCCGTGCAGTGAGTCCAGAGAGTGCACTGGCACCACTGGGGATGCAGTGCAGTGAGTCCAGAGAGTGCAGTGGCACCATTGGGGATGCAGTGCAGTGAGTCCACAGAGTGCACTGGCACCACTGGTGATGCAGTGCAGTGAGTCCAGAGAGTGCACTGGCACCACTGTGGATGCACTGCAGTGAGTCCAGAGAGTGCACTGGCACCACTGGTGATGCAGTGCAATGAGTCCAGAGAGCCACTGGCACCACTGGGGATGCACTGCAGTGAGTCCAGAGAGTGAACTGGCACCACTGGGGATGCAGTGCACTGAGTCCAGAGAGGGCACTGGCACCACTGGGGATGCACTGCAGTGAGTCCAGAGAGTGCACTGGCACCACTGGGGATGCACCCCGGCAAGTCCAGAGAGTGCACTCTCTGGATTCACTGACGTGCATCCCCAGTGCACTGGCACCACTGGGGATGCACCCCAGCAAGTCCAGAGAGTGCACTCTCTGGACTCACTGCACTGCATCCCCAGTGGTGCCATTGCACTCTCTGGACTCACTGCACTGCATCCCCAGTGGTGCCAGGGCACTCACTGGACTCACTGCACTGCATCCCCAGTGGTGCCAGTGCACTCACTGGACTCACTGTACTGCATCACCAGTGGTGCCAGTGCACTCTCTGGACTCACTGCACTGCATCCCCAGTGGTGCCAGTGCACTCTCTGGACTCACTGCACTGCATCCCCAAGGTGCCAGTGCACTCTCTGGACTCACTGCACTGCATCCCCAGTGGTGCCAGTGCACTCTCTGGACTCACTGCACTGCATCCCCAGTGGTGCCAGTGCACTCTCTGGAGTCACTGCACTGCATCCCCAGAAGTGCCAGTGCACTCTCTGGACTCACTGCACTGCATCCCCAGTGGTGCCAGTGCACTCTCTGGACTCACTGTCCTGCGTCCCCAGTGGTGCCAGTGCACTCTCTGGACTCACTGCAGTGCATCCCCAAGGTGCCAGTGCACTCTCTGGACTCACTGCACTGCATCCCCAGTGGTGCCAGTGCACTCTCTGGACTCACTGCACTGCATCCCCAGTGGTGCCAGTGCACTCTCTGGAATCACTGCAGTGCATCCCCACTGGTGCCAGTGCACTCTCTGGACTCACTGCACTGCATCACCTGTGGTGCCAGTGCACTCTTTGAACTCACCGCACTGCATCCCCAGTGGTGTCAGTGCACTCTCTGGACTCACTGCACTGCATCCCCAGTGGTGCCAGTGCACTCTGTGGACTCATCGCATTGCATCCCCAGTGGTGCCAGTGCACTCTCTGGAATCACTGCAGTGCAACCCAAGTGGTGCCAGTGCACTCTCTGCACTCACTGCAGTGCATCCCCAGTGGTGCCAGTGTACTCTCTGCCCTCACTGCAGTGCATCCCCAGTGGTGCCAGTGCAATCTCTGGGCTCACCGGGGTGCATCCCCAGTGGTGCCAGTGCACTCTCTGGACTCACTGCACTGCATCCACAGTGGTGCCAGTGCACTCTCTGGACTCACTGCACTGCATCCCCAGTGGTGCCAGTGCACTCTCTGCACTCACTGCACTGCATCCCCAGTGGTGCCAGTGCACTCTCTAGACTCACTGCACTGCATCCCCAGTGGTGCCAGTGCACTCTCTGGACTCACTGCACTGCATCCCCAGTGGTGCCAGTGCACTCTCTGGACTCACTGCACTGCATCCCCAGTGGTGCCAGTGCACTCTCTGGACTCACTGCGCTGCATCCCCAGTGGTGCCAGTGCACTCTCTGGACTCACTGCACTGCATCCCCAGTGGTGCCAGTGCACTCTCTGGACTCACTGCACTGCATCCCCAGTGGTGCCAGTGCACTCTCTGCACTCACTGCACTGCATCCCCAGTGGTGCCAGTGCACTATCTGGACTCATTGCAGTGCATCCCCAGTGGTGCCAGTGCACTCTCTGAGTCACTGCACTGCATTCCCAGTGGTGCCAGTGCACTCTCTGGACTCACTGCAGTGCAACCCAAGTGGTGCCAGTGCACTCTCTGGACTCACTGCACTGCAACCCCAGTGGTGCCAGTGCACTCTCTGGACTCACTGCAGTGCAGCTCCAGTTGGTGCCAGTGCAGTCTCTGGACTCACTGCACTGCATCCCCAGTGGTGCCAGTGCACTCTCTGGACTCACTGCACTGCATCCCCAAGGTGCCAGTGCACTCTCTGGACTCAAATGCACTGCATCTCCAGTGGTGCCCGTGCACTCTCTGGACTCACTGCAGTGCATCCCCAGTGGTGCCAGTGCACTCTCTGGACTCACTGCACTGCATCCCCAGTGGTGCCAGTGCACTCTCTGGACTCACTACAGTTCATCCCCAGTGGAGCCAGTGCACTCTCTGGACTCACTGCAGTGCATCCCCAGTGGTGCCAGTGCACTCTCTGGACTCACTGCACTCCATCCCCACTGGTTCCAGTCCACACTCTGGACTCACTGCACTGCATCCCCAGTGGTGCCAGTGCACTCTCTGCACTCATGCACTGCATCCCCAGTGGTGCCAGTGCACTCTTTGGACTCACTGCACTGCATGAACAGTGGTGCCAGTGCACTCTCTGGACTCACTGCACTGCATCCCCAGTGGTGCCAGTGTACTCTCTGGACTCACTGTAGTGCATCCCCAGTGGTGCCAGTGCAATCCCAGGACTCACTGCAGTGCAGCTGCAGTTGGTGCCAGTGCAGTCTCTGGACTCACTGCACTGCATCAACAGTGGTGCCAGTGCACTCTCTGGACTCACTGCAGTGCATCCCCAGTGGTGCCAGTGCACTCTCTGGACTCACTGCAGTGCATCCCCAAGGTGCCAGTGCACTCTCTGGACTCACTGCACTGCATCCCCAGTGGTGCCAGTGCACTCTCTGAACTCATGCACTGCATCCCCAGTGGTGCCAGTGCACTCTTTGGACTCACTGCACTGCATGAACAGTGGTGCCAGTGCACTCTCTGGACTCACTGCACTGCATCCCCAGTGGTGCCAGTGTACTCTCTGGACTCACTGTAGTGCATCCCCAGTGGTGCCAGTGCAATCCCAGGACTCACTGCAGTGCAGCTGCAGTTGGTGCCAATGCAGTCTCTGGACTCACTGCACTGCATCAACAGTGGTGCCAGTGCACTCTCTGGACTCACTGCAGTGCATCCCCAGTGGTGCCAGTGCACTCTCTGCACTCACTGCACTGCATCACCAGTGGTGCCAGTGCACTCTCTGGACTCAGTGCACTGCATCCCCAGTGGTGACAGAGCACTCTCTGGACTCACTGAAGTGCATCCCCAGTGGTGCCAGTGCACTCTCTGCACTCACTGCACTGCATCCCCAGTGGTGCCAGTGCACTCTCTGGACTCACTGCAGTGCATCCCCAGTAGTGCCAGTGCACTCTCTGGACTCACTGCACTGCATCCCCAGTGGTGCCAGTGCACTCTCTGGACTCACTGCAGTGCATCCCCAGTGGTGCCAGTGCACTCTCTGGACTCACTGCACTGCATCCCCAGTGGTGCCAGTGCACTCTCTGGACTCACTGCATTGCATCCCCAGTGGTGCCAGTGCACTCTCTGGACTCACTGCACTGCATCCCCAGTGGTGCCACTGCACTCTCTGGACTCACTGCACTGCATCACCATTGGTGCCAGGGCACTCTCTGGACTCACTGCACTGCATCCCCAGTGGTGCCAGTGCACTCTCTGGACTCACTGTACTGCATCCCCAGTGCTGACGGTGCACTCTCTGGACTCACTGCACTGCATCCCCAGTGGTGCCAGTGCACTCTCTGGACTCACTGCACTGCATCCCCAGTGGTGCCAGTGCACTCTCTGCACTCACTGTACTGCGTCCCCAGTGGTGCCAGTGCACTCTCTGGACTCACTGCAGTGCATCCCCAAGGTGCCAGTGCACTCTCTGGACTCACTGCACTGCATCCCCAGTGCTGACAGTGCACTCTCTGGACTCACTGCACTGCATCCCCAGTGGTGCCAGTGCACTCTCTGGACTCACTGCAGTGCATCCCCAAGGTGCCAGTGCACTCTCTGGACTCACTGCACTGCATCCCCAGTGGTGCCAGTGCACTCTCTGGACTCACTGCACTGCATCCCCAGTGGTGCCAGTGCACTCTCTGGAATCACTGCAGTGCATCCCCAGTGGTGCCAGTGCACTCTCTGGACTCACTGCACTGCATCACCTGTGGTGCCAGTGCACTCTCTGGACTCACTGCACTGCATCCCCAGTGGTGCCAGTGCACTCTCTGAACTCACCGCACTGCATCCCCAGTGGTGTCAGTGCACTCTCTGGACTCACTGCACTGCATCCCCAGTGGTGCCAGTGCACTCTCTGGACTCATCGCATTGAATCCCCAGTGGTGCCAGTGCACTCTCTGCCCTCACTGCAGTGCATCCCCAGTGGTGTCAGTGCACTCTCTGCACTCACTGCACTGCATCCCCAGTGGTGCCAGTGTACTCTCTGCCCTCACTGCAGTGCATCCCTAGTGGTGCCAGTGCAATCTCTGGGCTCACCGGGGTGCATCCCCAGTGGTGCCAGTGCACTCTCTGGACTCACTGCACTGCATCCACAGTGGTGCCAGTGCACTCTCTGGACTCACTGCACTGCATCCCCAGTGGTGCCAGTGCACTCTCTGCACTCACTGCACTGCATCCCCAGTGGTGCCAGTGCACTCTCTGGACTCATTGCACTGCATCCCCAGTGGTGCCAGTGCACTCTCTGGACTCACTGCAGTGCATCCGCAGTGGTGCCAGTGCACTCTCTGGACTCACTGCACTGCATCCCCAGTGGTGCCAGTGCACTCTCTGGACTCACTGCGCTGCATCCCCAGTGGTGCCAGTGCACTCTCTGGACTCACTGCACTGCATCCCCAGTGGTGCCAGTGCACTCTCTGCACTCACTGCACTGCATCCCCAGTGGTACCAGTGCACTATCTGGACTCATTGCAGTGCATCCCCAGTGGTGCCAGTGCACTCTCTGAGTCACTGCACTGCATTCCCAGTGGTGCCAGTGCACTCTCTGGACTCACTGCAGTGCATCCCAAGTGGTGCCAGTGCACTCTCTGGACTCACTGCACTGCAACCCCAGTGGTGTCAGTGCACTCTCTGGACTCACTGCAGTGCACCCCCACTGGTGCCAGTGCACTCTCTGGACTCACTGCACTGCATCCCCAGTGGTGCCAGTGCACTCTCTGGACTCACTGCACTGCATCCCCAAGGTGCCAGTGCACTCTCTGGACTCAACTGCACTGCATCCCCAGTGGTGCCAGTGCACTCTCTGGACTCACTGCACTGCATCCCCAGTGGTGCCAGTGCACTCTCTGGACTCACTGCATTGCATCCCCATTGGTGCCAGTGCACTGTCTGCACTCACTGCACTGCATCCCCAGTGGTGCCAGTGCACTCTCTGGAGTCACTGCACTGCATCCCCAGTGGTGCCAGTGCACTCTCTGGACTCACTGCACTCCATCCCCACTTGTTCCAGTCCACACTCTGGACTCACTGCACTGCATCCCCAGTGGTGCCAGTGCACTCTCTGCACTCATGCACTGCATCCCCAGTGGTGCCAGTGCACTCTTTGGACTCACTGCACTGCATGAACAGTGGTGCCAGTGCACTCTCTGGACTCACTGCACTGCATCCCCAGTGGTGCCAGTGTACTCTCTGGACTCACTGTAGTGCATCCCCAGTGGTGCCAGTGCAATCCCAGGACTCACTGCAGTGCAGCTCCAGTTGGTGCCAGTGCAGTCTCTGGACTCACTGCACTGCATCAACAGTGGTGCCAGTGCACTCTCTGGACTCACTGCAGTGCATCCCCAGTGGTGCCAGTGCACTCTCTGCACTCACTGCACTGCATCACCATTGGTGCCAGTGCACTCTCCGGACTCACTGCAGTGCATTCGCAGTGGTGCCAGTGCACTCTTTCGAGTCACTGCAGTGCATCCCCAGTGGTGCCAGTGCACTCTCTGGACTCACTGCAGTGCATCCCCAGTGGTGCCAGTGCACTCTCTGGACTCACTGCAGTGCATCCCCAGTGGTGCCAGTGCACTCTCTGGACTCACTGCACTGCATCCCCAGTGGTGCCAGTGCACTCTCTGGACGCACTGCATTGCATCCCCAGTGGTGCCAGTGCACTCTCTGGACTCACTGCACTGCATCCCCAGTGGTGCCAGTGTACTCTCTGGACTCACTGCACTGCATCACCATTGGTGCCAGGGCACTCTCCGGACTCACTGCAGTGCATCCGCAGTGGTGCCAGTGCACTCTTTCGAGTCACTGCAGTGCATCCCCAGTGGTGCCAGTGCACTCTCTGGACTCACTGCACTGCATCCCCAGTGGTGCCAGTGCACTCTCTGCACTCACTGCACTGCATCCCCAGTGTTCCCAGAGCACTCTCTGGACTCACTGCAGTGCATCCCCAGTGGTGCCAGTGCACTCTCTGGACTCACTGCCGTGCATCCCCAGTGGTGCCAGTGCACTCTCTAGACTCACTGTGCTGCATCCCCAGTGGTGCCACTGCACTCTCTGGACTCACTGCAGTGCATCACCATTGGTGCCAGGGCACTCTCCGGACTCACTGCAGTGCATCCGCAGTGGTGCCAGTGCACTCTTTCGAGTTACTGCACTGCATCCCCATTAGTGCCAGTGCATTCTCTGGACTCACTGCACTGCATCCCCAGTGCTGACAGTGCACTCTCTGGACTCACTGCAGTGCATCCCCAGTGGTGCCAGTGCACTCTCTGGACTCACTGCAGTGCATCCCCAGTGGTGCCAGTGCACTCTCCGGACTCACTGCACTGCATCCCCAGTGGTGCCACTGCACTCTCTGGACTCACTGCACTGCATCCCCAGTGGTGCCAGTGCACTCTCTGCACTCACTGCACTGCATCCCCAGTGGTGCCAGTGCACTCCCTGGACTCACTGCAGTGCATCCCCAGTGGTGCCAGTGCACTCTCTGGATTCACTGCAGTGCATCCCCTGTGGTGCCAGTGCACTCTCTGGACTCACTGCAGTGCAGCCCCTGAGGTGCCAGTGTACTCTCTGGACTCACTGCACTGCATTCGCAGTGGTGCCAGTGCACTCTGTGGAGTCACTACACTGCATCCCCGGTGTTCCCAGAGCACTCTCTGGACTCACCGAGGTGCATCCCCAGTGGTGCCAGTGCACTCTCTGGACTCACCGCACTGCATCCCCAGTGGTGCCAGTGCACTCTCTGGACTCACTGCAGTGCAGCCCCTGAGGTGCCAGTGTACTCTCTGACTCACTGCACTGCATCCCCAGTGGTGCCAGTGCACTCTCTGGACTCACTACACTGCATCCCCAGTGGTGCCAGTGCACTCTCTGGACTCACTGCAGTGCATCCCCAGTGGTGCCAGTGCACTCTCTGCACTCACTGCACTGCATCCCCAGTGGTGCCAGTGCAATCTCAGGACTCACTGCAGTGCAGCTCCAGTTGGTGCCAGTGCAGTCTCTGGACTCACTGCACTGCACCCCCACTGGTGCCAGTGCACTCTCTGGACTCACTGCACTGCATCCCCAGTGGTGACAGTGCACTCTCTGGACTCACTGCAGTGCATCCCCTGTGGTGCCATTGCACTCTCTGGACTCACTGCACTGCATCCCCAGTGGTGCCTGTGCACTCTCTTGAGTCACTGCACTGCATCCCCAGTGGAGCCAGTGCACTCTATGGACTCACTGCACTGCATCCCCAGTGGTGCCAGTGCACTCTCTGCACTCACTGCAGTGCATCCCCAGTGGTGCCAGTGTACTCTCTGGACTCACTGCACTGCATCCCCAGTGGTGACAGTGCACTCTCTGGATTCACTGCAGTGCATCCCCTGTGGTGCCAGTGCACTCTCTGGACTCACTGCAGTGCAGCTCCTGAGGTGCCAGTGTACTCTCTGGACTCACTGCACTGCATCCGCAGTGGTGCCAGTGCACTCTCTGGAGTCACTACACTGCATCCCCGGTGTTCCCAGAGCACTCTCTGGACTCACCGAGGTGCATCCCCAGTGGTGCCAGTGCACTCTCTGGACTCACCGCACTGCATCCCCAGTGGTGCCAGTGCACTCTCTGGACTCACTGCAGTGCAGCCCCTGAGGTGCCAGTGTACTCTCTGGACTCACTGCACTGCATCCCCAGTTGTGCCAGTGCACTCTCTGGAGTCACTACACTGCATCCCCAGTGGTGCCAGTGCACTCTCTGGACTCACTGCAGTGCATTTCCAGTGGTGCCAGTGTAGTCTCTGGACGCACTGCACTGCATCCCCAGTGGTGCCAGTGCAATCTCAGGACTCACTGCAGTGCAGCTCCAGTTGGTGCCAGTGCAGTCTCTGGACTCACTGCACTGCACCCCCACTGGTGCCAGTGCACTCTCTGGACTCACTGCACTGCATCCCCAGTGGTGACAGTGCACTCTCTGGACTCACTGCAGTGCATCCCCTGTGGTGCCATTGCACTCTCTGGACTCACTGCACTGCATCAACAGTGGTGCCTGTGCACTCTCTTGAGTCACTGCACTGCATCCCCAGTGGAGCCAGTGCACTCTATGGACTAACTGCACTGCATACCCAGTGGTGCCAGTGCACTCTCTGGACTCACTGCAGTGCATCCCCAGTGGTGCCAGTGCACTCTCTGCACTCACTGCACTGCATCCCCAGTGGTGCCAGTGCACTCTCTGGATCACTGCACTGCATCACCATTGGTGCCAGGGCACTCTCCGGACTCACTGCAGTGCATCCCCAGTGGTGCCAGTGCACTCTTTCGAGTCACTGCACTGCATCCCCAGTGGTGCCAGTGCATTCTCTGGACTCACTGCAGTGCATCCCCAGTGGTGCCAGTGCACTCTCTGGACTCACTGCAGTGCATCCCAAGTGGTGCCAGTGCACTCTCTGGACTCACTGCACTGCATCCCCAGTGCTGACAGTGCACTCTCTGGACTCACTGCACTGCATCCCCAGTGGTGCCAGTGCACTCCCTGGACTCAGTGCACTGCATTCCCAGTGTTGCCAGTGCACTCTCTGGACTCACAGCAGTGCATCCCCAGTGGTGCCAGTGCACTCTCTGGACTCACTGCACTGCATCCCCAGTGGTGCCAGTGCACTCTCTGGACGCACTGCAGTGCATCCCCTTTTTGTGCCAGTGCACTCTCTGGACTCACTGCACTGCATCCCCAGTGGTGCCAGTGCACTCTCTGGACTCACTGCACTGCATCCCCAGTGGTGCCAGAGCACTTTGTTGACTCACTGCAGTGCATCCGCAGTGGTGCCAGTGCACTCTTTCGAGTCACTGCACTGCATCCCCATTAGTGCCAGTGCATTCTCTGGACTCATTGCAGTACATCCCCAGTGGTGCCAGTGCACTCTCTGGACTCACTGCACTGCATCCCCAGTGGTGCCAGTGCACTCTCTGGACTCACTGCACTGCATCCCCAGTGGTGCCAGAGCACTTTGTTGACTCACTGCAGTGCATCCGCAGTGGTGCCAGTGCACTCTTTCGAGTCACTGCACTGCATCCCCATTAGTGCCAGTGCATTCTCTGGACTCATTGCAGTACATCCCCAGTGGTGCCAGTGCACTCTCTGCACTCATGCACTGCATCCCCAGTGGTGCCAGTGCACTCTCCGGACTCACTGCACTGCATCCCCAGTGGTGCCACTGCACTCTCTGGACTCACTGCACTGCATCCCCAGTGGTGCCAGTGCACTCTCTGCACTCACTGCACTGCATCCCCAGTGGTGCCAGTGCACTCCCTGGACTCACTGCAGTGCATCCCCAGTGGTGCCAGTGCACTCTCTGGATTCACTGCAGTGCATCCCCTGTGGTGCCAGTGCACTCTCTGGACTCACTGCAGTGCAGCCCCTGAGGTGCCAGTGTACTCTCTGGACTCACTGCACTGCATTCGCAGTGGTGCCAGTGCACTCTGTGGAGTCACTACACTGCATCCCCGGTGTTCCCAGAGCACTCTCTGGACTCACCGAGGTGCATCCCCAGTGGTGCCAGTGCACTCTCTGGACTCACCGCACTGCATCCCCAGTGGTGCCAGTGCACTCTCTGGACTCACTGCAGTGCAGCCCCTGAGGTGCCAGTGTACTCTCTGACTCACTGCACTGCATCCCCAGTGGTGCCAGTGCACTCTCTGGACTCACTACACTGCATCCCCAGTGGTGCCAGTGCACTCTCTGGACTCACTGCAGTGCATCCCCAGTGGTGCCAGTGCACTCTCTGCACTCACTGCACTGCATCCCCAGTCGTGCCAGTGCAATCTCAGGACTCACTGCAGTGCAGCTCCAGTTGGTGCCAGTGCAGTCTCTGGACTCACTGCACTGCACCCCCACTGGTGCCAGTGCACTCTCTGGACTCACTGCACTGCATCCCCAGTGGTGACAGTGCACTCTCTGGACTCACTGCAGTGCATCCCCTGTGGTGCCATTGCACTCTCTGGACTCACTGCACTGCATCCCCAGTGGTGCCTGTGCACTCTCTTGAGTCACTGCACTGCATCCCCAGTGGAGCCAGTGCACTCTATGGACTCACTGCACTGCATCCCCAGTGGTGCCAGTGCACTCTCTGCACTCACTGCAGTGCATCCCCAGTGGTGCCAGTGTACTCTCTGGACTCACTGCACTGCATCCCCAGTGGTGACAGTGCACTCTCTGGATTCACTGCAGTGCATCCCCTGTGGTGCCAGTGCACTCTCTGGACTCACTGCAGTGCAGCTCCTGAGGTGCCAGTGTACTCTCTGGACTCACTGCACTGCATCCGCAGTGGTGCCAGTGCACTCTCTGGAGTCACTACACTGCATCCCCGGTGTTCCCAGAGCACTCTCTGGACTCACCGAGGTGCATCCCCAGTGGTGCCAGTGCACTCTCTGGACTCACCGCACTGCATCCCCAGTGGTGCCAGTGCACTCTCTGGACTCACTGTAGTGCAGCCCCTGAGGTGCCAGTGTACTCTCTGGACTCACTGCACTGCATCCCCAGTTGTGCCAGTGCACTCTCTGGAGTCACTACACTGCATCCCCAGTGGTGCCAGTGCACTCTCTGGACTCACTGCAGTGCATTTCCAGTGGTGCCAGTGTAGTCTCTGGACGCACTGCACTGCATCCCCAGTGGTGCCAGTGCAATCTCAGGACTCACTGCAGTGCAGCTCCAGTTGGTGCCAGTGCAGTCTCTGGACTCACTGCACTGCACCCCCACTGGTGCCAGTGCACTCTCTGGACTCACTGCACTGCATCCCCAGTGGTGACAGTGCACTCTCTGGACTCACTGCAGTGCATCCCCTGTGGTGCCATTGCACTCTCTGGACTCACTGCACTGCATCAACAGTGGTGCCTGTGCACTCTCTTGAGTCACTGCACTGCATCCCCAGTGGAGCCAGTGCACTCTATGGACTAACTGCACTGCATACCCAGTGGTGCCAGTGCACTCTCTGGACTCACTGCAGTGCATCCCCAGTGGTGCCAGTGCACTCTCTGCACTCACTGCACTGCATCCCCAGTGGTGCCAGTGCACTCTCTGGATCACTGCACTGCATCACCATTGGTGCCAGGGCACTCTCCGGACTCACTGCAGTGCATCCCCAGTGGTGCCAGTGCACTCTTTCGAGTCACTGCACTGCATCCCCAGTGGTGCCAGTGCATTCTCTGGACTCACTGCAGTGCATCCCCAGTGGTGCCAGTGCACTCTCTGGACTCACTGCAGTGCATCCCAAGTGGTGCCAGTGCACTCTCTGGACTCACTGCACTGCATCCCCAGTGCTGACAGTGCACTCTCTGGACTCACTGCACTGCATCCCCAGTGGTGCCAGTGCACTCCCTGGACTCAGTGCACTGCATTCCCAGTGTTGCCAGTGCACTCTCTGGACTCACAGCAGTGCATCCCCAGTGGTGCCAGTGCACTCTCTGGACTCACTGCACTGCATCCCCAGTGGTGCCAGTGCACTCTCTGGACGCACTGCAGTGCATCCCCTTTTTGTGCCAGTGCACTCTCTGCACTCACTGCACTGCATCCCCAGTGGTGCCAGTGCACTCTCTGGACTCACTGCACTGCATCCCCAGTGGTGCCAGAGCACTTTGTTGACTCACTGCAGTGCATCCGCAGTGGTGCCAGTGCACTCTTTCGAGTCACTGCACTGCATCCCCATTAGTGCCAGTGCATTCTCTGGACTCATTGCAGTACATCCCCAGTGGTGCCAGTGCACTCTCTGGACTCACTGCACTGCATCCCCAGTGGTGCCAGTGCACTCTCTGGACTCACTGCACTGCATCCCCAGTGGTGCCAGAGCACTTTGTTGACTCACTGCAGTGCATCCGCAGTGGTGCCAGTGCACTCTTTCGAGTCACTGCACTGCATCCCCATTAGTGCCAGTGCATTCTCTGGACTCATTGCAGTACATCCCCAGTGGTGCCAGTGCACTCTCTGCACTCATGCACTGCATCCCCAGTGGTGCCAGTGCACTCTTTGGACTCACTGCACTGCATGAACAGTGGTGCCAGTGCACTCTCTGGACTCACTGCACTGCATCCCCAGTGGTGCCAGTGTACTCTCTGGACTCACTGTAGTGCATCCCCAGTGGTGCCAGTGCAATCCCAGGACTCACTGCAGTGCAGCTCCAGTTGGTGCCAGTGCAGTCTCTGGACTCACTGCATTGCATCCCCAGTGGTGCCAGTGCACTCTCTGGACTCACTGCAGTGCATCCCCAGTGGTGCCAGTGCACTCTCTGCACTCACTGCACTGCATCACCATTGGTGCCAGTGCACTCTCCGGACTCACTGCAGTGCATTCGCAGTGGTGCCAGTGCACTCTTTCGAGTCACTGCAGTGCATCCCCAGTTGTGCCAGTGCACTCTCTGGACTCACTGCACTGCATCCCCAGTGGTGCCAGTGCACTCTCTGGACTCACTGCAGTGCATCCCCAGTGGTGCCAGTGCACTCTCTGGACTCACTGCACTGCATCCCCAGTGGTGCCAGTGCACTCTCTGGACGCACTGCATTGCATCCCCAGTGGTGCCAGTGCACTCTCTGGACTCACTGCACTGCATCCCCAGTGGTGCCAGTGTACTCTCTGGACTCACTGCACTGCATCACCATTGGTGCCAGGGCACTCTCCGGACTCACTGCAGTGCATCCGCAGTGGTGCCAGTGCACTCTTTCGAGTCACTGCAGTGCATCCCCAGTGGTGCCAGTGCACTCTCTGGACTCACTGCACTGCATCCCCAGTGGTGCCAGTGCACTCTCTGCACTCACTGCACTGCATCCCCAGTGTTCCCAGAGCACTCTCTGGACTCACTGCAGTGCATCCCCAGTGGTGCCAGTGCACTCTCTGGACTCACTGCCGTGCATCCCCAGTGGTGCCAGTGCACTCTCTAGACTCACTGTGCTGCATCCCCAGTGGTGCCACTGCACTCTCTGGACTCACTGCAGTGCATCACCATTGGTGCCAGGGCACTCTCCGGACTCACTGCAGTGCATCCGCAGTGGTGCCAGTGCACTCTTTCGAGTTACTGCACTGCATCCCCATTAGTGCCAGTGCATTCTCTGGACTCACTGCACTGCATCCCCAGTGCTGACAGTGCACTCTCTGGACTCACTGCAGTGCATCCCCAGTGGTGCCAGTGCACTCTCTGGACTCACTGCAGTGCATCCCCAGTGGTGCCAGTGCACTCTCCGGACTCACTGCACTGCATCCCCAGTGGTGCCAGTGCACTCTCTGGACTCACTGCACTGCATCCCCAGTGGTGCCAGTGCACTCTCTGCACTCACTGCACTGCATCCCCAGTGGTGCCAGTGCACTCCCTGGACTCACTGCAGTGCATCCCCAGTGGTGCCAGTGCACTCTCTGGATTCACTGCAGTGCATCCCCTGTGGTGCCAGTGCACTCTCTGGACTCACTGCAGTGCAGCCCCTGAGGTGCCAGTGTACTCTCTGGACTCACTGCACTGCATTCGCAGTGGTGCCAGTGCACTCTGTGGAGTCACTACACTGCATCCCCGGTGTTCCCAGAGCACTCTCTGGACTCACCGAGGTGCATCCCCAGTGGTGCCAGTGCACTCTCTGGACTCACTGCACTGCATCCCCAGTGGTGCCAGTGCACTCTCTGGACTCACTGCAGTGCAGCCCCTGAGGTGCCAGTGTACTCTCTGACTCACTGCACTGCATCCCCAGTGGTGCCAGTGCACTCTCTGGACTCACTACACTGCATCCCCAGTGGTGCCAGTGCACTCTCTGGACTCACTGCAGTGCATCCCCAGTGGTGCCAGTGCACTCTCTGCACTCACTGCACTGCATCCCCAGTGGTGCCAGTGCAATCTCAGGACTCACTGCAGTGCAGCTCCAGTTGGTGCCAGTGCAGTCTCTGGACTCACTGCACTGCACCCCCACTGGTGCCAGTGCACTCTCTGGACTCACTGCACTGCATCCCCAGTGGTGACAGTGCACTCTCTGGACTCACTGCAGTGCATCCCCTGTGGTGCCATTGCACTCTCTGGACTCACTGCACTGCATCCCCAGTGGTGCCTGTGCACTCTCTTGAGTCACTGCACTGCATCCCCAGTGGAGCCAGTGCACTCTATGGACTCACTGCACTGCATCCCCAGTGGTGCCAGTGCACTCTCTGCACTCACTGCACTGCATCCCCAGTGGTGCCAGTGTACTCTCTGGACTCACTGCACTGCATCCCCAGTGGTGACAGTGCACTCTCTGGATTCACTGCAGTGCATCCCCTGTGGTGCCAGTGCACTCTCTGGACTCACTGCAGTACAGCTCCTGAGGTGCCAGTGTACTCTCTGGACTCACTGCACTGCATCCGCAGTGGTGCCAGTGCACTCTCTGGAGTCACTACACTGCATCCCCGGTGTTCCCAGAGCACTCTCTGGACTCACCGAGGTGCATCCCCAGTGGTGCCAGTGCACTCTCTGGACTCACCGCACTGCATCCCCAGTGGTGCCAGTGCACTCTCTGGACTCACTGCAGTGCAGCCCCTGAGGTGCCAGTGTACTCTCTGGACTCACTGCACTGCATCCCCAGTTGTGCCAGTGCACTCTCTGGAGTCACTACACTGCATCCCCAGTGGTGCCAGTGCACTCTCTGGACTCACTGCAGTGCATTTCCAGTGGTGCCAGTGTAGTCTCTGGACGCACTGCACTGCATCCCCAGTGGTGCCAGTGCAATCTCAGGACTCACTGCAGTGCAGCTCCAGTTGGTGCCAGTGCAGTCTCTGGACTCACTGCACTGCACCCCCACTGGTGCCAGTGCACTCTCTGGACTCACTGCACTGCATCCCCAGTGGTGACAGTGCACTCTCTGGACTCACTGCAGTGCATCCCCTGTGGTGCCATTGCACTCTCTGGACTCACTGCACTGCATCAACAGTGGTGCCTGTGCACTCTCTTCAGTCACTGCACTGCATCCCCAGTGGAGCCAGTGCACTCTATGGACTAACTGCACTGCATACCCAGTGGTGCCAGTGCACTCTCTGGACTCACTGCAGTGCATCCCCAGTGGTGCCAGTGCACTCTCTGCACTCACTGCACTGCATCCCCAGTGGTGCCAGTGCACTCTCTGGATCACTGCACTGCATCACCATTGGTGCCAGGGCACTCTCCGGACTCACTGCAGTGCATCCCCAGTGGTGCCAGTGCACTCTTTCGAGTCACTGCACTGCATCCCCAGTGGTGCCAGTGCATTCTCTGGACTCACTGCAGTGCATCCCCAGTGGTGCCAGTGCACTCTCTGGACTCACTGCAGTGCATCCCAAGTGGTGCCAGTGCACTCTCTGGACTCACTGCACTGCATCCCCAGTGCTGACAGTGCACTCTCTGGACTCACTGCACTGCATCCCCAGTGGTGCCAGGGCACTCCCTGGACTCAGTGCACTGCATTCCCAGTGTTGCCAGTGCACTCTCTGGACTCACAGCAGTGCATCCCCAGTGGTGCCAGTGCACTCTCTGGACTCACTGCACTGCATCCCCAGTGGTGCCAGTGCACTCTCTGGACGCACTGCAGTGCATCCCCTTTTTGTGCCAGTGCACTCTCTGCACTCACTGCACTGCATCCCCAGTGGTGCCAGTGCACTCTCTGGACTCACTGCACTGCATCCCCAGTGGTGCCAGAGCACTTTGTTGACTCACTGCAGTGCATCCGCAGTGGTGCCAGTGCACTCTTTCGAGTCACTGCACTGCATCCCCATTAGTGCCAGTGCATTCTCTGGACTCATTGCAGTACATCCCCAGTGGTGCCAGTGCACTCTCTGGACTCACTGCACTGCATCCCCTGTGGTGCCAGTGCACTCTCTGGACTCACTGCAGTGCATCCCCAGTGGTGCCAGTGCACTCTCTGGACTCACTGCACTGCATCCCCAGTGCTGACAGTGCACTCTCTGGACTCACTGCACTGCATCCCCAGTGGTGCCAGTGCACTCTCTGGACTCACTGCACTGCATCCCCAGTGGTGCCAGTGCACTCTCCGGACTCACTGCACTGAATCCCCAGTGGTGCCAGTGCACTCTCTGGACTCACTGCAGTGCATCCCCAGTGGTGCCAGTGCACTCTCTGGACTCACGGCACTGCATCCCCAGTGGTGCCAGTGCACTCTCTGCACTCACTGCACTGCATCCCCAGTGGTGCCAGTGCACTCTCTGGACTCACTGCACTGCATCCCCAGTGGTGACAGTGCACTCTCTGGAATCACTGCAGTGCATCCCCTGTGGTGCCAGTGCACTCTCTGGACTCACTGCAGTGCAGCCCCTGAGGTGCCAGTGTACTCTCTGGACTCACAGCACTGCATCCGCAGTGGTGCCAGTGCACTCTCTGGAGTCACTACACTGCATCCCCGGTGTTCCCAGAGCACTCTCTGGACTCACCGAGGTGCATCCCCAGTGGTGCCAGTGCACTCTCTGGACTGACCGCACTGCATCCCCAGTGGTGCCAGTGCACTCTCTGGACTCACTGCAGTGCAGCCCCTGAGGTGCCAGTGTACTCTCTGGACTCACAGCAGTGCATCCCCAGTGGTGCCAGTGCACTCTCTGGACTCACTGCACTGCATCCCCAGTGGTGCCAGTGCACTCTCTGGACTCACTGCAGTGCATCCCCTTTTGTGCCAGTGCACTCTCTGCACTCACTGCACTGCATCCCCAGTGGTGCCAGTGCACTCTCTGGACTCACTGCACTGCATCCCCAGTGGTGCCAGTGCACTCTGTGGACTCACTGCAGTGCATCCACAGTGGTGCCAGTGCACTCTTTCGAGTCACTGCACTGTATCCCCATTAGTGCCAGTGCATTCTCTGGACTCATTGCAGTACATCCCCAGTGGTGCCAGTGCACTCTCTGGACTCACTGCACTGCATCCCCAGTGGTGCCAGTGCACTCTCTGGACTCTCTGCAGTGCATCCCCAGTGGTGCCAGTGCACTCTCTGGACTCACTGCACTGCATGGACCCCAGTGCATCCCCAGTGGTGCCAGTGCAGACTCACTGCACTCTCAGTGGTGCCAGGACTCACTGCAGTGCATCCCCACTGGTGCCAGTGCACTCTCTGGACTCACTGCAGTGCATTCCCTATGGTGCCAGCGCACTCTCTGGAGTCACTGCGCTGCGTCCCCAGTGGTGACAGATCACTCTCTTGACTCACTGTGCTGCATCCCTAGTGGTGCCAGTGCACTCTCTGGACTCACTGCACTGCATCCCATTGGTGCCAGTGCACTCTCTGGACTCACTGCATTGCATCCCCAGTGGTGCCAGTGCACTCTCTGGACTCACTGCAGTGCATCCCCAGTGGTGCCAGTGCACTCTCTGGACTCACTGCAGTGCAGCCCCTGTGGTGCCAGTGCACTCTCTGTACTCAATGCAGTGCATTCCCAGTGGTGTCAGTGCACTCTCTGGACTCACTGCAGTGAATCCCCAGTGGTGCCAGTGCACTCTCTGGACTCACTGCACTGCATCCCCAGTGGTGCCAGTGCACTCTCTGGACTCACTGAACTGCATCCCCAGTGGTGCCAGTGCACTCTCTGGACTCACTGCACTGCATCCCCAGTGGTGCCAGTTCACTCTCTGGACTCACTGCACTGCATCCCCAGTGGTGCCCGTGAACTCTCTGGACTCACTGCAGTGCATCACCAGTGGTGCCAGTGCACTTTGTGGACTCACTGCACTGCATCCCCAGTGGTGCCAGTGCAATCTCTGGACTCACTGCACTGCATCCCCAGTGGTGCCAGTGCACTCTCTGGACCCACTGCAGTGCATCCCCAGTGGTGCCAGTGCAATCTCTGGACTCACTGCACTGCATCCCCAGTGGTGCCAGTGCACTCTCTGGACTCACTGCAGTGCATCCCTTGTGGTGCCATTGCACTCTCAGGACTCACTGCAGTGCATCCCCAGTGGTGCCAGTGCACTCTCTGGACTCACTGCACTGCATCCCCAGTGGTGCCAGTGCACTCTCTGGACTAACCGGGGTGCATCCCCAGTAGTGCCAGTGCACTCTTTGGACTCACTGCACTGCATCCCCAGTGGTGCCAGTGCACTCTCTGGACTCACTGCAGTGCATCCCCAGTGGTGCCAGTGCACTCTCTGGACTCACTGCACTGCATCCCCAGTGGTGCCAGTGCACTCTCTGGACTCACTGCACTGCATCCCCACTGGTGCCAGTGCACTCTCTGGACTCACTGCACTGCATCCCCAGTGGTGCCAGTGCACTCTCTGGACTCACTGCAGTGCAGCCCCTGAGGTGCCAGTGTACTCTCTGGACTCACTGCAGTGCATCCCCAGTGGTGCCAGTGCACTCTCTGGACTCACTGCAGTGCAGCCCCTGAGGTGCCAGTGCACTCTCTGGACTCACTGCACTGCATCCCCAGTGGTGCCAGTGCACTCTCTGGACTCACTGCAGTGCAGCCCCTGAGGTGCCAGTGCACTCTCTGGACTCACAGCAGTGCATCCCCAGTGGTGCCAGTGCACTCTCTGGACTCACTGCAGTGCATCCCCACTGGTGCCAGTGCACTCTCTGGACTCACTGCACTGCATCCCCAGTGGTGCCAGTGCACTCTCTGGACTCACTGCAGTGCAGCCCCTGAGGTGCCAGTGTACTCTCTGGACTCACTGCAGTGCATCCCCAGTGGTGCCAGTGCACTCTCTGGACTCACTGCAGTGCAGCCCCTGAGGTGCCAGTGTACTCTCTGGACTCACTGCACTGCATCCCCAGTGGTGCCAGTGCACTCTCTGGACTCACTGCAGTGCAGCCCCTGAGGTGCCAGTGCACTCTCTGGACTCACAGCAGTGCATCCCCAGTGGTGCCAGTGCACTCTCTGGACTCACTGCAGTGCATCCCCAGTGGTGCCAGTGCACTCTCTGGACTCACTGCAGTGCATCCCCTTTTGTGCCAGTGCACTCTCTGCACTCACTGCACTGCATTCCCAGTGGTGCCAGTGCACTCTGTGGACTCACTGCAGTGCATCCGCAGTGGTGCCAGTGCACTCTTTCGAGTCACTGCACTGCATCCCCATTAGTGCCAGTGCATTCTCTGGACTCATTGCAGTACATCCCCAGTGGTGCCAGTGCAATCTCTGGACTCACTGCACTGCATCCCCAGTGGTGCCAGTGCACTCTCTTGACCCACTGCAGTGCATCCCCAGTGGTGCCAGTGCAATCTCTGGACTCACTGCACTGCATCCCCAGTGGTGCCAGTGCACTCTCTGGACTCACTGCAGTGCATCCCTTGTGGTGCCATTGCACTCTCAGGACTCACTGCACTGCATCCCCAGTGGTGCCAGTTCACTCTCTGGACTCACTGCACTGCATCCCCATTGGAGCCAGTGCACTCTCT
Organism: Anser cygnoides; assembly: GCF_040182565.1. Classification (NCBI taxonomy): domain Eukaryota; kingdom Metazoa; phylum Chordata; class Aves; order Anseriformes; family Anatidae; genus Anser; species Anser cygnoides. The sequence continues at coordinate 204,336 of NW_027103089.1, forward strand.
GGACTAACAGGGGTGCATCCCCAGTGGTGCCAGTGCACTCTTTGGACTCACTGCACTGCATCCCCAGTGGTGCCAGTGCACTCTCTGGACTCACTGCAGTGCATCCCCTTTTGTGCCAGTGCACTCTCTGCACTCACTGCACTGCATCCCCAAGGTGCCAGTGCACTCTCTGGACTCACTGCACTGCATCCCCAGTTGTGCCAGTGCACTCTCTGGACTCACTGCACTGCATCCGCAGTGGTGCCAGTGCACTCTTTCGAGTCACTGCACTGCATCCCCATTAGTGCCAGTGCATTCTCTGGACTCACTGCACTGCATCCCCTGTGGTGCCAGTGCACTCTCTGGACTCACTGCACTGCATCCCCAGTGGTGCCAGTGCACTCTCTGGACTCACTGCACTGCATCCCCAGTGCTGACAGTGCACTCTCTGGACTCACTGCAGTGCATCCCCAGTGGTGCCAGTGCACTCTCTGGACTCACTGCACTGCATCCCCAGTGGTGCCAGTGCACGCTCTGGACCCACTGCAGTGCATCCCCACTGGTGCCAGTGTACTCTCTGGACTCACTGCAGTGCATTCCCTATGGTGCCAGCGCACTCTCTGGAGTCACTGCGCTGCGTCCCCAGTGGTGACAGATCACTCTCTTGACTCACTGTGCTGCATCCCTAGTGGTGCCAGTGCACTCTCTGGACTCACTGCAGTGTATCCCCTTTGGTGCCAGTGCACTCTGTGGACTCACTGCACTGCATCCCATTGGTGCCAGTGCACTCTCTGGACTCACTGCATTGCATTCCCAATGGTGCCAGTGCACTCTCTGGACTCACTGCAGTGCATCCCCAGTGGTGCCAGTGCACTCTCTGGACTCACTGCAGTGCATCCCTTGTGGTGCCATTGCACTCTCAGGACTCACTGCACTGCATCCCCAGTGGTGCCAGTGCACTCTCTGGACTCACTGCACTGCATCCCCATTGGAGCCAGTGCACTCTCTGGACTAACCGGGGTGCATCCCCAGTGGTGCCAGTGCACTCTTTGGACTCACTGCACTGCATCCCCAGTGGTGCCAGTGCACTCTCTGGACTCACTGCAGTGCATCCCCATTGGTGCCAGTGCACTCTCTGGACTCAGTGCACTGCATCCCCAGTGGTGCCAGTGCACTCTCTGGACTCAGTGCAGTGCATCCCCAGTGGTGCCAGTGCACTCTCTGGACTCACTGCACTGCATCCCCAAGGTGCCAGTGCACTCTCTGGACTCACTGCAGTGCAGCCCCTGAGGTGCCAGTGTACTCTCTGGACTCACAGCAGTGCATCCCCAGTGGTGCCAGTGCACTCTCTGGACTCACTGCACTGCATCCCCAGTGGTGCCAGTGCACTCTGTGGACTCACTGCAGTGCATCCGCAGTGGTGCCAGTGCACTCTTTCGAGTCACTGCACTGCATCCCCATTAGTGCCAGTGCATTCTCTGGACTCATTGCAGTACATCCCCAGTGGTGCCAGTGCAATCTCTGGACTCACTGCACTGCATCCCCAGTGGTGCCAGTGCACTCTCTGGACCCACTGCAGTGCATCCCCAGTGGTGCCAGTGCAATCTCTGGACTCACTGCACTGCATCCCCAGTGGTGCCAGTGCACTCTCTGGACTCACTGCAGTGCATCCCTTGTGGTGCCATTGCACTCTCAGGACTCACTGCACTGCATCCCCAGTGGTGCCAGTGCACTCTCTGGACTCACTGCACTGCATCCCCATTGGAGCCAGTGCACTCGCTGGACTAACCGGGGTGCATCCCCAGTGGTGCCAGTGCACTCTCTGGACTCACCGCACTGCATCCCCAGTGGTGCCAGTGCACTCTCTGGACTCACTGCAGTGCAGCCCCTGAGGTGCCAGTGTACTCTCTGACTCACTGCACTGCATCCCCAGTGGTGCCAGTGCACTCTCTGGACTCACTACACTGCATCCCCAGTGGTGCCAGTGCACTCTCTGGACTCACTGCAGTGCATCCCCAGTGGTGCCAGTGCACTCTCTGCACTCACTGCACTGCATCCCCAGTGGTGCCAGTGCAATCTCAGGACTCACTGCAGTGCAGCTCCAGTTGGTGCCAGTGCAGTCTCTGGACTCACTGCACTGCACCCCCACTGGTGCCAGTGCACTCTCTGGACTCACTGCACTGCATCCCCAGTGGTGACAGTGCACTCTCTGGACTCACTGCAGTGCATCCCCTGTGGTGCCATTGCACTCTCTGGACTCACTGCACTGCATCCCCAGTGGTGCCTGTGCACTCTCTTGAGTCACTGCACTGCATCCCCAGTGGAGCCAGTGCACTCTATGGACTCACTGCACTGCATCCCCAGTGGTGCCAGTGCACTCTCTGCACTCACTGCACTGCATCCCCAGTGGTGCCAGTGTACTCTCTGGACTCACTGCACTGCATCCCCAGTGGTGACAGTGCACTCTCTGGATTCACTGCAGTGCATCCCCTGTGGTGCCAGTGCACTCTCTGGACTCACTGCAGTGCAGCTCCTGAGGTGCCAGTGTACTCTCTGGACTCACTGCACTGCATCCGCAGTGGTGCCAGTGCACTCTCTGGAGTCACTACACTGCATCCCCGGTGTTCCCAGAGCACTCTCTGGACTCACCGAGGTGCATCCCCAGTGGTGCCAGTGCACTCTCTGGACTCACCGCACTGCATCCCCAGTGGTGCCAGTGCACTCTCTGGACTCACTGCAGTGCAGCCCCTGAGGTGCCAGTGTACTCTCTGGACTCACTGCACTGCATCCCCAGTTGTGCCAGTGCACTCTCTGGAGTCACTACACTGCATCCCCAGTGGTGCCAGTGCACTCTCTGGACTCACTGCAGTGCATTTCCAGTGGTGCCAGTGTAGTCTCTGGACGCACTGCACTGCATCCCCAGTGGTGCCAGTGCAATCTCAGGACTCACTGCAGTGCAGCTCCAGTTGGTGCCAGTGCAGTCTCTGGACTCACTGCACTGCACCCCCACTGGTGCCAGTGCACTCTCTGGACTCACTGCACTGCATCCCCAGTGGTGACAGTGCACTCTCTGGACTCACTGCAGTGCATCCCCTGTGGTGCCATTGCACTCTCTGGACTCACTGCACTGCATCAACAGTGGTGCCTGTGCACTCTCTTGAGTCACTGCACTGCATCCCCAGTGGAGCCAGTGCACTCTATGGACTAACTGCACTGCATACCCAGTGGTGCCAGTGCACTCTCTGGACTCACTGCAGTGCATCCCCAGTGGTGCCAGTGCACTCTCTGCACTCACTGCACTGCATCCCCAGTGGTGCCAGTGCACTCTCTGGATCACTGCACTGCATCACCATTGGTGCCAGGGCACTCTCCGGACTCACTGCAGTGCATCCCCAGTGGTGCCAGTGCACTCTTTCGAGTCACTGCACTGCATCCCCAGTGGTGCCAGTGCATTCTCTGGACTCACTGCAGTGCATCCCCAGTGGTGCCAGTGCACTCTCTGGACTCACTGCAGTGCATCCCAAGTGGTGCCAGTGCACTCTCTGGACTCACTGCACTGCATCCCCAGTGCTGACAGTGCACTCTCTGGACTCACTGCACTGCATCCCCAGTGGTGCCAGTGCACTCCCTGGACTCAGTGCACTGCATTCCCAGTGTTGCCAGTGCACTCTCTGGACTCACAGCAGTGCATCCCCAGTGGTGCCAGTGCACTCTCTGGACTCACTGCACTGCATCCCCAGTGGTGCCAGTGCACTCTCTGGACGCACTGCAGTGCATCCCCTTTTTGTGCCAGTGCACTCTCTGCACTCACTGCACTGCATCCCCAGTGGTGCCAGTGCACTCTCTGGACTCACTGCACTGCATCCCCAGTGGTGCCAGAGCACTTTGTTGACTCACTGCAGTGCATCCGCAGTGGTGCCAGTGCACTCTTTCGAGTCACTGCACTGCATCCCCATTAGTGCCAGTGCATTCTCTGGACTCATTGCAGTACATCCCCAGTGGTGCCAGTGCACTCTCTGGACTCACTGCACTGCATCCCCAGTGGTGCCAGTGCACTCTCTGGACTCACTGCAGTGCATCCCCAGTGGTGCCAGTGCACTCTCTGGACTCACTGCACTGCATCCCCAGTGCTGACAGTGCACTCTCTGGACTCACTGCACTGCATCCCCAGTGGTGCCAGTGCACTCTCTGGACTCACTGCACTGCATCCCCAGTGGTGCCAGTGCACTCTCCGGACTCACTGCACTGAATCCCCAGTGGTGCCAGTGCACTCTCTGGACTCACTGCAGTGCATCCCCAGTGGTGCCAGTGCACTCTCTGGACTCACGGCACTGCATCCCCAGTGGTGCCAGTGCACTCTCTGCACTCACTGCACTGCATCCCCAGTGGTGCCAGTGCACTCTCTGGACTCACTGCACTGCATCCCCAGTGGTGACAGTGCACTCTCTGGAATCACTGCAGTGCATCCCCTGTGGTGCCAGTGCACTCTCTGGACTCACTGCAGTGCAGCCCCTGAGGTGCCAGTGTACTCTCTGGACTCACAGCACTGCATCCGCAGTGGTGCCAGTGCACTCTCTGGAGTCACTACACTGCATCCCCGGTGTTCCCAGAGCACTCTCTGGACTCACCGAGGTGCATCCCCAGTGGTGCCAGTGCACTCTCTGGACTGACCGCACTGCATCCCCAGTGGTGCCAGTGCACTCTCTGGACTCACTGCAGTGCAGCCCCTGAGGTGCCAGTGTACTCTCTGGACTCACAGCAGTGCATCCCCAGTGGTGCCAGTGCACTCTCTGGACTCACTGCACTGCATCCCCAGTGGTGCCAGTGCACTCTCTGGACTCACTGCAGTGCATCCCCTTTTGTGCCAGTGCACTCTCTGCACTCACTGCACTGCATCCCCAGTGGTGCCAGTGCACTCTCTGGACTCACTGCACTGCATCCCCAGTGGTGCCAGTGCACTCTGTGGACTCACTGCAGTGCATCCACAGTGGTGCCAGTGCACTCTTTCGAGTCACTGCACTGTATCCCCATTAGTGCCAGTGCATTCTCTGGACTCATTGCAGTACATCCCCAGTGGTGCCAGTGCACTCTCTGGACTCACTGCACTGCATCCCCAGTGGTGCCAGTGCACTCTCTGGACTCTCTGCAGTGCATCCCCAGTGGTGCCAGTGCACTCTCTGGACTCACTGCACTGCATCCCCAGTGCTGACAGTGCACTCTCTGGACTCACTGCAGTGCATCCCCAGTGGTGCCAGTGCACTCTCTGGACTCACTGCACTGCATCCCCAGTGGTGCCAGTGGACGCTCTGGACCCACTGCAGTGCATCCCCACTGGTGCCAGTGCACTCTCTGGACTCACTGCAGTGCATTCCCTATGGTGCCAGCGCACTCTCTGGAGTCACTGCGCTGCGTCCCCAGTGGTGACAGATCACTCTCTTGACTCACTGTGCTGCATCCCTAGTGGTGCCAGTGCACTCTCTGGACTCACTGCAGTGTATCCCCTTTGGAGCCAGTGCACTCTGTGGACTCACTGCTCTGCATCCCATTGGTGCCAGTGCACTCCTCGGACTCACTGCATTGCATCCCCAGTGGTGCCAGTGCACTCTGTGGAGTCACTGCAGTGCATCCCCAGTGGTGCCAGTGCACTCTCTGGACTCACTGCAGTGTAGCCCCTGTGGTGCCAGTGCACTCTCTGTACTCAATGCAGTGCATTCCCAGTGGTGTCAGTGCACTCTCTGGACTCACTGCAGTGAATCCCCAGTGGTGCCAGTGCACTCTCTGGACTCACTGCACTGCATCCCCAGTGGTGCCAGTGCACTCTCTGGACTCACTGAACTGCATCCCCAGTGGTGCCAGTGCACTCTCTGGACTCACTGCACTGCATCCCCAGTGGTGCCAGTTCACTCTCTGGACCCACTGCAGTGCATCCCCAGTGGTGCCAGTGCAATCTCTGGACTCACTGCACTGCATCCCCAGTGGTGCCAGTGCACTCTCTGGACTCACTGCAGTGCATCCCTTGTGGTGCCATTGCACTCTCAGGACTCACTGCAGTGCATCCCCAGTGGTGCCAGTGCACTCTCTGGACTCACTGCACTGCATCCCCAGTGGTGCCAGTGCACTCTCTGGACTAACCGGGGTGCATCCCCAGTAGTGCCAGTGCACTCTTTGGACTCACTGCACTGCATCCCCAGTGGTGCCAGTGCACTCTCTGGACTCACTGCAGTGCATCCCCAGTGGTGCCAGTGCACTCTCTGGACTCACTGCACTGCATCCCCAGTGGTGCCAGTGCACTCTCTGGACTCACTGCACTGCATCCCCACTGGTGCCAGTGCACTCTCTGGACTCACTGCACTGCATCCCCAGTGGTGCCAGTGCACTCTCTGGACTCACTGCAGTGCAGCCCCTGAGGTGCCAGTGTACTCTCTGGACTCACAGCAGTGCATCCCCAGTGGTGCCAGTGCACTCTCTGGACTCACTGCAGTGCATCCCCAGTGGTGCCAGTGCACTCTCTGGACTCACTGCAGTGCATCCCCTTTTGTGCCAGTGCACTCTCTGCACTCACTGCACTGCATTCCCAGTGGTGCCAGTGCACTCTGTGGACTCACTGCAGTGCATCCGCAGTGGTGCCAGTGCACTCTTTCGAGTCACTGCACTGCATCCCCATTAGTGCCAGTGCATTCTCTGGACTCATTGCAGTACATCCCCAGTGGTGCCAGTGCAATCTCTGGACTCACTGCACTGCATCCCCAGTGGTGCCAGTGCACTCTCTTGACCCACTGCAGTGCATCCCCAGTGGTGCCAGTGCAATCTCTGGACTCACTGCACTGCATCCCCAGTGGTGCCAGTGCACTCTCTGGACTCACTGCAGTGCATCCCTTGTGGTGCCATTGCACTCTCAGGACTCACTGCACTGCATCCCCAGTGGTGCCAGTTCACTCTCTGGACTCACTGCACTGCATCCCCATTGGAGCCAGTGCACTCTCTGGACTAACCGGGGTGCATCCCCAGTGGTGCCAGTGCACTCTTTGGACTCACTGCACTGCATCCCCAGTGGTGCCAGTGCACTCTCTGGACTCACTGCAGTGCATCCCCTTTTGTGCCAGTGCACTCTCTGCACTCACTGCACTGCATCCCCAAGGTGCCAGTGCACTCTCTGGACTCACTGCACTGCATCCCCAGTTGTGCCAGTGCACTCTCTGGACTCACTGCACTGCATCCGCAGTGGTGCCAGTGCACTCTTTCGAGTCACTGCACTGCATCCCCATTAGTGCCAGTGCATTCTCTGGACTCACTGCACTGCATCCCCTGTGGTGCCAGTGCACTCTCTGGACTCACTGCACTGCATCCCCAGTGGTGCCAGTGCACTCTCTGGACTCACTGCACTGCATCCCCAGTGCTGACAGTGCACTCTCTGGACTCACTGCAGTGCATCCCCAGTGGTGCCAGTGCACTCTCTGGACTCACTGCACTGCATCCCCAGTGGTGCCAGTGCACGCTCTGGACCCACTGCAGTGCATCCCCACTGGTGCCAGTGTACTCTCTGGACTCACTGCAGTGCATTCCCTATGGTGCCAGCGCACTCTCTGGAGTCACTGCGCTGCGTCCCCAGTGGTGACAGATCACTCTCTTGACTCACTGTGCTGCATCCCTAGTGGTGCCAGTGCACTCTCTGGACTCACTGCAGTGTATCCCCTTTGGTGCCAGTGCACTCTGTGGACTCACTGCACTGCATCCCATTGGTGCCAGTGCACTCTCTGGACTCACTGCATTGCATTCCCAATGGTGCCAGTGCACTCTCTGGACTCACTGCAGTGCATCCCCAGTGGTGCCAGTGCACTCTCTGGACTCACTGCAGTGCATCCCTTGTGGTGCCATTGCACTCTCAGGACTCACTGCACTGCATCCCCAGTGGTGCCAGTGCACTCTCTGGACTCACTGCACTGCATCCCCATTGGAGCCAGTGCACTCTCTGGACTAACCGGGGTGCATCCCCAGTGGTGCCAGTGCACTCTTTGGACTCACTGCACTGCATCCCCAGTGGTGCCAGTGCACTCTCTGGACTCACTGCAGTGCATCCCCATTGGTGCCAGTGCACTCTCTGGACTCAGTGCACTGCATCCCCAGTGGTGCCAGTGCACTCTCTGGACTCAGTGCAGTGCATCCCCAGTGGTGCCAGTGCACTCTCTGGACTCACTGCACTGCATCCCCAAGGTGCCAGTGCACTCTCTGGACTCACTGCAGTGCAGCCCCTGAGGTGCCAGTGTACTCTCTGGACTCACAGCAGTGCATCCCCAGTGGTGCCAGTGCACTCTCTGGACTCACTGCACTGCATCCCCAGTGGTGCCAGTGCACTCTGTGGACTCACTGCAGTGCATCCGCAGTGGTGCCAGTGCACTCTTTCGAGTCACTGCACTGCATCCCCATTAGTGCCAGTGCATTCTCTGGACTCATTGCAGTACATCCCCAGTGGTGCCAGTGCAATCTCTGGACTCACTGCACTGCATCCCCAGTGGTGCCAGTGCACTCTCTGGACCCACTGCAGTGCATCCCCAGTGGTGCCAGTGCAATCTCTGGACTCACTGCACTGCATCCCCAGTGGTGCCAGTGCACTCTCTGGACTCACTGCAGTGCATCCCTTGTGGTGCCATTGCACTCTCAGGACTCACTGCACTGCATCCCCAGTGGTGCCAGTGCACTCTCTGGACTCACTGCAGTGCATCCCCAGTGGTGCCAGTGCAATCTCAGGACTCACTGCAGTGCAGCTCCAGTTGGTGCCAGTGCAGTCTCTGGACTCACTGCACTGCACCCCCACTGGTGCCAGTGCACTCTCTGGACTCACTGCACTGCATCCCCAGTGGTGACAGTGCACTCTCTGGACTCACTGCAGTGCATCCCCTGTGGTGCCATTGCACTCTCTGGACTCACTGCACTGCATCAACAGTGGTGCCTGTGCACTCTCTTGAGTCACTGCACTGCATCCCCAGTGGAGCCAGTGCACTCTATGGACTAACTGCACTGCATACCCAGTGGTGCCAGTGCACTCTCTGGACTCACTGCAGTGCATCCCCAGTGGTGCCAGTGCACTCTCTGCACTCACTGCACTGCATCCCCAGTGGTGCCAGTGCACTCTCTGGATCACTGCACTGCATCACCATTGGTGCCAGGGCACTCTCCGGACTCACTGCAGTGCATCCCCAGTGGTGCCAGTGCACTCTTTCGAGTCACTGCACTGCATCCCCAGTGGTGCCAGTGCATTCTCTGGACTCACTGCAGTGCATCCCCAGTGGTGCCAGTGCACTCTCTGGACTCACTGCAGTGCATCCCAAGTGGTGCCAGTGCACTCTCTGGACTCACTGCACTGCATCCCCAGTGCTGACAGTGCACTCTCTGGACTCACTGCACTGCATCCCCAGTGGTGCCAGTGCACTCCCTGGACTCAGTGCACTGCATTCCCAGTGTTGCCAGTGCACTCTCTGGACTCACAGCAGTGCATCCCCAGTGGTGCCAGTGCACTCTCTGGACTCACTGCACTGCATCCCCAGTGGTGCCAGTGCACTCTCTGGACGCACTGCAGTGCATCCCCTTTTTGTGCCAGTGCACTCTCTGCACTCACTGCACTGCATCCCCAGTGGTGCCAGTGCACTCTCTGGACTCACTGCACTGCATCCCCAGTGGTGCCAGAGCACTTTGTTGACTCACTGCAGTGCATCCGCAGTGGAGCCAGTGCACTCTTTCGAGTCACTGCACTGCATCCCCATTAGTGCCAGTGCATTCTCTGGACTCATTGCAGTACATCCCCAGTGGTGCCAGTGCACTCTCTGGACTCACTGCACTGCATCCCCAGTGGTGCCAGTGCACTCTCTGGACTCACTGCAGTGCATCCCCAGTGGTGCCAGTGCACTCTCTGGACTCACTGCACTGCATCCCCAGTGCTGACAGTGCACTCTCTGGACTCACTGCACTGCATCCCCAGTGGTGCCAGTGCACTCTCTGGACTCACTGCACTGCATCCCCAGTGGTGCCAGTGCACTCTCCGGACTCACTGCACTGAATCCCCAGTGGTGCCAGTGCACTCTCTGGACTCACTGCAGTGCATCCCCAGTGGTGCCAGTGCACTCTCTGGACTCACGGCACTGCATCCCCAGTGGTGCCAGTGCACTCTCTGCACTCACTGCACTGCATCCCCAGTGGTGCCAGTGCACTCTCTGGACTCACTGCACTGCATCCCCAGTGGTGACAGTGCACTCTCTGGAATCACTGCAGTGCATCCCCTGTGGTGCCAGTGCACTCTCTGGACTCACTGCAGTGCAGCCCCTGAGGTGCCAGTGTACTCTCTGGACTCACAGCACTGCATCCGCAGTGGTGCCAGTGCACTCTCTGGAGTCACTACACTGCATCCCCGGTGTTCCCAGAGCACTCTCTGGACTCACCGAGGTGCATCCCCAGTGGTGCCAGTGCACTCTCTGGACTGACCGCACTGCATCCCCAGTGGTGCCAGTGCACTCTCTGGACTCACTGCAGTGCAGCCCCTGAGGTGCCAGTGTACTCTCTGGACTCACAGCAGTGCATCCCCAGTGGTGCCAGTGCACTCTCTGGACTCACTGCACTGCATCCCCAGTGGTGCCAGTGCACTCTCTGGACTCACTGCAGTGCATCCCCTTTTGTGCCAGTGCACTCTCTGCACTCACTGCACTGCATCCCCAGTGGTGCCAGTGCACTCTCTGGACTCACTGCACTGCATCCCCAGTGGTGCCAGTGCACTCTGTGGACTCACTGCAGTGCATCCACAGTGGTGCCAGTGCACTCTTTCGAGTCACTGCACTGTATCCCCATTAGTGCCAGTGCATTCTCTGGACTCATTGCAGTACATCCCCAGTGGTGCCAGTGCACTCTCTGGACTCACTGCACTGCATCCCCAGTGGTGCCAGTGCACTCTCTGGACTCTCTGCAGTGCATCCCCAGTGGTGCCAGTGCACTCTCTGGACTCACTGCACTGCATCCCCAGTGCTGACAGTGCACTCTCTGGACTCACTGCAGTGCATCCCCAGTGGTGCCAGTGCACTCTCTGGACTCACTGCACTGCATCCCCAGTGGTGCCAGTGCACGCTCTGGACCCACTGCAGTGCATCCCCACTGGTGCCAGTGCACTCTCTGGACTCACTGCAGTGCATTCCCTATGGTGCCAGCGCACTCTCTGGAGTCACTGCGCTGCGTCCCCAGTGGTGACAGATCACTCTCTTGACTCACTGTGCTGCATCCCTAGTGGTGCCAGTGCACTCTCTGGACTCACTGCAGTGTATCCCCTTTGGTGCCAGTGCACTCTGTGGACTCACTGCACTGCATCCCATTGGTGCCAGTGCACTCTCTGGACTCACTGCATTGCATCCCCAGTGGTGCCAGTGCACTCTCTGGACTCACTGCAGTGCATCCCCAGTGGTGCCAGTGCACTCTCTGGACTCACTGCAGTGCAGCCCCTGTGGTGCCAGTGCACTCTCTGTACTCAATGCAGTGCATTCCCAGTGGTGTCAGTGCACTCTCTGGACTCACTGCAGTGAATCCCCAGTGGTGCCAGTGCACTCTCTGGACTCACTGCACTGCATCCCCAGTGGTGCCAGTGCACTCTCTGGACTCACTGAACTGCATCCCCAGTGGTGCCAGTGCACTCTCTGGACTCACTGCACTGCATCCCCAGTGGTGCCAGTTCACTCTCTGGACCCACTGCAGTGCATCCCCAGTGGTGCCAGTGCAATCTCTGGACTCACTGCACTGCATCCCCAGTGGTGCCAGTGCACTCTCTGGACTCACTGCAGTGCATCCCTTGTGGTGCCATTGCACTCTCAGGACTCACTGCAGTGCATCCCCAGTGGTGCCAGTGCACTCTCTGGACTCACTGCACTGCATCCCCAGTGGTGCCAGTGCACTCTCTGGACTAACCGGGGTGCATCCCCAGTAGTGCCAGTGCACTCTTTGGACTCACTGCACTGCATCCCCAGTGGTGCCAGTGCACTCTCTGGACTCACTGCAGTGCATCCCCAGTGGTGCCAGTGCACTCTCTGGACTCACTGCACTGCATCCCCAGTGGTGCCAGTGCACTCTCTGGACTCACTGCACTGCATCCCCACTGGTGCCAGTGCACTCTCTGGACTCACTGCACTGCATCCCCAGTGGTGCCAGTGCACTCTCTGGACTCACTGCAGTGCAGCCCCTGAGGTGCCAGTGTACTCTCTGGACTCACAGCAGTGCATCCCCAGTGGTGCCAGTGCACTCTCTGGACTCACTGCAGTGCATCCCCAGTGGTGCCAGTGCACTCTCTGGACTCACTGCAGTGCATCCCCTTTTGTGCCAGTGCACTCTCTGCACTCACTGCACTGCATTCCCAGTGGTGCCAGTGCACTCTGTGGACTCACTGCAGTGCATCCGCAGTGGTGCCAGTGCACTCTTTCGAGTCACTGCACTGCATCCCCATTAGTGCCAGTGCATTCTCTGGACTCATTGCAGTACATCCCCAGTGGTGCCAGTGCAATCTCTGGACTCACTGCACTGCATCCCCAGTGGTGCCAGTGCACTCTCTTGACCCACTGCAGTGCATCCCCAGTGGTGCCAGTGCAATCTCTGGACTCACTGCACTGCATCCCCAGTGGTGCCAGTGCACTCTCTGGACTCACTGCAGTGCATCCCTTGTGGTGCCATTGCACTCTCAGGACTCACTGCACTGCATCCCCAGTGGTGCCAGTTCACTCTCTGGACTCACTGCACTGCATCCCCATTGGAGCCAGTGCACTCTCTGGACTAACCGGGGTGCATCCCCAGTGGTGCCAGTGCACTCTTTGGACTCACTGCACTGCATCCCCAGTGGTGCCAGTGCACTCTCTGGACTCACTGCAGTGCATCCCCTTTTGTGCCAGTGCACTCTCTGCACTCACTGCACTGCATCCCCAAGGTGCCAGTGCACTCTCTGGACTCACTGCACTGCATCCCCAGTTGTGCCAGTGCACTCTCTGGACTCACTGCACTGCATCCGCAGTGGTGCCAGTGCACTCTTTCGAGTCACTGCACTGCATCCCCATTAGTGCCAGTGCATTCTCTGGACTCACTGCACTGCATCCCCTGTGGTGCCAGTGCACTCTCTGGACTCACTGCACTGCATCCCCAGTGGTGCCAGTGCACTCTCTGGACTCACTGCACTGCATCCCCAGTGCTGACAGTGCACTCTCTGGACTCACTGCAGTGCATCCCCAGTGGTGCCAGTGCACTCTCTGGACTCACTGCACTGCATCCCCAGTGGTGCCAGTGCACGCTCTGGACCCACTGCAGTGCATCCCCACTGGTGCCAGTGTACTCTCTGGACTCACTGCAGTGCATTCCCTATGGTGCCAGCGCACTCTCTGGAGTCACTGCGCTGCGTCCCCAGTGGTGACAGATCACTCTCTTGACTCACTGTGCTGCATCCCTAGTGGTGCCAGTGCACTCTCTGGACTCACTGCAGTGTATCCCCTTTGGTGCCAGTGCACTCTGTGGACTCACTGCACTGCATCCCATTGGTGCCAGTGCACTCTCTGGACTCACTGCATTGCATTCCCAATGGTGCCAGTGCACTCTCTGGACTCACTGCAGTGCATCCCCAGTGGTGCCAGTGCACTCTCTGGACTCACTGCAGTGCATCCCTTGTGGTGCCATTGCACTCTCAGGACTCACTGCACTGCATCCCCAGTGGTGCCAGTGCACTCTCTGGACTCACTGCACTGCATCCCCATTGGAGCCAGTGCACTCTCTGGACTAACCGGGGTGCATCCCCAGTGGTGCCAGTGCACTCTTTGGACTCACTGCACTGCATCCCCAGTGGTGCCAGTGCACTCTCTGGACTCACTGCAGTGCATCCCCATTGGTGCCAGTGCACTCTCTGGACTCAGTGCACTGCATCCCCAGTGGTGCCAGTGCACTCTCTGGACTCAGTGCAGTGCATCCCCAGTGGTGCCAGTGCACTCTCTGGACTCACTGCACTGCATCCCCAAGGTGCCAGTGCACTCTCTGGACTCACTGCAGTGCAGCCCCTGAGGTGCCAGTGTACTCTCTGGACTCACAGCAGTGCATCCCCAGTGGTGCCAGTGCACTCTCTGGACTCACTGCACTGCATCCCCAGTGGTGCCAGTGCACTCTGTGGACTCACTGCAGTGCATCCGCAGTGGTGCCAGTGCACTCTTTCGAGTCACTGCACTGCATCCCCATTAGTGCCAGTGCATTCTCTGGACTCATTGCAGTACATCCCCAGTGGTGCCAGTGCAATCTCTGGACTCACTGCACTGCATCCCCAGTGGTGCCAGTGCACTCTCTGGACCCACTGCAGTGCATCCCCAGTGGTGCCAGTGCAATCTCTGGACTCACTGCACTGCATCCCCAGTGGTGCCAGTGCACTCTCTGGACTCACTGCAGTGCATCCCTTGTGGTGCCATTGCACTCTCAGGACTCACTGCACTGCATCCCCAGTGGTGCCAGTGCACTCTCTGGACTCACTGCACTGCATCCCCATTGGAGCCAGTGCACTCTCTGGACTAACCGGGGTGCATCCCCAGTGGTGCCAGTGCACTCTCTGGACTCACTGCACTGCATCCCCAGTGGTGCCAGTGCACTCTCTGGACTCACTGCAGTGCATCCCCAGTGGTGCCAGTGCACTCTCTGGACTCACTGCAGTGCATCCCCAGTGGTGCCAGTGCACTCTCTGGACTCACTGCACTGCATCAACAGTGGTGCCAGTGCACTCTCTGGACTCAGTGCAGTGCATCCCCAGTGGTGCCAGTGTACTCTCTGGACTCACTGCACTGCATCCAGAGTTGTGCCAGTGCACTCTCTGGACTCACTGCAGTGCAGCCCCTGAGGTGCCAGTGTACTCTCTGGACTCACAGCAGTGCATCCCCAGTGGTGCCAGTGCACTCTCTGGACTCACTGCACTGCATCTCCAGTGGTGCCAGTGCACTCTCTGGACTCACTGCAGTGCATCCCCTTTTGTGCCAGTGCACTCTCTGGACTCACTGCACTGCATCCCCAGTGGTGCCAGTGCACTCTCTGGACTCACTGCACTGCATCCCCAGTGGTACCAGTGCACTCTGTGGACTCACTGCAGTGCATCCGCAGTGGTGCCAGTGCACTCTTTCGAGTCACTGCACTGCATCCCCATTAGTGCCAGTGCATTCTCTGGACTCACTGCACTGCATCCCCAGTGGTGCCAGTGCACTCTCTGGACTCACTGCACTGCATCCCCAGTGGTGCCAGTGCACTCTCTGGACTCACTGCACTGCATCCCCAGTGGTGCCAGTGCACGCTCTGGACCCACTGCAGTGCATCCCCACTGGTGCCAGTGCACTCTCTGGACTCACTGCAGTGCATTCCCTGTGGTGCCAGCGCACTCTCTGGAGTCACTGTGCTGCGTCCCCAGTGGTGACAGATCACTCTCTTGACTCACTGTGCTGCATCCCTAGTGGTGCCAGTGCACTCTCTGGACTCACTGCAGTGCATCCCCAGTGGTGCCAGTGCACTCTCTGGACTCACTGCACTGCATCCCCAGTGGTGCCAGTGCACTCTCTGGACTCACTGCACTGCATCCCCAGTGGTGCCAGTGCACTCTCTGGACTCACTGCAGTGCAGCCCCTGAGGTGCCAGTGTACTCTCTGGACTCACAGCAGTGCATCCCCAGTGGTGTCAGTGCACTCTCTGGACTCACTGCAGTGAATCCCCGGTGGTGCCAGTGCACTCTCTGGACTCACTGCACTGCATCCCCAGTGGTGCCAGTGCACTCTCTGGACTCACTGAACTGCATCCCCAGTGGTGTCAGTTCACTCTCTGGACTCACTGCACTGCATCCCCAGTGGTGCCAGTTCACTCTCTGGACTCACTGCACTGCATCCCCAGTGGTGCCAGTGAACTCTCTGGACTCACTGCAGTGCATCACCAGTGGTGCCAGTGCACTTTGTGGACTCACTGCACTGCATCCCCAGTGGTGCCAGTGCAATCTCTGGACTCACTGCACTGCATCCCCAGTGGTGCCAGTGCACTCTCTGGACCCACTGCAGTGCATCCCCAGTGGTGCCAGTGCAATCTCTGGACTCACTGCACTGCATCCCCAGTGGTGCCAGTGCACTCTCTGGACTCACTGCAGTGCATCCCTTGTGGTGCCATTGCACTCTCAGGACTCACTGCACTGCATCCCCAGTGGTGCCAGTGCACTCTCTGGACTCACTGCACTGCATCCCCATTGGAGCCAGTGCACTCTCTGGACTAACCGGGGTGCATCCCCAGTGGTGCCAGTGCACTCTTTGGACTCACTGCACTGCATCCCCAGTGGTGCCAGTGCACTTTCTGGACTCACTGCACTGCATCCCCAGTGGTGCCAGTGCACTCTCTGGACTCAGTGCAGTGCATCCCCAGTGGTGCCAGTGCACTCTCTGGACTCACTGCACTGCATCCCCAGTGGTGCCAGTGAACTCTCTGGACTCACTGCACTGCATCCCCAGTGGTGCCAGTGCACTCTCTGGACTCACTGCACTGCATCCCCAGTGGTGCCAGTGCACTCTCTGGACTCACTGCACTGCATCCCCAGTGGTGCCAGTGCACTCTCTGGACTCACTGCAGTGCATCCCCAGTGGTGCCAGTGCACTCTCTGGAGTCACTGCACTGCATCACCATTGGTGCCAGGGCACTCTCCGGACTCACTGCAGTGCATCCGCAGTGGTGCCAGTGCACTCTTTCGAGTCACTGCACTGCATCCACATTAGTGCCAGTGCACTCTCTGGACTCACTGCACTGCATCCCCAGTGGTGCCAGTGCACTCTCTGGACTCACTGCACTCCATCCCCACTGGTTCCAATCCACTCTCTGGACTCACTGCACTGCATCCCCAGTGGTGCTAGTGCACTCTCTGCACTCATGCACTGCATCCCCAGTGGTGCCAGTGCACTCTTTGGACTCACTGCACTGCATGAACAGTGGTGCCAGTGCACTCTCTGGACTCACTGCACTGCATCCCCAGTGGTGCCAGTGTACTCCCTGGACTCACTGTAGTGCATCCCCAGTGGTGCCAGTGCAATCTCAGGACTCCCTGCAGTGCAGCTCCAGTTGGTGCCAGTGCAGTCTCTGGACTCACTGCACTGCATCCCCAGTGGTGCCAGTGCACTCTCTGGACTCACTGCAGTGCATCCCCAGTGGTGCCAGTGCACTCTCTGGAGTCACTGCAGTGTATCCCCAGTGGTGCCAGTGCACTCTCTGGACTCACTGAACTGCATCCCCAGTGGTGCCAGGGCACTCTCTGGACTCACTGCAGTGCATCCCCAGTGGTGCCAGTGCACTCTCTGGACTCACTGCACTGCATCGCCAATGGTGCCAGTGCACTCTCTGGACTCACTGCAGTGCATCCCCAGTGGTGCCAGTGCACTCTCTGGACTCAGTGCACTGCATCCCCAGTGGTGCCAGTGCACTCTCTGGACTCACTGCACTGCATCCCCAGTGGTGCCAGTGCACTCTCTGGAGTCACAGCACTGCATCAACAGTGAGGCCTCTGCACTCTCTGGAGTCACTGCACTGCATCCCCAGTGGTGCCAGTGCACTCTCTGGACTCACTGCAGTGCATCCCCAGTGGTGCTAGTGCACTCTCTGGACTCACTGCAGTGCATCCCCAGTAGTGCCAGTGCACTCTCTGGACTCACTGCACTGCATCCCCAGTGGTGCCAGTGCACTCTCTGGACTCACTGCAGTGCATCACCAGTGGTGCCAGTGCACTCTCTGGAGTCACTGCACTGCATCCCCAGTGGTGCCAGTGCACTCTCTGGACTCACTGCATTGCATACCCAGTGGTGCCAGTGCACTCTCTGGACTCACTGCACTGCATCACCAGTGGTGCCACTGCACTCTCTGGACTCACTGCACTGCATCACCATTGGTGCCAGGGCACTCTCCGGACTCACTGCAGTGCATCCGCAGTGGTGCCAGTGCACTCTTTCGAGTCACTGCAGTGCATCACCAGTGGTGCCAGTGCACTCTCTGGACTCACTGCACTGCATCCCCAGTGGTGCCAGTGCACTCTCTGGACTCACTGCAGTGCATCACCAGTGGTGCCAGTGCACTCTCTGGACTCACTGCACTGCATCCCCAGTGGTGCCAGTGCACTCTCTGGACTCACTGCACTGCATCCCCAGTGGTGTCAGTGCACTCTCTGGACTCACTGCACTGCATCACCATTGGTGCCAGGGCACTCTCCGGACTCACTGCAGTGCATCCCCAGTGGTGCCAGTGTACTCCCTGGACTCACTGTAGTGCATCCCCAGTGGTGCCAGTGCAATCTCAGGACTCACTGCAGTGCAGCTCCAGTTGGTGCCAGTGCAGTCTCTGGACTCACTGCACTGCATCCCCAGTGGTGCCAGTGCACTCTCTGGACTCACTGAACTGCATCCCCAGTGGTGCCAGGGAACTCTCTGGACTCACTGCACTGCATCCCCAGTGGTGCCAGTGCACTCTCTGGACTCACTGCACTGCATCCCCAGTGGTGCCAGTGCACTCTCTGGACTCACTGCACTGCATCCCCAGTGGTGCCAGTGCACTCTCTGGACTCACTGCACTGCATCCCCAGTGGTGCCAGTGCACTCTCTGGAGTCACAGCACTGCATCAACAGTGGTGCCTCTGCACTCTCTGGACTCACTGCACTGCATCCCCAGTGGTGCCAGTGCACTCTCTGGACTCACTGCAGTGCATCCCCAGTGGTGCCAGTGCACTCTCTGGACTCACTGCAGTGCATCCCCATTAGTGCCAGTGCACTCTCTGGACTCACTGCACTGCATCCCCAGTGGTGCCAGTGCACTCTCTGGACTCACTGCAGTGCATCCCCAGTGGTGCCACTGCACTCTCTGGAGTCACTGCACTGCATCCCCAGTGGTGCCAGTGCACTCTCTGGACTCACTGCATTGCATCCCCAGTGGTGCCAGTGCACTCTCTGGACTCACTGCACTGCATCCCCAGTGGTGCCACTGCACTCTCCGGACTCACTGCACTGAATCCCCAGTGGTGCCTCTGCACTCTCCGGACTCACTGCAGTGCATCCGCAGTGGTGCCAGTGCACTCTTTCGAGTCACTGCAGTGCATCACCAGTGGTGCCAGTGCACTCTCTGGACTCACTGCAGTGCATCCCCAGTGGTGCCAGTGCACTCTCTGGACTTACTGCAGTGCATCCCCAGTGGTGCCAGTGCACTCTCTGGACTCACTGCACTGCATCCCCAGTGGTGCCAGTGCACTCTCTGGAGTCACAGCACTGCATCAACAGTGGTGCCAGTGCACTCTCTGGACTCACTGCAGTGCATCCCCAGTGGTGCCAGTGCACTCTCTGGACTCACTGCACTGCATCCCCAGTGGTGCCAGTGCACTCTCTGGACTCACTGCACTGCATCCCCAGTGGTGCCAACGCACTCTCTGGACTCACTGCACTGCATCACCATTGGTGCCAGGGCACTCTCTGGACTCACTGCAGTGCATCCGCAGTGGTGCCAGTGCACTCCTTCGAGTCACTGCAGTGCATCCCCAGTGGTGCCAGTGCACTCTCTGGACTCACTGCACTGCATCCCCAGTGGTGCCAGTGCACTCTCTGGACTCACTGCACTGCATCCCCAGTGGTGACAGTGCACTCTCTGGACTCACTGCACTGCATCCCCAGTGGTGCCAGTGCACTCTCTGGAGTCACAGCACTGCATCAACAGTGGTGCCTCTGCACTCTCTGGAGTCACTGCACTGCATCCCCAGTGGTGCCAGTGCACGCTCTGGACTCACTGCAGTGCATCCCCAGTGGTGCCAGTGCAATCTCAGGACTCACTGCAGTGCATCCCCAGTTGGTGCCAGTGCAGTCTCTGGACTCACTGCACTGCATCCCCAGTGGTGCCAGTACACTCTCTGGACTCACTGCAGTGCATCCCCAGTGGTGCCAGTGCACTCCCTGGAGTCACTGCAGTGTATCCCCAGTGGTGCCAGTGCACTCTCTGGACTCACTGCACTGCATCCCCAGTGGTGCCAGTGCACTCTCTGGACTCACTGCACTGCATCCCCAGTGGTGCCAACGCACTCTCTGGACTCACTGCACTGCATCACCATTGGTGCCAGGGCACTCTCCGGACTCACTGCAGTGCATCCGCAGTGGTGCCAGTGCACTCTTTCGAGTCACTGCAGTGCATCCCCAGTGGTGCCAGTGCACTCTCTGGACTCACTGCAGTGCATCCCCAGTGGTGCCAGTGCACTCTCTGGACTCACTGCACTGCATCCCCAGTGGTGACAGTGCACTCTCTGGACTCACTGCACTGCATCCCCAGTGGTGCCAGTGCACTCTCTGGAGTCACAGCACTGCATCAACAGTGGTGCCTCTGCACTCTCTGGAGTCACTGCACTGCATCCCCAGTGGTGCCAGTGCACGCTCTGGACTCACTGTAGTGCATCCCCAGTGATGCCAGTGCAATCTCAGGACTCACTGCAGTGCAGCTCCAGTTGGTGCCAGTGCAGTCTCTGGACTCACTGCACTGCATCCCCAGTGGTGCCAGTACACTCTCTGGACTCACTGCAGTGCATCCCCAGTGGTGCCAGTGCACTCTCTGGAGTCACTGCAGTGTATCCCCAGTGGTGCCAGTGCACTCTCTGGACTCACTGCACTGCAACCCAGTGGTGCCAGAGCACTCTCTGGACTCACTGCAGTGCATCCGCAGTGGTGCCAGTGCACTCTCTGGACTCACTGCACTGCATCGCCAGTGGTGCCAGTGCACTCTCTGGACTCACTGCAGTGCATCCCCAGTGGTGCCAGTGTACTCTCTGGAGTCAGAGCACTGCATCAACAGTGGTGCCTCTGCACTCTCTGGAGTCACTGCACTGCATCCCCAGTGGTGCCAGTGCACTCTCTGGACTCACTGCAGTGCATCCCCAGTGGTGCCATTGCAGTCTCTGGACTCACTGCACTGCATCCCCAGTGGTGCCAGTGCACTCTCTGGAATCACTGCAGTGCATCCCCAGTGGTGCCAGTGCACTCTCTGGAGTCAGTGCACTGCATCCACAGTGGTGCCAGTGCACTCTCTGGACTCACTGCATTGCATCCCCAGTGGTGCCAGTGCACTCTCTGGACTCACGGCACTGCATCCCCAGTGGTGCCAGTGCACTCTCTGCCCTCGCTGCAGTGCATCCCCAGTGGTGCCAGTGCACTCTCTGGACTCACTGCACTGCATCCCCAGAGGTGCCAGTGCACTTTCTGGAGTCACTGCAGTGTATCCCCTGTTGTGCTAGTGCACTCTCTGCACTCACTGCACTGCATCCCCAGTGGAGCCAGTGCACTCTCTGGACTCACTGCACTGCATCCCCAGTGGTGCCAGTGCACTCTCTGGACTCACTGCACTCCATCCCCACTGGTGCCAGTCCACTCTCTGGACTCACTGCACTGCATCCCCAGTGGTGCCAGTGCACTCTCTGCACTCATGCACTGCATCCCCACTGGTGCCAGTGCACTCTTTGGACTCACTGCACTGCATCCCCAGTGGTGCCAGTGCACTCTCTGGACTCACTGCACTGCATCCCCAGTGGTGCCAGTGCACTCTCTGGACTCACTGCACTGCATCCCCAAGGTGCCAGTGCACTCTCTGGACTCACTGCACTGCATCCGCAGTGGTGCCAGTGCACTCTCTGGACTCACTGCACTGCATCCCCAGTGGTGCCAGTGCACTCTCTGGACTCACTGCGCTGCATCCCCAGTGGTGCCAGTGCACTCTCTGGACTCACTGCACTGCATCCCCAGTGGTGCCAGTGCACTATCTGGACTCATTGCAGTGCATCCCCAGTGGTGCCAGTGCACTCTCTGAGTCACGGCACTGCATTCCCAGTGGTGCCAGTGCACTCTCTGGACTCACTGCAGTGCATCCCCCGTGGTGCCAGTGTAGTCTCTGGACTCACTGTAGTGCATCCCCAGTGATGACAGTGCAATCTCAGGACTCACTGCAGTGCAGCTCCAGTTGGTGCCAGTGCAGTCTCTGGACTCACTGCACTGCATCCCCAGTGGTGCCAGTGCACTCTCTGGACTCACTGCACTGCATCCCCAGTGGTGTCAGTGCACTCTCTGGACTATCTGCACTGCATCACCATTGGTGCCAGGGCACTCTCTGGACTCACTGCAGTGCATCCGCAGTGGTGCCAGTGCACTCTCTGGACTCACTGCGCTGCATCCCCAGTGGTGCCAGTGCACTCTCTGGACTCACGGCGCTGCATCCCCACTGGTGCCAGTGCACTCTCTGGACTCACTGCACTGCATCCCCAGTGGTGCCAGTGCACTTTGTGGACTCACTGCACTGCATCCCCAGTGGTGCCAGTGCAATCTCTGGACTCACTGCACTGCATCCCCAGTGGTGCCAGTGCACTCTCTGGACTCACTGCACTGCATCCCCAGTGGTGCCACTGCACTCTCTGGACTCACGGCACTGCATCCCCAGTGGTGCCAGTGCACGCTCTGGACTCACTGCAGTGCATCCCCAGTGGTGCCAGTGCACTCTCTGGACTCACTGCATTGCATCCCCAGTGGTGCCAGTGCACTCTCTGGACTCACTGCACTGCATCCCCAGTGGTGCCAGTGCACTCTCTGGAGTCACAGCACTGCATCAACAGTGGTGCCTCAGCACTCTCTGGAGTCACGGCACTGCATCCCCAGTGGTGCCAGTGCACGCTCTGGACTCACTGCAGTGCATCCCCAGTGGTGCCAGTGCACTCTCTGGACTCACTGCAGTGCATCCCCAGTGGTGCCAGTGCACTCTCTGGACTCACTGCAGTGCATCCCCAGTGGTGCCAGTGCACTCTCTGGACTCACTGCAGTGCATCCCCAGTGGTGCCAGTGCACTCTCTGGACTCACTGCATTGCATCCCCAGTGGTGCCAGTGCACTCTCTGGACTCACTGCACTGCATCCCCTGTGGTGCCAGTGCACTCTCTGGACTCACTGCATTGCATCCCCAGTGGTGCCAGTGCACTCTCTGGACTCACTGCACTGCAACCCCAGTGGTGCCAGTGTACTCTCTGGACTCACTGCAGTGCACCCCCACTGGTGCCAGTGCACTCTCTGGACTCACTGCACTGCATCCCCAGTGGTGCCACTGCACTCTCTGGACTCACTGCACTGCATCACCATTGGTGCCAGGGCACTCTCTGGACTCACTGCAGTGCATCCACAGTGGTGCCAGTGCACTCTCTGGACTCACTGCAGTGCATCCCCAGTGGTGCCAGTGCACGCTCTGGACTCACTGCAGTGCATCCCTTGTGGTGCCATTGCACTCTCAGGACTCACTGCACTGCATCCCCAGTAGTGCCAGTGCACTGTCTGGACTCACTGCACTGCATCCCCAGAAGTGCCAGTGCACTCTCTGGACTCACTGCACTGCATCCCCAGTGGTGCCAGTGCACTCTCTGGACTCACTGCAGTGCATCCCTTGTGGTGCCATTGCACTCTCTGGACTCACTGCAGTGCATCCCCAGTGGTGCCAGTGCAATCTCAGGACTCACTGCAGTGCAGCTCCAGTTGGTGCCAGTGCAGTCTCTGGACTCACTGCACTGCATCCTCAGTGGTGCCAGTACACTCTCTGGACTCATGCACTGCATCCCCACTGGTGCCAGTGCACTCTTTGGACTCACTGCACTGCATCCCCAGTAGTGCCAGTGCACTGTCTGGACTCACTGCAGTGCATCCCCAGTGGTGCCAGTGCACTCTCTGGACTCACTGCACTGCATCCCCAGTGGTGCCAGTGCACTCTCTGGACTCACTGCACAGCATCCCCAGTAGTGCCAGTGCACTCTCTGGACTCACTGCAGTGCATCCGCAGTGGTGCCAGTGCACTCTCTGGACTCACTGCACTGCATCCCCAGTGGTGCCAGTGCACTCTCTGGACTCACTGCGCTGCATCCCCAGTGGTGCCAGTGCACTCTCTGGACTCACGGCGCTGCATCCCCAGTGGTGCCAGTGCACTCTCTGGACTCACTGCACTGCATCCCCAGTGGTGCCAGTGCACTTTCTGGACTCATTGCAGTGCATCCCCAGTGGTGCCAGTGCACTCTCTGGACTCACTGCACTGCATCCCCAGTGGTGCCAGTGCACTCTCTGGACTCACTGCAGTGCATCCCCAGTGGTGCCAGTGCACTCTCTGCCCTCACTGCAGTGCATCCCCAGTGGTGCCAGTGCACTCTCTGGACTCACTGCACTGCATCCCCAGTGCTGACAGTGCACTCTCTGGACTCACTGCAGTGCATCCCCAGTGCTGATAGTGCAATCTCAGGACTCACTGCAGTGCATCTCCAGTTGGTGCCAGTGCAGTCTCTGGACTCACTGCAGTGCATCCCCAGTGGTGCCAGTGCACTCTCTGGACTCACTGCACTGCATCCCCAGTGGTGCCAGGGCACTCTCTGGACTCACTGCAGTGCATCCCCAGTGGTGCCAGTGCACTCTCTGCCCTCACTGCAGTGCATCCCCAGTGGTGCCAGTGCACTCTCTGGACTCACTGCACTGCATCCCCAGTGGTGCCACTGCACTCTCTGGACTCACTGCACTGCATCACCATTGGTGCCAGGGCACTCTCCGGACTCACTGCAGTGCATCCGCAGTGGTGCCAGTGCACTCTTTCGAGTCACTGCAGTGCATCCCCAGTGGTGCCAGTGCACTCTCTGGACTCACTGCAGTGCATCCCCAGTGGTGCCAGTGCACTCTCTGGACTCACTGCACTGCATCCCCAGTGGTGCCAGTGCACTCTCTGGAGTCACAGCACTGCATCAACAGTGGTGCCTCTGCACTCTCTGGACTCACTGCACTGCATCCCCAGTGGTGCCAGTGCACGCTCTGGAGACACTGCAGTGCATCCCCAGTGGTGCCAGTGCACTCTCTGGACTCACTGCAGTGCATCCCCAGTGGTGCCAGTGCACTCTCTGGACTCACTGCAGTGCATCCCCAGTGGTGCCAGTGCACTCTCTGGACTCACTGCATTGCATCCCTTGTGGTGCCATTGCAGTCTCTGGACTCACTGCACTGCATCCCCAGTGGTGCCAGTGCACTCTCTGGACTCACTGCACTGCATCCCCAGTGGTGCCAGTGCACTCTCTGGAGTCACTGCACTGCATCCCCAGTGGTGCCAGTGCACTCTCTGGACTCACTGCACTGCATCCCCAGTGGTGCCAGTGCACTCTCTGGAGTCACTGCACTGCATCCCCAGAGGTGCCAGTGCACTCTCTGGACTCACTGCACTGCATCCCCAGTGGTGCCAGTGCACTATCTGGACTCATTGCAGTGCATCCCCAGTGGTGCCAGTGCACTCTCTGGACTCACTGCACTGCATCCCCAGTGGTGCCAGTGCACTCTCTGGACTCACTGCAGTGCATCCGCAGTGGTGCCAGTGCACTCTCTGCCCTCACTGCAGTGCATCCCCAGTGGTGCCAGTGCACTCTCTGGACTCACTGCACTGCATCCCCAGTGCTGACAGTGCACTCTCTGGACTCACTGCAGTGCATCACCATTGGTGCCAGTGCACTCTCTGCCCTCACTGCAGTGCATCCCCAGTGGTGCCAGTGCACTCTCTGGACTCACTGCACTGCATCCCCAATGGTGCCAGTGCACTCTCTGGACTCACTGCACTGCATCACCATTGGTGCCAGGGCACTCTCTGCCCTCACTGCAGTGCATCCCCAGTGGTGCCAGTGCACTCTCTGGACTCACTGCACTGCATCCCCAATGGTGCCAGTGCACTCTCTGGACTCACTGCACTGCATCACCATTGGTGCCAGGGCACTCTCCGGACTCACTGCAGTGCATCCGCAGTGGTGCCAGTGCACTCTTTCGAGTCACTGCAGTGCATCACCAGTGGTGCCAGTGCACTCTCTGGACTCACTGCAGTGCATCCCCAGTGGTGCCAGTGCACTCTCTGGACTCACTGCAGTGCATCCCCAGTGGTGCCAGTGCATTCTCTGGACTCACTGCACTGCATCCCCAGTGGTGCCAGTGCACTCTCTGGACTCACTGCACTGCATCCCCAGTGGTGCCAGTGCACTCTCTGGAGTCACAGCACTGCATCAACAGTGGTGCCTCTGCACTCTCTGGACTCACTGCACTGCATCCCCAGTGGTGCCAGTGCACGCTCTGGACTCACTGCAGTGCATCCCCTGTGGTGCCAGTGCACTCTCTGTACTCACTGCAGTGCATCCCCAGTGGTGCCAGTGCACTCTCTGGACTCACTGCACTGCATCCCCAGTGGTGCCAGTGCACTCTCTGGACTCACTGCAGTGCATCCCCAGTGGTGCCAGTGCACTCTCTGGACTCACTGCACTGCATCCCCTGTGGTGCCAGTGCACTCTCTGGACTCACTGCATTGCATCCCTTGTGGTGCCATTGCAGTCTCTGGACTCACTGCACTGCATCCCCAGTGGTGCCAGTGCACTCTCTGGACTCACTGCACTGCATCCCCAGTGGTGCCAGTGCACTCTCTGGACTCACTGCACTGCATCCCCTGTGGTGCCAGTGCACTCTCTGGACTCACTGCATTGCATCCCTTGTGGTGCCATTGCAGTCTCTGGACTCACTGCACTGCATCCCCAGTGGTGCCAGTGCACTCTCTGGACTCACTGCACTGCATCCCCAGTGGTGCCAGTGCACTCTCTGGACTCACTGCACTGCATCCCCAGTGGTGCCACTGCACTCTCTGGACTCACTGCACTGCATCCCCAGTGGTGCCAGTGCACTCTCTGGACTCACTGCAGTGCATCCCTTGTGGTGCCATTGCACTCTCTGGACTCACTGCACTGCATCCCCAGTGGTGCCAGTGCACTCTCTGGACTCACTGCACTGCATCCCCAGTGGTGCCAGTGCACTCTCTGGACTCACTGCACTGCATCCCCAGTGGTGCCAGTGCACTCTCTGGACTCACTGCACTGCATCCCTTGTGGTGCCATTGCACTCTCTGGACTCACTGCACTGCATCCCCAGTGGTGCCAGTGCACTCTCTGGACTCACTGCACTGCATCCCCAGTGGTGCCAGTGCACTCTCTGGACTCACTGCACTGCATCCCCAGTGGTGCCAGTGCACTCTCTGGACTCACTGCACTGCATCCCCAGTAGTGCCAGTGCACTCTCTGGACTCACTGCACTGCATCCCCAGTAGTGCCAGTGCACTCTCTGGACTCACTGCAGTGCATCCGCAGTGGTGCCAGTGCACTCTCTGGACTCACTGCACTGCATCCCCAGTGGTGCCAGTGCACTCTCTGGACTCACTGCGCTGCATCCCCAGTGGTGCCAGTGCACTCTCTGGACTCACTGCACTGCATCCCCAGTGGTGCCAGTGCACTCTCTGGACTCACTGCAGTGCATCCACAGTGGTGCCAGTGCACTCTCTGGACTCACTGCACTGCATCCCCAGTGGTGCCAGTGCACTCTCTGGACTCACTGCAGTGCATCCCCAGTGGTGCCAGTGCACTCTGTGGACTCACTGCACTGCATCCCCAGTAGTGCCAGTGCACTCTCTGGACTCACTGCAGTGCATCCGCAGTGGTGCCAGTGCACTCTCTGGACTCACTGCACTGCATCCCCAGTGGTGCCAGTGCACTCTCTGGACTCACTGCGCTGCATCCCCAGTGGTGCCAGTGCACGCTCTGGACTCACTGCACTGCATCCCCAGTGGTGTCAGTGCACTCTCTGGACTCACTGCACTGCATCCCCAGTAGTGCCAGTGCACTCTCTGGACTCACTGCAGTGCATCCGCAGTGGTGCCAGTGCACTCTCTGGACTCACTGCACTGCATCCCTAGTGGTGCCAGTACACTCTCTGGACTCATGCACTGCATCCCGACTGGTGCCAGTGCACTCTCTGGACTCACTGCACTGCATCCCCAGTAGTGCTAGTGCACTCTCTGGACTCACTGCACTGCATCCCCAGTAGTGCCAGTGCACTCTCTGGACTCACTGCAGTGCATCCCCAGTGGTGCCAGTGCACTCTCTGCACTCACTGCACTGCATCCCCAGTGGTGCCAGTGCACTCTCTGGACTCACTGCACTGCATCCCCAGTAGTGCCAGTGGACTCTCTGGACTCACTGCAGTGCATCCGCAGTGGTGCCAGTGCACTCTCTGGACTCACTGCACTGCATCCCCAGTGGTGCCAGTGCACTCTCTGGACTCACTGCGCTGCATCCCCAGTGGTGCCAGTGCACGCTCTGGACTCACTGCAGTGCATCCCCAGTGGTGCCAGTGCACTCTCTGGACTCACTGCAGTGCATCCCCAGTGGTGCCAGTGCACTCTCTGGACTCACTGCACTGCATCCCCAGTGGTGCCAGTGCACTCTCTGGACTCACTGCACTGCATCCCCAGTGGTGCCAGTGCACTCCCTGGACTCACTGCAGTGCATCCCCAGTGGTGCCAGTGCACTCTCTGGACTCACTGCACTGCATCCCCTGTGGTGCCAGTGCACTCTCTGGACTCACTGCATTGCATCCCTTGTGGTGCCATTGCAGTCTCTGGACTCACTGCACTGCATCCCCAGTGGTGCCAGTGCACTCTCTGGACTCACTGCACTGCATCCCCAGTGGTGCCAGTGCACTCTCTGGACTCACTGCACTGCATCCCCAGTGGTGCCAGTGCACTCTCTGGACTCACTGCAGTGCATCCCTTGTGGTGCCATTGCACTCTCTGGACTCACTGCACTGCATCCCCAGTGGTGCCAGTGCACTCTCTGGACTCACTGCACTGCATCCCCAGTGGTGCCAGTGCACTCTCTGGACTCACTGCACTGCATCCCCAGTAGTGCCAGTGCACTCTCTGGACTCACTGCACTGCATCCCCAGTAGTGCCAGTGCACTCTCTGGACTCACTGCAGTGCATCCGCAGTGGTGCCAGTGCACTCTCTGGACTCACTGCAGTGCATCCGCAGTGGTGCCAGTGCACTCTCTGGACTCACTGCGCTGCATCCCCAGTGGTGCCAGTGCACTCTCTGGACTCACTGCACTGCATCCCCAGTGGTGCCACTGCACTCTCTGGACTCACTGCAGTGCATCCCCAGTGGTGCCAGTGCACTCTCTGGACTCACTGCAGTGCATCCCCAGTGGTGCCAGTGCACTCTCTGGACTCACTGCAGTGCATCCCCAGTGGTGCCAGTGCACTCTCTGGACTCACTGCACTGCATCCCCAGTGGTGCCAGTGCAATCTCAGGACTCACTGCAGTGCAGCTCCAGTTGGTGCCAGTGCGGTCTCTGGACTCACTGCACTGCATCCCCAGTGGTGCCAGTACACTCTCTGGACTCATGCACTGCATCCCCACTGGTGCCAGTGCACTCTCTGGACTCACTGCACTGCATCCCCAGTAGTGCCAGTGCACTCTCTGGACTCACTGCACTGCATCCCCAGTGGTGCCAGTGCACTCTGTGGACTCACTGCACTGCATCCCCAGTGGTGCCAGTGCACTCTCTGGACTCACTGCAGTGCATCCGCAGTGGTGCCAGTGCACTCTCTGGACTCACTGCACTGCATCCCCAGTGGTGCCAGTGCACTCTCTGGACTCACTGCGCTGCATCCCCAGTGGTGCCAGTGCACTCTCTGGACTCATTGCACTGCATCCCCAGTGGTGCCAGTACACTCTCTGGACTCACTGCGCTGCATACCCAGTGGTGCCAGTGCACTCTCTGGACTCACTGCACTGCATCCCCAGTGGTG
Organism: Anser cygnoides; assembly: GCF_040182565.1. Lineage (NCBI taxonomy): Eukaryota > Metazoa > Chordata > Aves > Anseriformes > Anatidae > Anser > Anser cygnoides. Next base: position 234,026 of record NW_027103089.1, read on the forward strand.
CCACTGCACTCTCTGGACTCACTGCACTGCATCCCCAGTGGTGCCAGTGCACTCTCTGGACTCACTGCACTGCATCCCCAGTGGTGCCAGTGCACTCTCTGCACTCACTCCAATGCATCCCCAGTGGTGCCACTGCACTCTCTGGACTCACTGCACTGCATCCCCAGTGGTGCCAGTGCACTCTCTGCCCTCACTGCAGTGCATCCCCAGTGGTGCCAGTGCACTCTCCGGACTCACTGCACTGCATCCCCAGTGGTGCCAGTGCACTCTCTGGACTCACTGCAGTGCATCCCCAGTGGTGCCAGTGCACTCTCTGGACTCACTGCACTGCATCCCCAGTGGTGCCAGTGCACTCTCTGGACTCACTGCACTGCATCCCCAGTGGTGCCACTGCACGCTCTGGACTCACTGCACTGCATCCCCAGTGGTGCCAGTGCACTCTCTGGACTCACTGCAGTGCATCCCTTGTGGTGCCATTGCACTCTCTGGACTCACTGCACTGCATCCCCAGTGGTGCCAGTGCACTCTCTGGACTCACTGCACTGCATCCCCAGTGGTGCCAGTGCACTATCTGGACTCACTGCAGTGCATCCCCAGTGGTGCCAGTGCACTCTCTGGACTCACTGCACTGCATCCCCAGTGGTGCCAGTGCACTCTCTGGACTCACTGCAGTGCATCCCCAGTGGTGCCAGTGCACTCTCTGCCCTCACTGCAGTGCATCCCCAGTGGTGCCAGTGCACTCTCTGGACTCACTGCACTGCATCCCCAGTGGTGCCAGTGCACTCTCTGGACTCACTGCAGTGCATCCCCAGTGGTGCCAGTGCAATCTCAGGACTCACTGCAGTGCAGCTCCAGTTGGTGCCAGTGCAGTCTCTGGACTCACTGCAGTGCATCCCCAGTGGTGCCAGTGCACCCTCTGGACTCACTGCACTGCATCCCCAGTGGTGCCAGGGCACTCTCTGGACTCACTGCAGTGCATCCCCAGTGGTGCCAGTGCACTCTCTGCCCTCACTGCAGTGCATCCCCAGTGGTGCCAGTGCACTCTCTGGACTCACTGCACTGCATCCCCAGTGGTGCCACTGCACTCTCTGGACTCACTGCACTGCATCACCATTGGTGCCAGGGCAGTCTCCGGACTCACTGCAGTGCATCCGCAGTGGTGCCAGTGCACTCTTTCGAGTCACTGCAGTGCATCACCAGTGGTGCCAGTGCACTCTCTGGACTCACTGCAGTGCATCCCCAGTGGTGCCAGTGCACTCTCTGGACTCACTGCAGTGCATCCCCAGTGGTGCCAGTGCACTCTCTGGACTCACTGCAGTGCATCTCCAGTGGTGCCAGTGCACTCTCTGGACTCACTGCAGTGCATCCCCAGTGGTGCCAGTGCAATCTCAGGACTCACTGCAGTGCAGCTCCAGTTGGTGCCAGTGCAGTCTCTGGACTCACTGCACTGCATCCCCAGTGGTGCCAGTACACTCTCTGGACTCATGCACTGCATCCCCACTGGTACCAGTGCACTCTCTGGACTCACTGCACTGCATCCCCAGTAGTGCCAGTGCACTCTCTGGACTCACTGCAGTGCATCCCCAGTGGTGCCAGTGCAGTCTCTGGACTCCCTGCACTGCATCCCCAGTGGTGCCAGTGCACTCTCTGGACTCACTGCACTGCATCCCCAGTAGTGCCAGTGCACTCTCTGGACTCACTGCAGTGCATCCGCAGTGGTGCCAGTGCACTCTCCGGACTCACTGCACTGCATCCCCAGTGGTGCCAGTGCACTCTCTGGACTCACTGCGCTGCATCCCCAGTGGTGCCAGTGCACTCTCTGGACTCACTGCACTGCATCACCACTGGTGCCAGCACACTCTCTGGACTCACTGCGCTGCTTCCCCAGTGGTGCCAGTGCACTCTCTGGACTCACTGCAGTGCATCCGCAGTGGTGCCAGTGCACTCTCTGGACTCACTGCACTGCATCCCCAGTGGTGCCAGTGCACGCTCTGGACTCACTGCAGTGCATCCCCAGTGGTGCCAGTGCACTCTCTGGACTCACTGCAGTGCATCCCCAGTCGTGCCAGTGCACTCTCTGGACTCACTGCAGTGCATCCCCAGTGGTGCCAGTGCACTCTCTGGACTCACTGCACTTCATCCCCAGTGGTGCCAGTGCACTCTCTGGACTCACTGCAGTGCATCCCCAGTGGTGCCAGTGAACTCTCTGGACTCACTGCACTGCATCCCCTGTGGTGCCAGTGCACTCTCTGGACTCACTGCATTGCATCCCTTGTGGTGCCATTGCAGTCTCTGGACTCACTGCACTGCATCCCCAGTGGTGCCAGTGCACTCTCTGGACTCACTGCACTGCATCCCCAGTGGTGCCAGTGCACTCTCTGGACTCACTGCACTGCATCCCCAGTGGTGCCACTGCACTCTCTGGACTCACTGCACTGCATCCCCAGTGGTGCCAGTGCACTCTCTGGACTCACTGCAGTGCATCCCTTGTGGTGCCATTGCACTCTCTGGACTCACTGCACTGCATCCCCGGTGGTGCCAGTGCACTCTCTGGACTCACTGTACTGCATCCCCAGTGGTGCCAGTGCACTCTCTGGACTCACTGCACTGCATCCCCAGTAGTGCCAGTGCACTCTCTGGACTCACTGCACTGCATCCCGAGTAGTGCCAGTGCACTCTCTGGACTCACTGCACTGCATCCGCAGTGGTGCCAGTGCACTCTCTGGACTCACTGCACTGGATCCCCAGTGGTACCAGTGCACTCTCTGGACTCACTGCGCTGCATCCCCAGTGGTGCCAGTGCACTCTCTGGACTCACTGCACTGCATCCCCAGTGGTGCCAGTGCACTCTCTGGACTCACTGCACTGCATCCCCAGTGGTGCCAGTGCACTCTCTGGACTCACTGCAGTGCATCCCCAGTGGTGCCAGTGCACTCTCTGGACTCACTGCAGTGCATCCCCAGTGGTGCCAGTGCAATCTCAGGACTCACTGCAGTGCAGCTCCAGTTGGTGCCAGTGCAGTCTCTGGACTCACTGCACTGCATCCCCAGTGGTGCCAGTACACTCTCTGGACTCATGCACTGCATCCCCACTGGTGCCAGTGCACTCTCTGGACTCACTGCACTGCATCCCCAGTAGTGCCAGTGCACTCTCTGGACTCACTGCAGTGCATCCCCAGTTGTGCCAGTGCAGTCTCTGGACTCCCTGCACTGCATCCCCAGTGGTGCCAGTGCACTCTCTGGACTCACTGCACTGCATCCCCAGTAGTGCCAGTGCACTCTCTGGACTCACTGCAGTGCATCCGCAGTGGTGCCAGTGCACTCTCTGGACTCACTGCACTGCATCCCCAGTGGTGACAGTGCACTCTCTGGACTCACTGCGCTGCATCCCCAGTGGTGCCAGTGCACTCTCTGGACTCACTGCACTGCATCCCCACTGGTGCCAGTACACTCTCTGGACTCACTGCGCTGCATCCCCAGTGGTGCCAGTGCACTCTCTGGACTCACTGCACTGCATCCCCAGTGGTGCCACTGCACTCTCTGGACTCACTGCACTGCATCCCCAGTGGTGCCAGTGCACTCTCTGGACTCACTGCGCTGCATCCCCAGTGGTGCCAGTGCACTCTCTGCACTCACTCCACTGCATCCCTAGTGGTGCCACTGCACTCTCTGGACTCACTGCACTGCATCCCCAGTGGTGCCAGTGCACTCTCTGCCCTCACTGCAGTGCATCCCCAGTGGTGCCAGTGCACTCTCCGGACTCACTGCACTACATCCCCAGTGGTGCCAGTGCACTCTCTGGACTCACTGCACTGCATCCCCAGTGGTGCCAGTGCACTCTCTGGACTCACTGCAGTGCATCCCCAGTTGTGCCAGTGCACTCTCTGCCCTCACTGCAGTGCATCCCCAGTGGTGCCAGTGCACTCTCTGGACTCACTGCACTGCATCCCCAGTGGTGCCAGTGCACTCTCTGGACTCACTGCAGTGCATCCCCAGTGGTGCCAGTGCAATCTCAGGACTCACTGCAGTGCAGCTCCAGTTGGTGCCAGTGCAGTCTCTGGACTCACTGCACTGCATCCCCAGTGGTGCCAGTACACTCTCTGGACTCATGCACTGCCATCCCCACTGGTGCCAGTGCACTCTTTGGACTCACTGCACTGCATCCCCAGTAGTGCCAGTGCACTCTCTGGACTCACTGCAGTGCATCCCCAGTGGTGCCAGTGCACTCTCTGGACTCACTGCAGTGCAGCTCCAGTTGGTGCCAGTACAGTCTCTGGACTCACTGCACTGCATCCCCAGTGGTGCCAGTACACTCTCTGACTCATGCACTGCATCCCCACTGGTGCCAGTGCACTCTCTGGACTCACTGCAGTGCATCCCCAGTAGTGCCAGTGCACTCTCTGGACTCACTGCGCTGCATCCCCAGTGGTGCCAGTGCACTATCTGGACTCATTGCAGTGCATCCCCAGTGGTGCCAGTGCACTCTCTGGACTCACTGCACTGCATCCCCAGTGGTGCCAGTACACTCTCTGGACTCATTGCACTGCATCCCCATTGGTGCCAGTGCACTCTCTGGACTCACTGCACTGCATCCCCAGTGGTGCCAGTGCACTCTCTGGACTCACTGCACTGCATCCCCAGTGGTGCCAGTGCACTCTCTGGACTCACTGCAGTGCATCCCCAGTGGTTCCAGTGCACTCTCTGTACTCACTGCACTGCATCCCCAGTGATGCCACTGCACTCTCTGGACTCACTGCAGTGCATCCCCAGTGGTGCCAGTGCACTCTCTGGACTCACTGCACTGCATCCCCAGTGGTGCCAGTGCACTCTCTGGACTCACTGCAGTGCATCCCCAGTGGTGCCAGTGCACTCTCTGGACTCACTGCACTGCATCCCCTGTGGTGCCAGTGCACTCTCTGGACTCACTGCATTGCATCCCTTGTGGTGCCATTGCAGTCTCTGGACTCACTGCACTGCATCCCCAGTGGTGCCAGTGCACTCTCTGGACTCACTGCACTGCATCCCCAGTGGTGCCAGTGCACTCTCTGGACTCACTGCACTGCATCCCCTGTGGTGCCAGTGCACTCTCTGGACTCACTGCATTGCATCCCTTGTGGTGCCATTGCAGTCTCTGGACTCACTGCACTGCATCCCCAGTGGTGCCAGTGCACTCTCTGGACTCACTGCACTGCATCCCCAGTGGTGCCAGTGCACTCTCTGGACTCACTGCACTGCATCCCCAGTGGTGCCACTGCACTCTCTGGACTCACTGCACTGCATCCCCAGTGGTGCCAGTGCACTCTCTGGACTCACTGCAGTGCATCCCTTGTGGTGCCATTGCACTCTCTGGACTCACTGCACTGCATCCCCAGTGGTGCCAGTGCACTCTCTGGACTCACTGCACTGCATCCCCAGTGGTGCCAGTGCACTCTCTGGACTCACTGCACTGCATCCCCAGTGGTGCCAGTGCACTCTCTGGACTCACTGCACTGCATCCCCAGTAGTGCCAGTGCACTCTCTGGACTCACTGCACTGCATCCCCAGTAGTGCCAGTGCACTCTCTGGACTCACTGCAGTGCATCCGCAGTGGTGCCAGTGCACTCTCTGGACTCACTGCACTGCATCCCCAGTGGTGCCAGTGCACTCTCTGGACTCACTGCGCTGCATCCCCAGTGGTGCCAGTGCACTCTCTGGACTCACTGCACTGCATCCCCAGTGGTGCCAGTGCACTCTCTGGACTCACTGCAGTGCATCCACAGTGGTGCCAGTGCACTCTCTGGACTCACTGCACTGCATCCCCAGTGGTGCCAGTGCACTCTCTGGACTCACTGCAGTGCATCCCCAGTGGTGCCAGTGCACTCTCTGGACTCACTGCAGTGCATCCCCAGTGGTGCCAGTGCAATCTCAGGACTCACTGCAGTGCAGCTCCAGTTGGTGCCAGTGCAGTCTCTGGACTCACTGCACTGCATCCCCAGTGGTGCCAGTACACTCTCTGGACTCATGCACTGCATCCCCACTGGTGCCAGTGCACTCTCTGGACTCACTGCACTGCATCCCCAGTAGTGCCAGTGCACTCTCTGGACTCACTGCAGTGCATCCCCAGTGGTGGCAGTGCACTCTCTGGACTCACTGCACTGCATCCCCAGTGGTGCCAGTGCACTCTGTGGACTCACTGCACTGCATCCCCAGTAGTGCCAGTGCACTCTCTGGACTCACTGCAGTGCATCCGCAGTGGTGCCAGTGCACTCTCTGGACTCACTGCACTGCATCCCCAGTGGTGCCAGTGCACTCTCTGGACTCACTGCGCTGCATCCCCAGTGGTGCCAGTGCACGCTCTGGACTCACTGCACTGCATCCCCAGTGGTGTCAGTGCACTCTCTGGACTCACTGCACTGCATCCCCAGTAGTGCCAGTGCACTCTCTGGACTCACTGCAGTGCATCCGCAGTGGTGCCAGTGCACTCTCTGGACTCACTGCACTGCATCCCTAGTGGTGCCAGTACACTCTCTGGACTCATGCACTGCATCCCGACTGGTGCCAGTGCACTCTCTGGACTCACTGCACTGCATCCCCAGTAGTGCCAGTGCACTCTCTGGACTCACTGCACTGCATCCCCAGTAGTGCCAGTGCACTCTCTGGACTCACTGCAGTGCATCCCCAGTGGTGCCAGTGCACTCTCTGCACTCACTGCACTGCATCCCCAGTGGTGCCAGTGCACTCTCTGGACTCACTGCACTGCATCCCCAGTAGTGCCAGTGGACTCTCTGGACTCACTGCAGTGCATCCGCAGTGGTGCCAGTGCACTCTCTGGACTCACTGCACTGCATCCCCAGTGGTGCCAGTGCACTCTCTGGACTCACTGCGCTGCATCCCCAGTGGTGCCAGTGCACGCTCTGGACTCACTGCAGTGCATCCCCAGTGGTGCCAGTGCACTCTCTGGACTCACTGCAGTGCATCCCCAGTGGTGCCAGTGCACTCTCTGGACTCACTGCACTGCATCCCCAGTGGTGCCAGTGCACTCTCTGGACTCACTGCACTGCATCCCCAGTGGTGCCAGTGCACTCCCTGGACTCACTGCAGTGCATCCCCAGTGGTGCCAGTGCACTCTCTGGACTCACTGCACTGCATCCCCTGTGGTGCCAGTGCACTCTCTGGACTCACTGCATTGCATCCCTTGTGGTGCCATTGCAGTCTCTGGACTCACTGCACTGCATCCCCAGTGGTGCCAGTGCACTCTCTGGACTCACTGCACTGCATCCCCAGTGGTGCCAGTGCACTCTCTGGACTCACTGCACTGCATCCCCAGTGGTGCCAGTGCACTCTCTGGACTCACTGCAGTGCATCCCTTGTGGTGCCATTGCACTCTCTGGACTCACTGCACTGCATCCCCAGTGGTGCCAGTGCACTCTCTGGACTCACTGCACTGCATCCCCAGTGGTGCCAGTGCACTCTCTGGACTCACTGCACTGCATCCCCAGTAGTGCCAGTGCACTCTCTGGACTCACTGCACTGCATCCCCAGTAGTGCCAGTGCACTCTCTGGACTCACTGCAGTGCATCCGCAGTGGTGCCAGTGCACTCTCTGGACTCACTGCAGTGCATCCGCAGTGGTGCCAGTGCACTCTCTGGACTCACTGCGCTGCATCCCCAGTGGTGCCAGTGCACTCTCTGGACTCACTGCACTGCATCCCCAGTGGTGCCACTGCACTCTCTGGACTCACTGCAGTGCATCCCCAGTGGTGCCAGTGCACTCTCTGGACTCACTGCAGTGCATCCCCAGTGGTGCCAGTGCACTCTCTGGACTCACTGCAGTGCATCCCCAGTGGTGCCAGTGCACTCTCTGGACTCACTGCACTGCATCCCCAGTGGTGCCAGTGCAATCTCAGGACTCACTGCAGTGCAGCTCCAGTTGGTGCCAGTGCGGTCTCTGGACTCACTGCACTGCATCCCCAGTGGTGCCAGTACACTCTCTGGACTCATGCACTGCATCCCCACTGGTGCCAGTGCACTCTCTGGACTCACTGCACTGCATCCCCAGTGGTGCCAGTGCACTCTCTGGACTCACTGCGCTGCATCCCCAGTGGTGCCAGTGCACTCTCTGGACTCACTGCACTGCATCCCCAGTGGTGCCAGTACACTCTCTGGACTCACTGCGCTGCATACCCAGTGGTGCCAGTGCACTCTCTGGACTCACTGCACTGCATCCCCAGTGGTGCCACTGCACTCTCTGGACTCACTGCACTGCATCCCCAGTGGTGCCAGTGCACTCTCTGGACTCACTGCACTGCATCCCCAGTGGTGCCAGTGCACTCTCTGCACTCACTCCACTGCATCCCCAGTGGTGCCACTGCACTCTCCGGACTCACTGCACTGCATCCCCAGTGGTGCCAGTGCACTCTCTGGACTCACTGCACTGCATCCCCAGTGGTGCCAGTGCACTCTCTGGACTCACTGCAGTGCATCCCCAGTGGTGCCAGTGCACTCTCTGCCCTCACTGCAGTGCATCCCCAGTGGTGCCAGTGCACTCTCTGGACTCACTGCACTGCATCCCCAGTGGTGCCAGTGCACTCTCTGGACTCACTGCAGTGCATCCCCAGTGGTGCCAGTGCAATCTCAGGACTCACTGCAGTGCAGCTCCAGTTGGTGCCAGTGCAGTCTCTGGACTCACTGCAGTGCATCCCCAGTGGTGCCAGTGCACCCTCTGGACTCACTGCACTGCATCCCCAGTGGTGCCAGGGCACTCTCTGGACTCACTGCAGTGCATCCCCAGTGGTGCCAGTGCACTCTCTGCCCTCACTGCAGTGCATCCCCAGTGGTGCCAGTGCACTCTCTGGACTCACTGCACTGCATCCCCAGTGGTGCCACTGCACTCTCTGGACTCACTGCACTGCATCACCATTGGTGCCAGGGCAGTCTCCGGACTCACTGCAGTGCATCCGCAGTGGTGCCAGTGCACTCTTTCGAGTCACTGCAGTGCATCACCAGTGGTGCCAGTGCACTCTCTGGACTCACTGCAGTGCATCCCCAGTGGTGCCAGTGCACTCTCTGGACTCACTGCAGTGCATCCCCAGTGGTGCCAGTGCACTCTCTGGACTCACTGCAGTGCATCTCCAGTGGTGCCAGTGCACTCTCTGGACTCACTGCAGTGCATCCCCAGTGGTGCCAGTGCAATCTCAGGACTCACTGCAGTGCAGCTCCAGTTGGTGCCAGTGCAGTCTCTGGACTCACTGCACTGCATCCCCAGTGGTGCCAGTACACTCTCTGGACTCATGCACTGCATCCCCACTGGTACCAGTGCACTCTCTGGACTCACTGCACTGCATCCCCAGTAGTGCCAGTGCACTCTCTGGACTCACTGCAGTGCATCCCCAGTGGTGCCAGTGCAGTCTCTGGACTCCCTGCACTGCATCCCCAGTGGTGCCAGTGCACTCTCTGGACTCACTGCACTGCATCCCCAGTAGTGCCAGTGCACTCTCTGGACTCACTGCAGTGCATCCGCAGTGGTGCCAGTGCACTCTCTGGACTCACTGCACTGCATCCCCAGTGGTGCCAGTGCACTCTCTGGACTCACTGCGCTGCATCCCCAGTGGTGCCAGTGCACTCTCTGGACTCACTGCACTGCATCACCACTGGTGCCAGCACACTCTCTGGACTCACTGCGCTGCTTCCCCAGTGGTGCCAGTGCACTCTCTGGACTCACTGCAGTGCATCCGCAGTGGTGCCAGTGCACTCTCTGGACTCACTGCACTGCATCCCCAGTGGTGCCAGTGCACGCTCTGGACTCACTGCAGTGCATCCCCAGTGGTGCCAGTGCACTCTCTGGACTCACTGCAGTGCATCCCCAGTCGTGCCAGTGCACTCTCTGGACTCACTGCAGTGCATCCCCAGTGGTGCCAGTGCACTCTCTGGACTCACTGCACTGCATCCCCAGTGGTGCCAGTGCACTCTCTGGACTCACTGCAGTGCATCCCCAGTGGTGCCAGTGAACTCTCTGGACTCACTGCACTGCATCCCCTGTGGTGCCAGTGCACTCTCTGGACTCACTGCATTGCATCCCTTGTGGTGCCATTGCAGTCTCTGGACTCACTGCACTGCATCCCCAGTGGTGCCAGTGCACTCTCTGGACTCACTGCACTGCATCCCCAGTGGTGCCAGTGCACTCTCTGGACTCACTGCACTGCATCCCCAGTGGTGCCACTGCACTCTCTGGACTCACTGCACTGCATCCCCAGTGGTGCCAGTGCACTCTCTGGACTCACTGCAGTGCATCCCTTGTGGTGCCATTGCACTCTCTGGACTCACTGCACTGCATCCCCGGTGGTGCCAGTGCACTCTCTGGACTCACTGTACTGCATCCCCAGTGGTGCCAGTGCACTCTCTGGACTCACTGCACTGCATCCCCAGTAGTGCCAGTGCACTCTCTGGACTCACTGCACTGCATCCCCAGTAGTGCCAGTGCACTCTCTGGACTCACTGCACTGCATCCGCAGTGGTGCCAGTGCACTCTCTGGACTCACTGCACTGGATCCCCAGTGGTACCAGTGCACTCTCTGGACTCACTGCGCTGCATCCCCAGTGGTGCCAGTGCACTCTCTGGACTCACTGCACTGCATCCCCAGTGGTGCCAGTGCACTCTCTGGACTCACTGCACTGCATCCCCAGTGGTGCCAGTGCACTCTCTGGACTCACTGCAGTGCATCCCCAGTGGTGCCAGTGCACTCTCTGGACTCACTGCAGTGCATCCCCAGTGGTGCCAGTGCAATCTCAGGACTCACTGCAGTGCAGCTCCAGTTGGTGCCAGTGCAGTCTCTGGACTCACTGCACTGCATCCCCAGTGGTGCCAGTACACTCTCTGGACTCATGCACTGCATCCCCACTGGTGCCAGTGCACTCTCTGGACTCACTGCACTGCATCCCCAGTAGTGCCAGTGCACTCTCTGGACTCACTGCAGTGCATCCCCAGTTGTGCCAGTGCAGTCTCTGGACTCCCTGCACTGCATCCCCAGTGGTGCCAGTGCACTCTCTGGACTCACTGCACTGCATCCCCAGTAGTGCCAGTGCACTCTCTGCCCTCACTGCAGTGCATCCCCAGTGGTGCCAGTGCACTCTCCGGACTCACTGCACTACATCCCCAGTGGTGCCAGTGCACTCTCTGGACTCACTGCACTGCATCCCCAGTGGTGCCAGTGCACTCTCTGGACTCACTGCAGTGCATCCCCAGTTGTGCCAGTGCACTCTCTGCCCTCACTGCAGTGCATCCCCAGTGGTGCCAGTGCACTCTCTGGACTCACTGCACTGCATCCCCAGTGGTGCCAGTGCACTCTCTGGACTCACTGCAGTGCATCCCCAGTGGTGCCAGTGCAATCTCAGGACTCACTGCAGTGCAGCTCCAGTTGGTGCCAGTGCAGTCTCTGGACTCACTGCACTGCATCCCCAGTGGTGCCAGTACACTCTCTGGACTCATGCACTGCCATCCCCACTGGTGCCAGTGCACTCTTTGGACTCACTGCACTGCATCCCCAGTAGTGCCAGTGCACTCTCTGGACTCACTGCAGTGCATCCCCAGTGGTGCCAGTGCACTCTCTGGACTCACTGCAGTGCAGCTCCAGTTGGTGCCAGTACAGTCTCTGGACTCACTGCACTGCATCCCCAGTGGTGCCAGTACACTCTCTGACTCATGCACTGCATCCCCACTGGTGCCAGTGCACTCTCTGGACTCACTGCAGTGCATCCCCAGTAGTGCCAGTGCACTCTCTGGACTCACTGCGCTGCATCCCCAGTGGTGCCAGTGCACTATCTGGACTCATTGCAGTGCATCCCCAGTGGTGCCAGTGCACTCTCTGGACTCACTGCACTGCATCCCCAGTGGTGCCAGTACACTCTCTGGACTCATTGCACTGCATCCCCATTGGTGCCAGTGCACTCTCTGGACTCACTGCACTGCATCCCCAGTGGTGCCAGTGCACTCTCTGGACTCACTGCACTGCATCCCCAGTGGTGCCAGTGCACTCTCTGGACTCACTGCAGTGCATCCCCAGTGGTTCCAGTGCACTCTCTGTACTCACTGCACTGCATCCCCAGTGATGCCACTGCACTCTCTGGACTCACTGCAGTGCATCCCCAGTGGTGCCAGTGCACTCTCTGGACTCACTGCAGTACATCCCCAGTGGTGCCAGTGCACTCTCTGGACTCACTGCACTGCATCCCCAGTGGTGCCAGTGCACTATCTGGACTCATTGCAGTGCATCCCCAGTGGTGCCAGTGCACTCTCTGGACTCACTGCACTGCATCCGCAGTGGTGCCAGTGCACTCTCTGGACTCACTGCAGTGCATCCCCAGTGGTGCCAGTGCACTCTCTGGACTCACTGCAGTGCATCCCCAGTGGTGCCAGTGCACTCTCTGGAATCACTGCAGTGCATCCCCAGTGGTGCCAGTGCAATCTCAGGACTCACTGCAGTGCAGCTCCAGTTGGTGCCAGTGCAGTCTCTGGACTCACTGCAGTGCATCCCCAGTGGTGCCAGTACACTCTCTGGACTCGTGCACTGCATCCCCACTGGTGGCAGTGCACTCTTTGGACTCACTGCACTGCATCCCCAGTAGTGCCAGTGCACTCTCTGCACTCACTGCAGTGCATCCCCAGTGGTGCTAGTGCACTCTCTGGACTCACTGCACTGCATCCCCAGTGGTGCCAGTGCACTCTCTGGACTCACTGCAGTGCATCCCCAGTGGTGCCAGTGCACTCTCTGGACTCACTGCAGTGCATCCCCAGTGGTGCCAGTGCACTCTCTGGACTCACTGCACTGCATCCCCAGTGGTGCCAGTGCACTATCTGGACTCATTGCAGTGCATCCCCAGTGGTGCCAGTGCACTCTCTGGACTCACTGCAGTGCATCCCCAGTGGTGCCAGTGCACTCTCTGCCCTCACTGCAGTGCATCCCCAGTGGTGCCAGTGCACTCTCTGGACTCACTGCACTGCATCCCCAGTGGTGCCAGTGCACTATCTGGACTCACTGCAGTGCATCCCCACTGGTGCCAGTGTACTCCCTGGACTCACTGCAATGCATCCCCAGTGGTGCCAGTGCACTCTCTGCCCTCACTGCAGTGCATCCCCAGTGGTGCCAGTGCACTCTCTGGACTCACTGCAGTGCATCCCCAGTGGTGCCAGTGCAATCTCAGGACTCACTGCAGTGCAGCTCCAGTTGGTGCCAGTGCAGTCTCTGGACTCACTGCACTGCATCCCCAGTGGTGCCAGTGCACTCTCTGCCCTCACTGCAGTGCATCCCCAGTAGTGCCAGTGCACTCTCTGGACTCACTGCAGTGCATCCCCAGTGGTGCCAGTGCACTCTATGGACTCACTGCAGTGCAGCTCCAGTTGGTGCCAGTACAGTTTCTGGACTCACTGCACTGCATCCCCAGTGGTGCCAGTACACTCTCTGACTCATGCACTGCATCCCCACTGGTGCCAGTGCACTCTTTGGACTCACTGCACTGCATCCCCAGTAGTGCCAGTGCACTCTCTGGACTCACTGCAGTGCATCCCCAGTAGTGCCAGTGCACTCTCTGGACTCACTGCGCTGCATCCCCAGTGGTGCCAGTGCACTATCTGGACTCATTGCAGTGCATCCCCAGTGGTGCCAGTGCACTCTCTGGACTCACTGCACTGCATCCCCAGTGGTGCTAGTACACTCTCTGGACTCATTGCACTGCATCCCCATTGGTGCCAGTGCACTCTCTGGACTCACTGCACTGCATCCCCAGTGGTGCCAGTGCACTCTCTGGACTCACTGCACTGCATCCCCAGTGGTGCCAGTGCACTCTCTGGACTCACTGCAGTGCATCCCCAGTGGTGCCAGTGCACTCTCTGCCCTCACTGCAGTGCATCCCCAGTGGTGCCAGTGCACTCTCTGGACTCACTGCACTGCATCCCCAGTGGTGCCAGTGCACTATCTGGACTCATTGCAGTGCATCCCCAGTGGTGCCAGTGCACTCTCTGGACTCACTGCACTGCATCCGCAGTGGTGCCAGTGCACTCTCTGGACTCACTGCACTGCATCCCCAGTGGTGCCAGTGCACTCTCTGGACCCACTGCAGTGCATCCCCAGTGGTGCCAGTGCACTCTCTGGACTCACTGCACTGCATCCCCAGTGGTGCCAGTGCACTCTCTGGACTCACTGCAGTGTATCCCCAGTGGTGCCAGTGCAATCTCAGGACTCACTGCAGTGCAGCTCCAGTTGGTGCCAGTGCAGTCTCTGGACTCACTGCACTGCATCCGCAGTGGTGCCAGTACACTCTCTGGACTCATGCACTGCATCCCCACTGGTGCCAGTGCACTCTTTGGACTCACTGCACTGCATCCCCAGTAGTGCCAGTGCACTCTCTGCACTCACTGCAGTGTATCCCCAGTGGTGCCAGTGCACTCTCTGGACTCACTGCACTGCATCCCCAGTGGTGCCAGTGCACTCTCTGGACTCACTGCACTGCATCCCCAGTGGTGCCAGTGCAGTCTCTGGACTCACTGCAGTGCATCCCCAGTGGTGCCAGTGCACTCTCTGGAGTCACTGCACTGCATCCCCAGTGGTGCCAGTGCACTATCTGGACTCATTGCAGTGCATCCCCAGTGGTGCCAGTGCACTCTCTGGACTCACTGCAGTGCATCCCCAGTGGTGCCAGTGCACTCTCTGCCCTCACTGCAGTGCATCCCCAATGGTGCCAGTGCACTCTCTGGACTCACTGCACTGCATCCCCAGTGGTGCCAGTGCACTATCTGGACTCACTGCAGTGCATCCCCACTGGTGCCAGTGTACTCCCTGGACTCACTGCAGTGCATCCCCAGTGGTGCCAGTGCACTCTCTGCCCTCACTGCAGTGCATCCCCAGTGGTGCCAGTGCACTCTCTGGACTCACTGCAGTGCATCCCCAGTGGTGCCAGTGCAATCTCAGGACTCACTGCAGTGCAGCTCCAGTTGGTGCCAGTGCAGTCTCTGGACTCACTGCACTGCATCCCCAGTGGTGCCAGTGCACTCTCTGCCCTCACTGCAGTGCATCCCCAGTGGTGCCTGTGCTCTCTCTGGACTCACTGCAGTGCATCCCCAGTGGTGCCAGTGCACTCTCTGGACTCACTGCACTGCATCCCCAGTGGTGCCAGTGCACTCTCTGGACTCACTGCACTGCATCCCCAGTGGTGCCAGTGCACTCTGTGGACTCACTGCACTGCATCCCCAGTGGTGCCACTGCACTCTCTGGACTCACTGCAGTGCATCCCCAGTGGTGCCAGTGCACTCTCTGGACTCACTGCACTGCATCCCCAGTGGTGCCAGTGCACTCTCTGGACTCACTGCAGTGCATCCCCAGTGGTGCCAGTGCACTCTCTGGACTCACTGCAGTGCATCCCCAGTGGTGCCAGTGCACTCTCTGGACTCACTGCAGTGCATCCCCAGTGGTGCCAGTGCACTCTCTGGACTCACTGCACTGCATCCCCAGTGGTGCCAGTGCACTCTCTGGACTCACTGCACTGCATCCCCTGTGGTGCCAGTGCACTCTCTGGACTCACTGCATTGCATCCCCAGTGGTGCCAGTGCACTCTCTGGACTCACTGCACTGCATGCCCAGTGGTGCCAGGGCACTCTCTGGACTCACTCCAGTGCATCCCCAGTGGTGCCAGTGCACTCTCTGCCCTCACTGCAGTGCATCCCCAGTGGTGCCAGTGCACTCTCTGGACTCACTGCAGTGCATCCCCAGTGGTGCCAGTGCACTCTCTGGACTCACTGCACTGCATCCCCAGTGGTGCCAGTGCACTATCTGGACTCATTGCAGTGCATCCCCAGTGGTGCCAGTGCACTCTCTGGACTCACTGCAGTGCATCCCCAGTGGTGCCAGTGCACTCTCTGGACTCACTGCAGTGCATCCCCAGTGGTGCCAGTGCACTCTCTGCCCTCACTGCAGTGCATCCCCAGTGGTGCCAGTGCACTCTCTGGACTCACTGCACTGCATCCCCAGTGGTGCCAGTGCACTATCTGGACTCACTGCAGTGCATCCCCACTGGTGCCAGTGTACTCCCTGGACTCACTGCAGTGCATCCCCAGTGGTGCCAGTGTACTCTCTGCCCTCACTGCAGTGCATCCCCAGTGGTGCCAGTGCACTCTCTGGACTCACTGCAGTGCATCCCCAGTGGTGCCAGTGCAATCTCAGGACTCACTGCAGTGCAGCTCCAGTTGGTGCCAGTGCAGTCTCTGGACTCACTGCACTGCATCCCCAGTGGTGCCAGTGCACTCTCTGCCCTCACTGCAGTGCATCCCCAGTGGTGCCTGTGCTCTCTCTGGACTCACTGCAGTGCATCCCCAGTGGTGCCAGTGCACTCTCTGGACTCACTGCACTGCATCCCCAGTGGTGCCAGTGCACTCTCTGGACTCACTGCACTGCATCCCCAGTGGTGCCAGTGCACTCTGTGGACTCACTGCACTGCATCCCCAGTGGTGCCAGTGCACTCTCTGGACTCACTGCACTGCATCCCCAGTGGTGCCAGTGCACTCTCTGGACTCACTGCAGTGCATCCCCAGTGGTGCCAGTGCACTCTCTGGACTCACTGCACTGCATCACCAGTGGTGCCAGTGCACTCTCTGGACTCACTGCAGTGCATCCCCAGTGGTGCCAGTGCACTCTCTGGACTCACTGCACTGCATCCCCAGTGGTGCCAGTGCACTCTCTGGACTCACTGCACTGCATCCCCTGTGGTGCCAGTGCACTCTCTGGACTCACTGCACTGCATGCCCAGTGGTGCCAGGGCACTCTCTGGACTCACTCCAGTGCATCCCCAGTGGTGCCAGTGCACTCTCTGCCCTCACTGCAGTGCATCCCCAGTGGTGCCAGTGCACTCTCTGGACTCACTGCACTGCATCCCCAGTGGTGCCAGTGCACTCTCTGGAGTCACAGCACTGCATCAACAGTGGTGCCTCTGCACTCTCTGGAGTCACTGCACTGCATCCCCAGTGGTGCCAGTGCACGCTCTGGACTCACTGCAGTGCATCCCCAGTGGTGCCAGTGCACGCTCTGGACTCACTGCAGTGCATCCCCAGTGGTGCCAGTGCACTCTCTGGACTCACTGCACTGCATCCCCAGTGGTGCCAGTGCACTCTCTGGACTCACTGCACTGCATCCCCAGTGGTGCCAGTGCACTCTCTGGACTCACTGCAGTGCATCCCCAGTGGTGCCAGTGCACTCTCTGGACTCACTGCACTGCATCCCCTGTGGTGCCAGTGCACTCTCTGGACTCACTGCATTGCATCCCCAGTGGTGCCAGTGCACTCTCTGGACTCACTGCACTGCATGCCCAGTGGTGCCAGGGCACTCTCTGGACTCACTCCAGTGCATCCCTAGTGGTGCCAGTGCACTCTCTGGACTCACTGCGCTGCATCCCCATTGGTGCCAGTGCACTCTCTGGACTCACTGCACTGCATCCCCAGTGGTGCCACTGCACTCTCTGGACTCACTGCAGTGCATCCCCAGTGGTGCCAGTGCACTCTCTGCCCTCACTGCAGTGCATCCCCAGTGGTGCCAGTGCACTCTCTGGACTCACTGCACTGCATCCCCAGTGGTGCCACTGCACTCTCTGGACTCACTGCAGTGCATCCCCAGTGGTGCCAGTGCACTCTCTGGACTCACTGCAGTGCATCCCCAGTGGTGCCAGTGCACTCTCTGGACTCACTGCACTGCATCCCCAGTGGTGCCAGTGCACTCTCTGGACTCACTGCACTGCATCCCCAGTGGTGCCAGTGCACTCTCTGGACTCACTGCATTGCATCCCCAGTGGTGCCAGTGCACTCTCTGGACTCACTGCAATGCATGCCCAGTGGTGCCAGGGCACTCTCTGGACTCACTCCAGTGCATCCCCAGTGGTGCCAGTGCACTCTCTGGACTCACTGCACTGCATCCCCAGTGGTGCCAGTGCACTCTCTGGACTCACTGCACTGCATCCCCAGTGGTGCCAGTGCACTCTCTGGTGTCACTGCACTGCATCCCCAGTGGTGCCAGTGCACTCTCTGGACTCACTGCAATGCATGCCCAGTGGTGCCAGGGCACTCTCTGGACTCACTCCAGTGCATCCCCAGTGGTGCCAGTGCACTCTTTGGACTCACTGCACTGCATGAACAGTGGTGCCAGTGCACTCTCTGGACTCACTGCACTGCATCCCCAGTGGCGCCAGTGTACTCTCTGGACTCACTGTAGTGCATCCCCAGTGGTGCCAGTGCAATCCCAGGACTCACTGCAGTGAAGCTCCAGTTGGTGCCAGTGCAGTCTCTGGACTCACTGCACTGCATCAACAGTGGTGCCAGTGCACTCTCTGGACTCACTGCACTGCATCCCCAGTGGTGCCAGTGCACTCTCTGGAGTCACTGCAGTGTATCCCCACTGGTGCCAGTGCACTCTCTGGACTCACTGCACTGCATCCCCAGTGGTGCCAGTGCACTCTCTGCACTCACTGCACTGCATCACCAGTGGTGCCAGTGCACTCTCTGGACTCAGTGCACTGCATCCCCAGTGGTGACAGAGCACTCTCTGGACTCACTGAAGTGCATCCCCAGTGGTGCCTGTGCACTCTCTGGACTCACTGCACTGCATCGCCAGTGGTGCCAGTGCACTCTCTGCACTCACTGCACTGCATCACCAGTGGTGCCAGTGCACTCTCTGGAGTCACTGCACTGCATCCCCAGAGGTGCCAGTGCACTCTCTGGAATCACTGCACTGCATCCCCAGTGGTGCCAGTGCACTCTCTGGACTCACTGCACTGCATCCCCAGTGGTGCCAGTGCACTCTCTGGACTCACTGCATTGCATCCCTTGTGGTGCCAGTGCACTCTCTGGACTCACTGCACTGCATCCCCAGTGGTGCCAGTGCACTCCTTCGAGTCACTGCAGTGCATCCCCAGTGGTGCCAGTGCACTCTCTGGACTCACTGCACTGCATCCCCAGTGGTGCCAGTGCACTCTCTGGACTCACTGCATTGCATCCCTTGTGGTGCCAGTGCACTCTCCGGACTCACTGCAGTGCATCCGCAGTGGTGCCAGTGCACTCCTTCGAGTCACTGCAGTGCATCCCCAGTGGTGCCAGTGCACTCTCTGGACTCACTGCACTGCATCCCCAGTGGTGCCAGTGCACTCTCTGGAGTCACAGCACTGCATCCCCAGTGGTGCCAGTGCACTCTCTGGACTCACTGCAGTGCATCCCCAGTGGTGCCAGTGCACTCTCTGGACTCACTGCAGTGCATCCCCAGTGGTGCCAGTGCACTCTCTGGACTCACTGCACTGCATCCCCAGTGGTGCCAGTGCACTCTCCGGAATCACTGCAGTGCATCCCCAGTGGTGCCAGTGCACTCTCTGGACTCACTGCACTGCATCCACAGTGGTGCCAGTGCACTCTTTCAAGTCACTGCAGTGCATCCCCAGTGGTGCCAGTGCACTCTCTGGACCCACTGC
Source organism: Anser cygnoides (assembly GCF_040182565.1). Taxonomy (NCBI): domain Eukaryota; kingdom Metazoa; phylum Chordata; class Aves; order Anseriformes; family Anatidae; genus Anser; species Anser cygnoides. The sequence goes on from NW_027103089.1 coordinate 253,491, forward strand.
AGTGCATCCCCAGTGGTGCCAGTGCACTCTCTGGACTCACTGCACTGCATCCCCAGTGGTGCCAGTGCACTCTCTGGACTCACTGCACTGCATCCACAGTGGTGCCAGTGCACTCTCTGGACTCACTGCACTGCATCCCCAGTGGTGCCAGTGCACTCTCTGGAGTCACAGCACTGCATCAACAGTGGTGCCTCTGCACTCTCTGGAGTCACTGCACTGCATCCCCAGTGGTGCCAGTGCACTCTCTGGAATCACTGCAGTGCATCCCCAGTGGTGCCAGTGCACTCTCCGGAATCACTGCAGTGCATCCCCAGTGGTGCCAGTGCACTCTCTGGACTCACTGCACTGCATCCCCAGTGGTGCCAGTGCACTCTCTGGACTCACTGCATTGCATCCCCAGTGGTGCCAGTGCACTCTCTGGACTCACTGCACTGCATCCCCAGTGGTGCCAGGGCACTCTCTGGACTCACTGCAGTGCATCCCCAGTGGTGCCAGTGCACTCTCTGCCCTCACTGCAGTGCATCCCCAGTGGTGCCAGTGCACTCTCTGCACTCACTACAGTGCATCCCCAGTAGTGCCAGTGCAATCTCTGGGCTCACCGGGGTGCATCCCCTGAGGTGCCAGTGCACTCTCTGGACTCACTGCACTGCATCCCCAGTGGTGCCAGTGCACTCTCTGGACTCACTGCACTGCATCCCCAGTGGTGCCAGTGCACTCTGTGGACTCACTGCACTGCATCCCCAGTGGTGCCAGTGCACTCTGTGGACTCACTGCGCTGCATCCCCAGTGGTGCCAGTGCACTCTCTGGACTCACTGCGCTGCATCCCCAGTGGTGCCAGTGCACTCTCTGGACTCACTGCACTGCATCACCAGTGGTGCCAGTGCACTATCTGGACTCATTGCAGTGCATCCCCAGTGGTGCCAGTGCACTCTCTGAGTCACTGCACTGCATTCCCAGTGGTGCCAGTGCACTCTGGACTCACTGCAGTGCATCCCCAGTGGTGCCAGTGCACTCTCTGGACTCACTGCACTGCACCCCCAGTGGTGCCAGTGCACTCTCTGGACTCACTGAACTGCATCCCCAGTGGTGCCAGTGCACTCTCTGGACTCACTGCACTGCATCCCCAAGGTGCCAGTGCACTCTCTGGACTCAACTGCACTGCATCCCCAGTGGTGCCCGTGCACTCTCTGGATTCACTGCAGTGCATCCCCAGTGGTGCCTGTGCACTCTCTGGACTCACTGCATTGCATCCCCAGTGGTGCCAGTGCACTCTCTGCACTCACTGCACTGCATCCCCAGTGGTGCCAGTGCACTCTCTGGAGTCACTGCACTGCATCCCCAGTGGTGCCAGTGCACTCTCTGGACTCACTGCAGTGCATCCCCAGTGGTGCCAGGGCACTCTCTGGACTCACTCCAGTGCATCCCCAGTGGTGCCAGTGCACTCTCTGGACTCACTGCACTGCATCCCCAGTGGTGCCAGTGCACTCTCTGGACTCACTGCACTGCATCCCCAGTGGTGCCAGTGCACTCTCTGGTGTCACTGCACTGCATCCCCAGTGGTGCCAGTGCACTCTCTGGACTCACTGCAATGCATGCCCAGTGGTGCCAGGGCACTCTCTGGACTCACTCCAGTGCATCCCCAGTGGTGCCAGTGCACTCTTTGGACTCACTGCACTGCATGAACAGTGGTGCCAGTGCACTCTCTGGACTCACTGCACTGCATCCCCAGTGGCGCCAGTGTACTCTCTGGACTCACTGTAGTGCATCCCCAGTGGTGCCAGTGCAATCCCAGGACTCACTGCAGTGAAGCTCCAGTTGGTGCCAGTGCACTCTCTGGACTCACTGCACTGCATCCCCAGTGGTGCCAGTGCACTCTCTGGACTCACTGCACTCCATCCCCACTGGTGCCAGTCCACTCTGGACTCACTGCACTGCATCCCCAGTGGTGCCAGTGCACTCTCTGCACTCATGCACTGCATCACCAGTAGTGCCAGTGCACTCTTTGGACTCACTGCACTGCATCCCCAGTGGTGTCAGTGCATTCTCTGGACTCACTGCACTGCATCCCCAGTGGTGGCAGTGTAGTCTCTGGACTCACTGTAGTGCATCCCCAGTGGTGCCAGTGCACTCTCTGGAGTCACTGCAGTGTATCCCCAGTGGTGCCAGTGCACTCTCTGGACTCACTGCACTGCATCCCCAGTGGTGCCAGTGCACTCTCTGCACTCACTGCACTGCATCCCCAGTGGTGCCAGTGCACTCTCTGGACTCACTGCACTGCATCCCCAGTGGTGCCACTGCACTCTCTGGACTCACTGCACTGCATCCCCAGTGGTGCCAGTGCACTCTCTGGAGTCACAGCACTGCATCAACAGTGGTGCCTCTGCACTCTCTGGACTCACTGCACTGCATCCCCAGTGGTGCCAGTGCACTCTCTGGAATCACTGCAGTGCATCCCCAGTGGTGCCAGTGCACTCTCTGGTGTCAGTGCACTGCATCCCCAGTGGTGCCAGTGCACTCTCTGGACTCACTGCATTGCATCCCCAGTGGTGCCAGTGCACTCTCTGGACTCACTGCAGTGCATCCCCAGTGGTGCCAGTGCACTCTCTGCACTCACTGCACTGCATCCCCAGTGTTCCCAGAGCACTCTCTGGACTCACTGCAGTGCATCTCCAGTGGTGCCAGTGCACTCTCTGGACTCACTGCACTGCATCACCATTGGTGCCAGTGCACTCTCTGGACTCACTGCACTGCATCGCCAGTGGTGCCAGTGCACTCTCCGGACTCACTGCACTGCATCCCCAGTGGTGCCAGTGCACTCTCTGGACTCACAGCAGTGCATCCCCAGTGGTGCCAGTGCACTCTCTGGACTCACTGCACTGCATCCCCAGTGGTGCCAGTGCACTCTCTGCACTCACTGCACTGCATCCCCAGTGGTGCCAGTGAACTCTCTGGACTCACTGCACTGCATCCCCAGTGGTGACAGTGCACTCTCTGGAATCACTGCAGTACATCCCCTGTGGTGCCAGTGCACTCTCTGGACTCACTGCAGTGCAGCCCCTGAGGTGCCAGTGTACTCTCTGGAGTCACTGCACTGCATCCCCAGTGGTGCCAGTGCACTCTCTGGATTCACTACAATGCATCCCCAGTGGTGCCAGTGCACTCTCTGGACTCACCGAGGTGCATCCCCAGTGGTGCCAGTGCACTCTCTGGACTCACCGCACTGCATCCCCAGTGGTGCCAGTGCACTCTCTGGACTCACTGCAGTGCAGCCCCTGAGGTGCCAGTGTACTCTCTGGACTCACTGCACTGCATCCCCAGTGGTCCCAGTGCACTCTCTGGACTCACTGCACTGCATCCCCAGTGGTGTCAGTGCACTCTCTGGACTCACTGCACTGCATCCCCAGTGGTGCCAGTGTAGTCTCTGGACGCACTGCACTGCATCCACAGTGGTGCCAGTGCAATCTCAGGACTCACTGCAGTGCAGCTCCAGTTGGTGCCAGTGCAGTCTCTGGACTCACTGCACTGCACCCCCACTGGTGCCAGTGCACTCTCTGGACACACTGCACTGCATCCCCAGTGGTGACAGTGCACTCTCTGGACTCACTGCAGTGCATCCCCTGTGGTGCCATTGCACTCTCTGGACTCACTGCACTGCATCAACAGTGGTGCCTGTGCACTCTCTTGAGTCACTGCACTGCATCCCCAGTGGAGCCAGTGCACTCTATGGACTAACTGCACTGCATACCCAGTGGTGCCAGTGCACTCTCTGGACTCAGTGCACTGCATCCCCAGTGGTGCCAGTGCACTCTCTGGACTCACTGCACTGCATCCCCAGTGGTGCCAGTGCACTCTCTGGATCACTGCACTGCATCACCATTGGTGCCAGGGCACTCTCCGGACTCACTGCAGTGCATCCCCAGTGGTGCCAGTGCACTCTTTCGAGTCACTGCACTGCATCCCCAGTGGTGCCAGTGCATTCTCTGGACTCACTGCATTGCATCCCCAGTGGTGCCAGTGCACTCTCTGGACTCACTGCAGTGCATCCCCAGTGGTGCCAGTGCACTCTCTGGACTCACTGCACTGCATCCCCAGTGCTGACAGTGCACTCTCTGGACTCACTGCACTGCATCCCCAGTGGTGCCAGTGCACTCTCTGGACTCAGTGCACTGCATTCCCAGTGTTGCCACTGCACTCTCATGACTCACAGCAGTGCATCCCCAGTGGTGCCAGTGCACTCTCTGGACTCACTGCAGTGCATCCCCAGTGGTGCCAGTGCACTCTCTGGACTCACTGCAGTGCATCCCCTTTTGTGCCAGTGCACTCTCTGCACTCACTGCACTGCATTCCCAGTGTTGCCACTGCACTCTCATGACTCACAGCAGTGCATCCCCAGTGGTGCCAGTGCACTCTCTGCACTCACTGCACTGCATCCCCAGTGTTCCCAGAGCACTCTCTGGACTCACTGCAGTGCATCTCCAGTGGTGCCAGTGCACTCTCTGGACTCACTGCACTGCATCACCATTGGTGCCAGTGCACTCTCTGGACTCACTGCACTGCATCCCCAGTGGTGCCAGTGCACTCTCCGGACTCACTGCACTGCATCCCCAGTGGTGCCAGTGCACTCTCTGGACTCACAGCAGTGCATCCCCAGTGGTGCCAGTGCACTCTCTGGACTCACTGCACTGCATCCCCAGTGGTGCCAGTGCACTCTCTGCACTCACTGCACTGCATCCCCAGTGGTGCCAGTGAACTCTCTGGACTCACTGCACTGCATCCCCAGTGGTGACAGTGCACTCTCTGGAATCACTGCAGTACATCCCCTGTGGTGCCAGTGCACTCTCTGGACTCACTGCAGTGCAGCCCCTGAGGTGCCAGTGTACTCTCTGGAGTCACTGCACTGCATCCCCAGTGGTGCCAGTGCACTCTCTGGATTCACTACAATGCATCCCCAGTGGTGCCAGTGCACTCTCTGGACTCACCGAGGTGCATCCCCAGTGGTGCCAGTGCACTCTCTGGACTCACCGCACTGCATCCCCAGTGGTGCCAGTGCACTCTCTGGACTCACTGCAGTGCAGCCCCTGAGGTGCCAGTGTACTCTCTGGACTCACTGCACTGCATCCCCAGTGGTCCCAGTGCACTCTCTGGACTCACTGCACTGCATCCCCAGTGGTGTCAGTGCACTCTCTGGACTCACTGCACTGCATCCCCAGTGGTGCCAGTGTAGTCTCTGGACGCACTGCACTGCATCCACAGTGGTGCCAGTGCAATCTCAGGACTCACTGCAGTGCAGCTCCAGTTGGTGCCAGTGCAGTCTCTGGACTCACTGCACTGCACCCCCACTGGTGCCAGTGCACTCTCTGGACTCACTGCACTGCATCCCCAGTGGTGACAGTGCACTCTCTGGACTCACTGCAGTGCATCCCCTGTGGTGCCATTGCACTCTCTGGACTCACTGCACTGCATCAACAGTGGTGCCTGTGCACTCTCTTGAGTCACTGCACTGCATCCCCAGTGGAGCCAGTGCACTCTATGGACTAACTGCACTGCATACCCAGTGGTGCCAGTGCACTCTCTGGACTCAGTGCACTGCATCCCCAGTGGTGCCAGTGCACTCTCTGGACTCACTGCACTGCATCCCCAGTGGTGCCAGTGCACTCTCTGGATCACTGCACTGCATCACCATTGGTGCCAGGGCACTCTCCGGACTCACTGCAGTGCATCCCCAGTGGTGCCAGTGCACTCTTTCGAGTCACTGCACTGCATCCCCAGTGGTGCCAGTGCATTCTCTGGACTCACTGCATTGCATCCCCAGTGGTGCCAGTGCACTCTCTGGACTCACTGCAGTGCATCCCCAGTGGTGCCAGTGCACTCTCTGGACTCACTGCACTGCATCCCCAGTGCTGACAGTGCACTCTCTGGACTCACTGCACTGCATCCCCAGTGGTGCCAGTGCACTCTCTGGACTCAGTGCACTGCATTCCCAGTGTTGCCACTGCACTCTCATGACTCACAGCAGTGCATCCCCAGTGGTGCCAGTGCACTCTCTGGACTCACTGCAGTGCATCCCCAGTGGTGCCAGTGCACTCTCTGGACTCACTGCAGTGCATCCCCTTTTGTGCCAGTGCACTCTCTGCACTCACTGCACTGCATCCCCAGTGGTGCCAGTGCACTCTCTGGACTCACTGCACTGCATCCCCAGTGGTGCCAGTGCACTCTGTGGACTCACTGCAGTGCATCCGCAGTGGTGCCAGTGCACTCTTTCGAGTCACTGCACTGCATCCCCATTAGTGCCAGTGCATTCTCTGGACTCATTGCAGTACATCCCCAGTGGTGCCAGTGCACTCTCTGGACTCACTGCACTGCATCCCCAGTGGTGCCAGTGCACTCTCTGGACTCACTGCAGTGCATCCCCAGTGGTGCCAGTGCACTCTCTGGACTCACTGCACTGCATCCCCAGTGCTGACAGTGCACTCTCTGGACTCACTGCAGTGCATCCCCAGTGGTGCCAGTGCACTCTCTGGAACCACTGCACTGCATCCCCAGTGGTGCCAGAGCACTCTCCGGACTCACTGCACTGAATCCCCAGTGGTGCCAGTGCACTCTCTGGACTCACTGCACTGCATCCCCAGTGGTGCCAGTGCACTCTCTGGACTCACGGCACTGCATCCCCAGTGGTGCCAGTGCACTCTCTGCACTCACTGCACTGCATCACCAGTGGTGCCAGTGCACTCTCTGGACTCACTGCACTGCATCCCCAGTGGTGACAGTGCACTCTCTGGAATCACTGCAGTGCATCCCCTGTGGTGCCAGTGCACTCTCTGGACTCACTGCAGTGCAGCCCCTGAGGTGCCAGTGTACTCTCTGGACTCACTGCAGTGCATCCCCAGTGGTGCCAGTGCACTCTCTGGAGTCACTACACTGCATCCCCAGTGGTGCCAGTGCACTCTCTGGACTCACCGAGGTGCATCCCCAGTGGTGCCAGTGCACTCTCTGGACTCACCGCACTGCATCACCAGTGGTGCCAGTGCACTCTCTGGACTCACTGCAGTGCAGCCACTGAGGTGCCAGTGTACTCTCTGGAGTCACTGCACTGCATCCCCAGTGGTGCCAGTGCACTCTCTGGACTCACTGCACTGCATCCCCAGTGGTGCCAGTGCACTCTCTGGACTCACTGCACTGCATCCCCAGTGGTGCCAGTGCACTCTCTGCACTCACTGCACTGCGTCCCCAGTGGTGCCAGTGCACTCTCTGGACTCACTGCACTGCATCCCCAGTGGTGACAGTGCACTCTCTGGAATCACTGCAGTGCATCCCCTGTGGTGCCAGTGCACTCTCTGGACTCACTGCAGTGCAGCCCCTGAGGTGCCAGTGTACTCTCTGGACTCAAAGCACTGCATCCGCAGTGGTGCCAGTGCACTCTCTGGAGTCACTACACTGCATCCCCGGTGTTCCCAGAGCACTCTCTGGACTCACCGAGGTGCATCCCCAGTGGTGCCAGTGCACTCTCTGGACTCACCGCGCTGCATCCCCAGTGGTGCCAGTGCACTCTCTGGACTCACTGCAGTGCAGCCCCTGAGGTGCCAGTGTACTCTCTGGACTCACAGCAGTGCATCTCCAGTGGTGCCAGTGCACTCTCTGCACTCACTGCACTGCATCCCCAGTGGTGCCAGTGCACTCTCTGGACTCACTGCACTGCATCCCCAGTGGTGCCAGAGCACTCTCCGGACTCACTGCACTGAATCCCCAGTGGTGCCAGTGCACTCTCTGGACTCACGGCACTGCATCCCCAGTGGTGCCAGTGCACTCTCTGCACTCACTGCACTGCATCACCAGTGGTGCCAGTGCACTCTCTGGACTCACTGCACTGCATCCCCAGTGGTGACAGTGCACTCTCTGGAATCACTGCAGTGCATCCCCTGTGGTGCCAGTGCACTCTCTGGACTCACTGCAGTGCAGCCCCTGAGGTGCCAGTGTACTCTCTGGACTCACTGCAGTGCATCCCCAGTGGTGCCAGTGCACTCTCTGGAGTCACTACACTGCATCCCCAGTGGTGCCAGTGCACTCTCTGGACTCACCGAGGTGCATCCCCAGTGGTGCCAGTGCACTCTCTGGACTCACCGCACTGCATCACCAGTGGTGCCAGTGCACTCTCTGGACTCACTGCAGTGCAGCCACTGAGGTGCCAGTGTACTCTCTGGAGTCACTGCACTGCATCCCCAGTGGTGCCAGTGCACTCTCTGGACTCACTGCACTGCATCCCCAGTGGTGCCAGTGCACTCTCTGGACTCACTGCACTGCATCCCCAGTGGTGCCAGTGCACTCTCTGCACTCACTGCACTGCATCCCCAGTGGTGCCAGTGCACTCTCTGGACTCACTGCACTGCATCCCCAGTGGTGACAGTGCACTCTCTGGAATCACTGCAGTGCATCCCCTGTGGTGCCAGTGCACTCTCTGGACTCACTGCAGTGCAGCCCCTGAGGTGCCAGTGTACTCTCTGGACTCAAAGCACTGCATCCGCAGTGGTGCCAGTGCACTCTCTGGAGTCACTACACTGCATCCCCGGTGTTCCCAGAGCACTCTCTGGACTCACCGAGGTGCATCCCCAGTGGTGCCAGTGCACTCTCTGGACTCACCGCGCTGCATCCCCAGTGGTGCCAGTGCACTCTCTGGACTCACTGCAGTGCAGCCCCTGAGGTGCCAGTGTACTCTCTGGACTCACAGCAGTGCATCCCCAGTGGTGCCAGTGCACTCTCTGCACTCACTGCACTGCATCCCCAGTGGTGCCAGTGCACTCTCTGGACTCACTGCACTGCATCCCCAGTGGTGCCAGTGCACTCTGTGGACTCACTGCAGTGCATCCGCAGTGGTGCCAGTGCACTCTTTCGAGTCACTGCACTGCATCCCCATTAGTGCCAGTGCATTCTCTGGACTCACTGCAATACATCCCCAGTGGTGCCAGTGCACTCTCTGCACTCACTGCACTGCATCCCCAGTGGTGCCAGTGCACTCTCTGGACTCACTGCAGTGCATCCCCAGTGGTGCCAGTGCACTCTCTGGACTCACTGCACTGCATCCCCAGTGCTGACAGTGCACTCTCTGGACTCACTGCAGTGCATCCCCAGTGGTGCCAGTGCACTCTCTGGACTCACTGCACTTCATCCCCAGTGGTGCCAGTGCACTCTCCGGACTCACTGCACTGAATCCCCAGTGGTGCCAGTGCACTCTCTGGACTCACTGCAGTGCATCCCCAGTGGTGCCAGTGCACTCTCTGGACTCACTGCACTGCATCCCCAGTGGTGCCAGTGCACTCTCTGGACTCACTGCAGTGCATTCCCAGTGGTGCCAGTGCACTCTCTGGACTCACTGCAGTGCATCCCCAGTGGTGCCAGTGCACTCTCTGGACTCACTGCAGTGCATCCCCAGTGGTGCCAGTGCACTCTCTGGACTCACTGCACTGCATCCCCAGTGGTGCCAGTGCACTCTCCGGACTCACTGCACTGAATCCCCAGTGGTGCCAGTGCACTCTCTGGACTCACTGCAGTGCATCCCTAGTGGTGCCAGTGCACTCTCTGGACTCACTGCACTGCATCCCCATTGGTGCCAGTGCACTCTCTGCACTCACTGCACTGCATCCCAGGTGGTGCCAGTGCACTCTCTGGACTCACTGCACTGCATCCCCAGTGGTGCCAGTGCACTCTCTGGAATCACTGCAGTGCAGCCCCTGAGGTGCCAGTGTACTCTCTGGACTCACTGCAGTGCATCCCCAGTGGTGCCAGTGCACTCTCTGGACTCAGTGCACTGCATCCCCAGTGGTGCCAGTGCACTCTCTGCACTCACTGCACTGCATCCCCAGTGGTGCCAGTGCACTCTCTGGACTCACTGCACTGCATCCCCAGTGGTGACAGTGCACTCTCTGGAATCACTGCACTGCATCCCCTGTGGTGCCAGTGCACTCTCTGGACTCACTTCAGTGCAGCCCCTGAGGTGCCAGTGTACTCTCTGGACTCACTGCACTGCATCCGCAGTGGTGCCAGTGCACTCTCTGGAGTCACTACACTGCATCCCCGGTGTTCCCAGAGCACTCTCTGGACTCACCGAGGTGCATCCCCAGTGGTGCCAGTGCACTCTCTGGACTCACCGCACTGCATCCCCAGTGGTGCCAGTGCACTCTCTGGACTCACTGCAGTGCAGCCCCTGAGGTGCCAGTGTACTCTCTAGACTCACTGCACTGCATCCCCAGTGGTGCCAGTGCACTCTCTGGAGTCACTGCACTGCATCCCCAGTGGTGCCAGTGCACTCTCTGGACTCACTGCAGTGCATTTCCAGTGGTGCCAGTGTAGTCTCAGGACTCACTGCACTGCATCCCCAGTGGTGCCAGTGCAATCTCAGGACTCACTGCAGTGCAGCTCCAGTTGGTGCCAGTGCAGTCTCTGGACTCACTGCACTGCACCCCCACTGGTGCCAGTGCACTCTCTGGACTCACTGCACTGCATCCCCAGTGGTGACAGTGCACTCTCTGGACTCACTGCAGTGCATCCCCTGTGGTGCCATTGCACTCTCTGGACTCACTGCACTGCATCAACAGTGGTGCCTGTGCACTCTCTTGAGTCACTGCACTGCATCCCCGGTGGAGCCAGTGCACTCTCTGGATCACTGCACTGCATCACCATTGGTGCCAGGGCACTCTCCGGACTCACTGCAGTGCATCCCCAGTGGTGTCAGTGCACTCTTTCGAGTCACTGCACTGCATCCCCAGTGGTGCCAGTGCATTCTCTGGACTCACTGCATTGCATCCCCAGTGGTGCCAGTGCACTCTCTGGACTCACTGCAGTGCATCCCCAGTGGTGCCAGTGCACTCTCTGGACTCACTGCACTGCATCCCCAGTGCTGACAGTGCACTCTCTGGACTCTCTGCACTGCATCCCCAGTGGTGCCAGTGCACTCTCTGGACTCAGTGCACTGCATTCCCAGTGTTGCCACTGCACTCTCATGACTCACAGCAGTGCATCCCCAGTGGTGCCAGTGCACTCTCTGGACTCACTGCAGTGCATCCCCAGTGGTGCCAGTGCACTCTCTGGACTCACTGCAGTGCATCCCCTTTTGTGCCAGTGCACTCTCTGCACTCACTGCACTGCATCCCCAGTGGTGCCAGTGCACTCTCTGGACTCACTGCAGTGCATCCCCAGTGGTGCCAGTGCACTCTCTGGACTCACTGCACTGCATCCCCAGTGCTGACAGTGCACTCTCTGGACTAACTGCAGTGCATCCCCAGTGGTGCCAGTGCACTCTCTGGAACCACTGCACTGCATCCCCAGTGGTGCCAGAGCACTCTCCGGACTCACTGCACTGAATCCCCAGTGGTGCCAGTGCACTCTCTGGACTCACTGCACTGCATCCCCAGTGGTGCCAGTGCACTCTCTGGACTCACGGCACTGCATCCCCAGTGGTGCCAGTGCACTCTCTGCACTCACTGCACTGCATCACCAGTGGTGCCAGTGCACTCTCTGGACTCACTGCACTGCATCCCCAGTGGTGACAGTGCACTCTCTGGAATCACTGCAGTGCATCCCCTGTGGTGCCAGTGCACTCTCTGGACTCACTGCAGTGCAGCCCCTGAGGTGCCAGTGTACTCTCTGGACTCACTGCAGTGCATCCCCAGTGGTGCCAGTGCACTCTCTGGAGTCACTACACTGCATCCCCAGTGGTGCCAGTGCACTCTCTGGACTCACCGAGGTGCATTCCCAGTGGTGCCAGTGCACTCTCTGGACTCACCGCACTGCATCACCAGTGGTGCCAGTGCACTCTCTGGACTCACTGCAGTGCAGCCCCTGAGGTGCCTGTGTACTCTCTGGAGTCACTGCACTGCATCCCCAGTGGTGCCAGTGCACTCTCTGGACTCACTGCACTGCATCCCCAGTGGTGCCAGTGCACTCTCTGGACTCACTGCACTGCATCCCCAGTGGTGCCAGTGCACTCTCTGCACTCACTGCACTGCATCCCCAGTGGTGCCAGTGCACTCTCTGGACTCACTGCACTGCATACCCAGTGGTGACAGTGCACTCTCTGGAATCACTGCAGTGCATCCCCTGTGGTGCCAGTGCACTCTCTGGACTCACTGCAGTGCAGCCCCTGAGGTGCCAGTGTACTCTCTGGACTCAAAGCACTGCATCCGCAGTGGTGCCAGTGCACTCTCTGGAGTCACTACACTGCATCCCCGGTGTTCCCAGAGCACTCTCTGGACTCACCGAGGTGCATCCCCAGTGGTGCCAGTGCACTCTCTGGACTCACCGCGCTGCATCCCCAGTGGTGCCAGTGCACTCTCTGGACTCACTGCAGTGCAGCCCCTGAGGTGCCAGTGTACTCTCTGGACTCACAGCAGTGCATCCCCAGTGGTGCCAGTGCACTCTCTGGACTCACTGCACTGCATCCCCAGTGGTGCCAATGCACTCTCTGGACTCACTGCAGTGCATCCCCTTTTGTGCCAGTGCACTCTCTGCACTCACTGCACTGCATCCCCAGTGGTGCCAGTGCACTCTCTGGACTCACTGCACTGCATCCCCAGTGGTGCCAGTGCACTCTGTGGACTCACTGCAGTGCATCCGCAGTGGTGCCAGTTCACTCTCTGTAGTCACTGCACTGCATCCCCATTAGTGCCAGTGCATTCTCTGGACTCATTGCAATACATCCCCAGTGGTGCCAGTGCACTCTCTGCACTCACTGCACTGCATCCCCAGTGCTGACAGTGCACTCTCTGGACTCACTGCAGTGCATCCCCAGTGGTGCCAGTGCACTCTCTGGACTCACTGCACTGCATCCCCAGTGGTGCCAGTGCACTCTCTGGACTCACTGCAGTGCATTCCCAGTGGTGCCAGTGCACTCTCTGGACTCACTGCAGTGCATCCCCAGTGGTGCCAGTGCACTCTCTGGACTCACTGCACTGCATCCCCAGTGGTGCCAGTGCACTCTCCGGACTCACTGCACTGAATCCCCAGTGGTGCCAGTGCACTCTCTGGACTCACTGCAGTGCATCCCCAGTGGTGCCAGTGCACTCTCTGGACTCACTGCACTGCATCCCCAGTGGTGCCAGTGCACTCTCTGCACTCACTGCACTGCATCCCCAGTGGTGCCAGTGCACTCTCTGGACTCACTGCACTGCATCCCCAGTGGTGACAGTGCACTCTCTGGAATCACTGCAGTGCAGCCCCTGAGGTGCCAGTGTACTCTCTGGACTCACTGCAGTGCATCCCCATTGGTGCCAGTGCACTCTCTGGACTCACTGCACTGCATCCCCAGTGGTGCCAGTGCACTCTCTGGACTCACCGAGGTGCATCCCCAGTGGTGATAGTGCACTCTCTGGACTCACCGCACTGCATCCCCAGTGGTGCCAGTGCACTCTCTGGACTCACTGCAGTGCAGCCCCTGAGGTGCCAGTGTACTCTCTGGACTCACTGCACTGCATCCCCAGTGGTGCCAGTGCACTCTCTGGACTCACTGCACTGCATCCCCAGTGGTGCCAGTGCACTCTCTGGACTCACTGCACTGCATCCCCAATGGTGCCAGTGCACTCTCTGCACTCACTGCACTGCATCCCCAGTGGTGCCAGTGCACTCTCTGGACTCACTGCACTGCATCCCCAGTGGTGACAGTGCACTCTCTGGAATCACTGCAGTGCATCCCCTGTGGTGCCAGTGCACTCTCTGGACTCACTGCAGTGCAGCCCCTGAGGTGCCAGTGTACTCTCTGGACTCACTGCACTGCATACGCAGTGGTGCCAGTGCACTCTCTGGAGTCACTACACTGCATCCCCGGTGTTCCCAGAGCACTCTCTGGACTCACCGAGGTGCATCCCCAGTGGTGCCAGTGCACTCTCTGGACTCACCGCACTGCATCCCCAGTGGTGCCAGTGCACTCTCTGGACTCACTGCAGTGCAGCCCCTGAGGTGCCAGTGTACTCTCTAGACTCACTGCACTGCATCCCCAGTGGTGCCAGTGCACTCTCTGGAGTCACTGCACTGCATCCCCAGTGGTGCCAGTGCACTCTCTGGACTCACTGCAGTGCATTTCCAGTGGTGCCAGTGTAGTCTCAGGACTCACTGCACTGCATCCCCAGTGGTGCCAGTGCAATCTCAGGACTCACTGCAGTGCATCCCCAGTGGTGCCAGTGCAGTCTCTGGACTCACTGCACTGCACCCCCACTGGTGCCAGTGCACTCTCTGGACTCACTGCACTGCATCCCCAGTGGTGACAGTGCACTCTCTGGACTCACTGCAGTGCATCCCCTGTGGTGCCATTGCACTCTCTGGACTCACTGCACTGCATCCCCAGTGGTGCCTGTGCACTCTCTTGAGTCACTGCACTGCATCCCCAGTGCTGACAGTGCACTCTCTGGACTAAATGCACTGCATACCCAGTGGTGCCAGTGCACTCTCTGGACTCAGTGCACTGCATCCCCAGTGGTGCCAGTGCACTCTCTGGACTCACTGCACTGCATCCCCAGTGGTTCCAGTGCACTCTCTGGATCACTGCACTGCATCACCATTGGTGCCAGGGCACTCTCCGGACTCACTGCGGTGCATCCCCAGTGGTGCCAGTGCACTCTTTCGAGTCACTGCACTGCATCCCCAGTGGTGCCAGTGCATTCTCTGGACTCACTGCACTGCATCCCCAGTGGTGCCAGTGCAGTCTCTGGACTCACTGCAGTGCATCCCCAGTGGTGCCAGTGCACTCTCTGGACTCACTGCACTGCATCCGCAGTGGTGCCAGTGCACTCTCTGGACTCACTGCACTGCATCCCCAGTGGTGCCAGTGCACTCTCTGGACTCAGTGCACTGCATCCCCAGTGGTGCCACTGCACTCTCTGGACTCACTGCACTGCATCCCCAGTGGTGCCAGTGCACTCTCTGGACTCACTGCACTGCATCCCCAGTGGTTCCAGTGCACTCTCTGGACTCACTGCAGTGCATCCCCAGTGGTGCCAGTGCACTCTCTGGACTCACTGCAGTGCATCCCCAGTGGTGCCAGTGCACTCTCTGGACTCACTGCACTGCATCCCCAGTGCTGACAGTGCACTCTCTGGACTCACTGCACTGCATCCCCAGTGGTGCCAGTGCACTCTCTGGACTCACTGCACTGCATCCCCAGTGGTGCCAGTGCACTCTCCGGACTCACTGCACTGCATCCCCAGTGGTGCCAGTGCACTCTCTGGACTCACAGCAGTGCATCCCCAGTGGTGCCAGTGCACTCTCTGGACTCACTGCACTGCATCCCCAGTGCTGACAGTGCACTCTCTGGACTCACTGCACTGCATCCGCAGTGGTGCCAGTGCACTCTCCGGACTCACTGCACTGCATACCCAGTGGTGCCAGTGCACTCTCTGGACTCAGTGCACTGCATCCCCAGTGGTGCCAGTGCACTCTCTGGACTCACTGCACTGCATCCCCAGTGGTTCCAGTGCACTCTCTGGATCACTGCACTGCATCACCATTGGTGCCAGGGCACTCTCCGGACTCACTGCACTGCATCCCCAGTGGTGCCAGTGCACTCTTTCGAGTCACTGCACTGCATCCCCAGTGGTGCCAGTGCATTCTCTGGACTCACTGCAGTGCATCCCCAGTGGTGCCAGTGCAGTCTCTGGACTCACTGCAGTGAACCCCAGTGGTGCCAGTGCACTCTCTGGACTCACTGCAGTGCATCCCCTTTTGTGCCAGTGCACTCTCTGGACTCACTGCAGTGCATCCCTAGTGGTGCCAGTGCACTCTCTGGACTCACTGCACTGCATCCCCAGTGCTGACAGTGCACTCTCTGGACTCACTGCACTGCATCCCCAGTGGTGCCAGTGCACTCTCTGGACTCACTGCACTGCATCCCCAGTGGTGCCAGTGCACTCTCCGGACTCACTGCACTGCATCCCCAGTGGTGCCAGTGCACTCTCTGGACTCACAGCAGTGCATCCCCAGTGGTGCCAGTGCACTCTCTGGACTCACTGCACTGCATCCCCAGTGCTGGCAGTGCACTCTCTGGACTCACTGCACTGCATCCCCAGTGGTGCCAGTGCACTCTCCGGACTCACTGCACTGCATCCCCAGTGGTGCCAGTGCACTCTCTGGACTCACAGCAGTGCATCCCCAGTGGTGCCAGTGCACTCTCTGCACTCACTGCACTGCATCCCCAGTGGTGCCAGTGCACTCTCTGGACTCACTGCACTGCATCCCCAGTGGTGACAGTGCACTCTCTGGAACCACTGCAGTGCATACCCTGTGGTGCCAGTGCACTCTCTGGACTCACTGCACTGCATCCCCAGTGGTGCCACTGCACTCTCTGGACTCACTGCAGTGCATCCCCAGTGGTGCCAGTGCACTCTCTGGACTCACTGCAGTGCATCCCCAGTGGTGCCAGTGCACTCTCTGGACTCACTGCAGTGCATCCCCAGTGGTGCCAGTGCACTCTCTGGACTCACTGCACTGCATCCCCAGTGGTGCCAGTGCAATCTCAGGACTCACTGCAGTGCAGCTCCAGTTGGTGCCAGTGCGGTCTCTGGACTCACTGCACTGCATCCCCAGTGGTGCCAGTACACTCTCTGGACTCATGCACTGCATCCCCACTGGTGCCAGTGCACTCTCTGGACTCACTGCACTGCATCCCCAGTAGTGCCAGTGCACTCTCTGGACTCACTGCAGTGCATCCCCAGTGGTGCCAGTGCACTCTCTGGACTCACTGCACTGCATCCCCAGTGGTGCCAGTGCACTCTCTGGACTCACTGCAGTGCATCCGCAGTGGTGCCAGTGCACTCTCTGGACTCACTGCACTGCATCCCCAGTGGTGCCAGTGCACTCTCTGGACTCACTGCGCTGCATCCCCAGTGGTGCCAGTGCACTCTCTGGACTCACTGCACTGCATCCCCAGTGGTGCCAGTACACTCTCTGGACTCACTGCGCTGCATACCCAGTGGTGCCAGTGCACTCTCTGGACTCACTGCACTGCATCCACAGTGGTGCCACTGCACTCTCTGGACTCACTGCACTGCATCCCCAGTGGTGCCAGTGCACTCTCTGGACTCACTGCAGTGCATCCCCAGTGGTGCCATTGCACTCTCTGGACTCACTCCACCGCTTCCCCAGTGGTGCCACTGCACTCTCTGGACTCACTGCACTGCATCCCCAGTGGTGCCAGTGCACTCTCTGCCCTCACTGCAGTGCATCCCCAGTGGTGCCAGTGCACTCTCCGGACTCACTGCACTGCATCCCCAGTGGTGCCAGTGCACTCTCTGGACTCACTGCAGTGCATCCCCAGTGGTGCCAGTGCACTCTCTGGACTCACTGCACTGCATCCCCAGTGGTGCCAGTGCACTCTCTGGACTCACTGCACTGCATCCCCAGTGGTGCCACTGCACGCTCTGGACCCACTGCACTGCATCCCCAGTGGTGCCAGTGCACTCTCTGGACTCACTGCAGTGCATCCCTTGTGGTGCCATTGCACTCTCTGGACTCACTGCACTGCATCCCCAGTGGTTCCAGTGCACTCTCTGGACTCACTGCACTGCATCCCCAGTGGTGCCAGTGCACTATCTGGACTCACTGCAGTGCATCCCCAGTGGTGCCAGTGCACTCTCTGGACTCACTGCACTGCATCCCCAGTGGTGCCAGTGCACTCTCTGGACTCACTGCAGTGCATCCCCAGTGGTGCCAGTGCACTCTCTGCCCTCACTGCAGTGCATCCCCAGTGGTGCCAGTGCACTCTCTGGACTCACTGCACTGCATCCCCAGTGCTGACAGTGCACTCTCTGGACTCACTGCAGTGCATCCCCAGTGGTGCCAGTGCAATCTCAGGACTCACTGCAGTGCAGCTCCAGTTGGTGCCAGTGCAGTCTCTGGACTCACTGCAGTGCATCCCCAGTGGTGCCAGTGCACCCTCTGGACTCACTGCACTGCATCCCCAGTGGTGCCAGGGCACTCTCTGGACTCACTGCAGTGCATCCCCAGTGGTGCCAGTGCACTCTCTGGACTCACTGCACTGCATCCCCAGTAGTGCCAGTGCACTCTCTGGACTCACTGCAGTGCATCCCCAGTGGTGCCAGTGCACTCTCTGGACTCACTGCACTGCATCCCCAGTGGTGCCAGTGCACTCTCTGGACTCACTGCAGTGCATCCGCAGTGGTGCCAGTGCACTCTCTGGACTCACTGCACTGCATCCCCAGTGGTGCCAGTGCACTCTCTGGACTCACTGCGCTGCATCCCCAGTGGTGCCAGTGCACTCTCTGGACTCACTGCACTGCATCCCCAGTGGTGCCAGTACACTCTCTGGACTCACTGCGCTGCATACCCAGTGGTGCCAGTGCACTCTCTGGACTCACTGCACTGCATCCACAGTGGTGCCACTGCACTCTCTGGACTCACTGCACTGCATCCCCAGTGGTGCCAGTGCACTCTCTGGACTCACTGCAGTGCATCCCCAGTGGTGCCATTGCACTCTCTGGACTCACTCCACCGCTTCCCCAGTGGTGCCACTGCACTCTCTGGACTCACTGCACTGCATCCCCAGTGGTGCCAGTGCACTCTCTGCCCTCACTGCAGTGCATCCCCAGTGGTGCCAGTGCACTCTCCGGACTCACTGCACTGCATCCCCAGTGGTGCCAGTGCACTCTCTGGACTCACTGCAGTGCATCCCCAGTGGTGCCAGTGCACTCTCTGGACTCACTGCACTGCATCCCCAGTGGTGCCAGTGCACTCTCTGGACTCACTGCACTGCATCCCCAGTGGTGCCACTGCACGCTCTGGACCCACTGCACTGCATCCCCAGTGGTGCCAGTGCACTCTCTGGACTCACTGCAGTGCATCCCTTGTGGTGCCATTGCACTCTCTGGACTCACTGCACTGCATCCCCAGTGGTGCCAGTGCACTCTCTGGACTCACTGCACTGCATCCCCAGTGGTGCCAGTGCACTATCTGGACTCACTGCAGTGCATCCCCAGTGGTGCCAGTGCACTCTCTGGACTCACTGCACTGCATCCCCAGTGGTGCCAGTGCACTCTCTGGACTCACTGCAGTGCATCCCCAGTGGTGCCAGTGCACTCTCTGCCCTCACTGCAGTGCATCCCCAGTGGTGCCAGTGCACTCTCTGGACTCACTGCACTGCATCCCCAGTGCTGACAGTGCACTCTCTGGACTCACTGCAGTGCATCCCCAGTGGTGCCAGTGCAATCTCAGGACTCACTGCAGTGCAGCTCCAGTTGGTGCCAGTGCAGTCTCTGGACTCACTGCAGTGCATCCCCAGTGGTGCCAGTGCACCCTCTGGACTCACTGCACTGCATCCCCAGTGGTGCCAGGGCACTCTCTGGACTCACTGCAGTGCATCCCCAGTGGTGCCAGTGCACTCTCTGCCCTCACTGCAGTGCATCCCCAGTGGTGCCAGTGCACTCTCTGGACTCACTGCACTGCATCCCCAGTGGTGCCAGTGCACTCTCTGGACTCACTGCACTGCATCACCATTGGTGCCAGGGCACTCTCCGGACTCACTGCAGTGCATCCGCAGTGGTGCCAGTGCACTCTTTCGAGTCACTGCAGTGCATCCCCAGTGGTGCCAGTGCACTCTCTGGACTCACTGCAGTGCATCCCCAGTGGTGCCAGTGCACTCTCTGGACTCACTGCAGTGCATCCCCAGTGGTGCCAGTGCACTCTCTGGACTCACTGCACTGCATCCCCAGTGGTGCCAGTGCACTCTCTGGACTCACTGCAGTCCATCCCCAGTGGTGCCAGTGCACTCTCTGGACTCACAGCACTGCATCAACAGTGGTGCCTCTGCACTCTCTGGACTCACTGCACTGCATCCCCAGTGGTGCCAGTGCACGCTCTGGACTCACTGCAGTGCATCCCCAGTGGTGCCAGTGCACTCTCTGGACTCAGTGCAGTGCATCCCCAGTCGTGCCAGTGCACTCTCTGGACTCACTGCAGTGCATCCCCAGTGGTGCCAGTGCACTCTCTGGACTCACTGCACTGCATCCCCAGTGGTGCCAGTGCACTCTCTGGACTCACTGCAGTGCATCCCCAGTGGTGCCAGTGAACTCTCTGGACTCACTGCACTGCATCCCCTGTGGTGCCAGTGCACTCTCTGGACTCACTGCATTGCATCCCTTGTGGTGCCATTGCAGTCTCTGGACTCACTGCACTGCATCCCCAGTGGTGCCAGTGCACTCTCTGGACTCACTGCACTGCATCCCCAGTGGTGCCAGTGCACTCTCTGGACTCACTGCACTGCATCCCCAGTGGTGCCAGTGCACTCTCTGGACTCACTGCAGTGCATCCCTTGTGGTGCCATTGCACTCTCTGGACTCACTGCACTGCATCCCCGGTGGTGCCAGTGCACTCTCTGGACTCACTGTACTGCATCCCCAGTGGTGCCAGTGCACTCTCTGGACTCACTGCACTGCATCCCCAGTAGTGCCAGTGCACTCTCTGGACTCACTGCACTGCATCCCCAGTAGTGCCAGTGCACTCTCTGGACTCACTGCAGTGCATCCGCAGTGGTGCCAGTGCACTCTCTGGACTCACTGCACTGCATCCCCAGTGGTACCAGTGCACTCTCTGGACTCACTGCGCTGCATCCCCAGTAGTGCCAGTGCACTCTCTGGACTCACTGCAGTGCATCCCCAGTGGTGCCAGTGCACTCTCTGGACTCACTGCACTGCATCCCCAGTGGTGCCAGTGCACTCTCTGGACTCACTGCAGTGCATCCGCAGTGGTGCCAGTGCACTCTCTGGACTCACTGCACTGCATCCCCAGTGGTGCCAGTGCACTCTCTGGACTCACTGCATTGCATCCCTTGTGGTGCCATTGCAGTCTCTGGACTCACTGCACTGCATCCCCAGTGGTGCCAGTGCACTCTCTGGACTCACTGCACTGCATCCCCAGTGGTGCCAGTGCACTCTCTGGACTCACTGCACTGCATCCCCAGTGCTGACAGTGCACTCTCTGGACTAACTGCAGTGCATCCCCAGTGGTGCCAGTGCACTCTCTGGAACCACTGCACTGCATCCCCAGTGGTGCCAGAGCACTCTCCGGACTCACTGCACTGAATCCCCAGTGGTGCCAGTGCACTCTCTGGACTCAATGCACTGCATCCCCAGTGGTGCCAGTGCACTCTCTGGACTCACGGCACTGCATCCCCAGTGGTGCCAGTGCACTCTCTGCACTCACTGCACTGCATCACCAGTGGTGCCAGTGCACTCTCTGGACTCACTGCACTGCATCCCCAGTGGTGACAGTGCACTCTCTGGAATCACTGCAGTGCATCCCCTGTGGTGCCAGTGCACTCTCTGGACTCACTGCAGTGCAGCCCCTGAGGTGCCAGTGTACTCTCTGGACTCACTGCAGTGCATCCCCAGTGGTGCCAGTGCACTCTCTGGAGTCACTACACTGCATCCCCAGTGGTGCCAGTGCACTCTCTGGACTCACCGAGGTGCATTCCCAGTGGTGCCAGTGCACTCTCTGGACTCACCGCACTGCATCACCAGTGGTGCCAGTGCACTCTCTGGACTCACTGCAGTGCAGCCCCTGAGGTGCCTGTGTACTCTCTGGAGTCACTGCACTGCATCCCCAGTGGTGCCAGTGCACTCTCTGGACTCACTGCACTGCATCCCCAGTGGTGCCAGTGCACTCTCTGGACTCACTGCACTGCATCCCCAGTGGTGCCAGTGCACTCTCTGCACTCACTGCACTGCATCCCCAGTGGTGCCAGTGCACTCTCTGGACTCACTGCACTGCATACCCAGTGGTGACAGTGCACTCTCTGGAATCACTGCAGTGCATCCCCTGTGGTGCCAGTGCACTCTCTGGACTCACTGCAGTGCAGCCCCTGAGGTGCCAGTGTACTCTCTGGACTCAAAGCACTGCATCCGCAGTGGTGCCAGTGCACTCTCTGGAGTCACTACACTGCATCCCCGGTGTTCCCAGAGCACTCTCTGGACTCACCGAGGTGCATCCCCAGTGGTGCCAGTGCACTCTCTGGACTCACCGCGCTGCATTCCCAGTGGTGCCAGTGCACTCTCTGGACTCACTGCAGTGCAGCCCCTGAGGTGCCAGTGTACTCTCTGGACTCACAGCAGTGCATCCCCAGTGGTGCCAGTGCACTCTCTGGACTCACTGCACTGCATCCCCAGTGGTGCCAATGCACTCTCTGGACTCACTGCAGTGCATCCCCTTTTGTGCCAGTGCACTCTCTGCACTCACTGCACTGCATCCCCAGTGGTGCCAGTGCACTCTCTGGACTCACTGCACTGCATCCCCAGTGGTGCCAGTGCACTCTGTGGACTCACTGCAGTGCATCCGCAGTGGTGCCAGTTCACTCTCTGTAGTCACTGCACTGCATCCCCATTAGTGCCAGTGCATTCTCTGGACTCATTGCAATACATCCCCAGTGGTGCCAGTGCACTCTCTGCACTCACTGCACTGCATCCCCAGTGGTGCCAGTGCACTCTCTGGACTCACTGCAGTGCATCCCCAGTGGTGCCAGTGCACTCTCTGGACTCACTGCACTGCATCCCCAGTGCTGACAGTGCACTCTCTGGACTCACTGCAGTGCATCCCCAGTGGTGCCAGTGCACTCTCTGGACTCACTGCACTGCATCCCCAGTGGTGCCAGTGCACTCTCTGGACTCACTGCAGTGCATTCCCAGTGGTGCCAGTGCACTCTCTGGACTCACTGCAGTGCATCCCCAGTGGTGCCAGTGCACTCTCTGGACTCACTGCACTGCATCCCCAGTGGTGCCAGTGCACTCTCTGCACTCACTGCACTGCATCCCCAGTGGTGCCAGTGCACTCTCTGGACTCACTGCACTGCATCCCCAGTGGTGACAGTGCACTCTCTGGAATCACTGCAGTGCAGCCCCTGAGGTGCCAGTGTACTCTCTGGACTCACTGCAGTGCATCCCCATTGGTGCCAGTGCACTCTCTGGACTCACTGCACTGCATCCCCAGTGGTGCCAGTGCACTCTCTGGACTCACCGAGGTGCATCCCCAGTGGTGCCAGTGCACTCTCTGGACTCACCGCACTGCATCCCCAGTGGTGCCAGTGCACTCTCTGGACTCACTGCAGTGCAGCCCCTGAGGTGCCAGTGTACTCTCTGGACTCACTGCACTGCATCCCCAGTGGTGCCAGTGCACTCTCTGGACTCACTGCACTGCATCCCCAGTGGTGCCAGTGCACTCTCTGGACTCACTGCACTGCATCCCCAGTGGTGCCAGTGCACTCTCTGCACTCACTGCACTGCATCCCCAGTGGTGCCAGTGCACTCTCTGGACTCACTGCACTGCATCCCCAGTGGTGACAGTGCACTCTCTGGAATCACTGCAGTGCATCCCCTGTGGTGCCAGTTCACTCTCTGGACTCACTGCAGTGCAGCCCCTGAGGTGCCAGTGTACTCTCTGGACTCACTGCACTGCATACGCAGTGGTGCCAGTGCACTCTCTGGAGTCACTACACTGCATCCCCGGTGTTCCCAGAGCACTCTCTGGACTCACCGAGGTGCATCCCCAGTGGTGCCAGTGCACTCTCTGGACTCACCGCACTGCATCCCCAGTGGTGCCAGTGCACTCTCTGGACTCACTGCAGTGCAGCCCCTGAGGTGCCAGTGTACTCTCTAGACTCACTGCACTGCATCCCCAGTGGTGCCAGTGCACTCTCTGGAGTCACTGCACTGCATCCCCAGTGGTGCCAGTGCACTCTCTGGACTCACTGCAGTGCATTTCCAGTGGTGCCAGTGTAGTCTCAGGACTCACTGCACTGCATCCCCAGTGGTGCCAGTGCAATCTCAGGACTCACTGCAGTGCATCCCCAGTGGTGCCAGTGCAGTCTCTGGACTCACTGCACTGCACCCCCACTGGTGCCAGTGCACTCTCTGGACTCACTGCACTGCATCCCCAGTGGTGACAGTGCACTCTCTGGACTCACTGCAGTGCATCCCCTGTGGTGCCATTGCACTCTCTGGACTCACTGCACTGCATCCCCAGTGGTGCCTGTGCACTCTCTTGAGTCACTGCACTGCATCCCCAGTGCTGACAGTGCACTCTCTGGACTAAATGCACTGCATACCCAGTGGTGCCAGTGCACTCTCTGGACTCAGTGCACTGCATCCCCAGTGGTGCCAGTGCACTCTCTGGACTCACTGCACTGCATCCCCAGTGGTTCCAGTGCACTCTCTGGATCACTGCACTGCATCACCATTGGTGCCAGGGCACTCTCCGGACTCACTGCGGTGCATCCCCAGTGGTGCCAGTGCACTCTTTCGAGTCACTGCACTGCATCCCCAGTGGTGCCAGTGCAGTCTCTGGACTCACTGCAGTGCATCCCCAGTGGTGCCAGTGCACTCTCTGGACTCACTGCACTGCATCCGCAGTGGTGCCAGTGCACTCTCTGGACTCACTGCACTGCATCCCCAGTGGTGCCAGTGCACTCTCTGGACTCAGTGCACTGCATCCCCAGTGGTGCCACTGCACTCTCTGGACTCACTGCACTGCATCCCCAGTGGTGCCAGTGCACTCTCTGGACTCACTGCACTGCATCCCCAGTGGTTCCAGTGCACTCTCTGGACTCACTGCAGTGCATCCCCTTTTGTGCCAGTGCACTCTCTGGACTCACTGCAGTGCATCCCCAGTGGTGCCAGTGCACTCTCTGGACTCACTGCACTGCATCCCCAGTGCTGACAGTGCACTCTCTGGACTCACTGCACTGCATCCCCAGTGGTGCCAGTGCACTCTCTGGACTCACTGCACTGCATCCCCAGTGGTGCCAGTGCACTCTCCGGACTCACTGCACTGCATCCCCAGTGGTGCCAGTGCACTCTCTGGACTCACAGCAGTGCATCCCCAGTGGTGCCAGTGCACTCTCTGGACTCACTGCACTGCATCCCCAGTGCTGACAGTGCACTCTCTGGACTCACTGCACTGCATCCGCAGTGGTGCCAGTGCACTCTCCGGACTCACTGCACTGCATACCCAGTGGTGCCAGTGCACTCTCTGGACTCAGTGCACTGCATCCCCAGTGGTGCCAGTGCACTCTCTGGACTCACTGCACTGCATCCCCAGTGGTTCCAGTGCACTCTCTGGATCACTGCACTGCATCACCATTGGTGCCAGGGCACTCTCCGGACTCACTGCACTGCATCCCCAGTGGTGCCAGTGCACTCTTTCGAGTCACTGCACTGCATCCCCAGTGGTGCCAGTGCATTCTCTGGACTCACTGCAGTGCATCCCCAGTGGTGCCAGTGCAGTCTCTGGACTCACTGCAGTGAACCCCAGTGGTGCCAGTGCACTCTCTGGACTCACTGCAGTGCATCCCCTTTTGTGCCAGTGCACTCTCTGGACTCACTGCAGTGCATCCCTAGTGGTGCCAGTGCACTCTCTGGACTCACTGCACTGCATCCCCAGTGCTGACAGTGCACTCTCTGGACTCACTGCACTGCATCCCCAGTGGTGCCAGTGCACTCTCTGGACTCACTGCACTGCATCCCCAGTGGTGCCAGTGCACTCTCCGGACTCACTGCACTGCATCCCCAGTGGTGCCAGTGCACTCTCTGGACTCACAGCAGTGCATCCCCAGTGGTGCCAGTGCACTCTCTGGACTCACTGCACTGCATCCCCAGTGCTGGCAGTGCACTCTCTGGACTCACTGCACTGCATCCCCAGTGGTGCCAGTGCACTCTCCGGACTCACTGCACTGCATCCCCAGTGGTGCCAGTGCACTCTCTGGACTCACAGCAGTGCATCCCCAGTGGTGCCAGTGCACTCTCTGCACTCACTGCACTGCATCCCCAGTGGTGCCAGTGCACTCTCTGGACTCACTGCACTGCATCCCCAGTGGTGACAGTGCACTCTCTGGAACCACTGCAGTGCATACCCTGTGGTGCCAGTGCACTCTCTGGACTCACTGCACTGCATCCCCAGTGGTGCCACTGCACTCTCTGGACTCACTGCAGTGCATCCCCAGTGGTGCCAGTGCACTCTCTGGACTCACTGCAGTGCATCCCCAGTGGTGCCAGTGCACTCTCTGGACTCACTGCAGTGCATCCCCAGTGGTGCCAGTGCACTCTCTGGACTCACTGCACTGCATCCCCAGTGGTGCCAGTGCAATCTCAGGACTCACTGCAGTGCAGCTCCAGTTGGTGCCAGTGCGGTCTCTGGACTCACTGCACTGCATCCCCAGTGGTGCCAGTACACTCTCTGGACTCATGCACTGCATCCCCACTGGTGCCAGTGCACTCTCTGGACTCACTGCACTGCATCCCCAGTAGTGCCAGTGCACTCTCTGGACTCACTGCAGTGCATCCCCAGTGGTGCCAGTGCACTCTCTGGACTCACTGCACTGCATCCCCAGTGGTGCCAGTGCACTCTCTGGACTCACTGCAGTGCATCCGCAGTGGTGCCAGTGCACTCTCTGGACTCACTGCACTGCATCCCCAGTGGTGCCAGTGCACTCTCTGGACTCACTGCGCTGCATCCCCAGTGGTGCCAGTGCACTCTCTGGACTCACTGCACTGCATCCCCAGTGGTGCCAGTACACTCTCTGGACTCACTGCGCTGCATACCCAGTGGTGCCAGTGCACTCTCTGGACTCACTGCACTGCATCCACAGTGGTGCCACTGCACTCTCTGGACTCACTGCACTGCATCCCCAGTGGTGCCAGTGCACTCTCTGGACTCACTGCAGTGCATCCCCAGTGGTGCCATTGCACTCTCTGGACTCACTCCACCGCTTCCCCAGTGGTGCCACTGCACTCTCTGGACTCACTGCACTGCATCCCCAGTGGTGCCAGTGCACTCTCTGCCCTCACTGCAGTGCATCCCCAGTGGTGCCAGTGCACTCTCCGGACTCACTGCACTGCATCCCCAGTGGTGCCAGTGCACTCTCTGGACTCACTGCAGTGCATCCCCAGTGGTGCCAGTGCACTCTCTGGACTCACTGCACTGCATCCCCAGTGGTGCCAGTGCACTCTCTGGACTCACTGCACTGCATCCCCAGTGGTGCCACTGCACGCTCTGGACCCACTGCACTGCATCCCCAGTGGTGCCAGTGCAATCTCTGGACTCACTGCAGTGCATCCCCTTTTGTGCCAGTGCACTCTCTGGACTCACTGCAGTGCATCCCCAGTGGTGCCAGTGCACTCTCTGGACTCACTGCACTGCATCCCCAGTGCTGACAGTGCACTCTCTGGACTCACTGCACTGCATCCCCAGTGGTGCCAGTGCACTCTCTGGACTCACTGCACTGCATCCCCAGTGGTGCCAGTGCACTCTCCGGACTCACTGCACTGCATCCCCAGTGGTGCCAGTGCACTCTCTGGACTCACAGCAGTGCATCCCCAGTGGTGCCAGTGCACTCTCTGGACTCACTGCACTGCATCCCCAGTGCTGACAGTGCACT
The DNA here is from genome assembly GCF_040182565.1 of Anser cygnoides. Lineage (NCBI taxonomy): Eukaryota > Metazoa > Chordata > Aves > Anseriformes > Anatidae > Anser > Anser cygnoides. The sequence goes on from NW_027103089.1 coordinate 280,901, forward strand.
CTCTGGACTCACTGCACTGCATCCGCAGTGGTGCCAGTGCACTCTCCGGACTCACTGCACTGCATACCCAGTGGTGCCAGTGCACTCTCTGGACTCAGTGCACTGCATCCCCAGTGGTGCCAGTGCACTCTCTGGACTCACTGCACTGCATCCCCAGTGGTTCCAGTGCACTCTCTGGATCACTGCACTGCATCACCATTGGTGCCAGGGCACTCTCCGGACTCACTGCACTGCATCCCCAGTGGTGCCAGTGCACTCTTTCGAGTCACTGCACTGCATCCCCAGTGGTGCCAGTGCATTCTCTGGACTCACTGCAGTGCATCCCCAGTGGTGCCAGTGCAGTCTCTGGACTCACTGCAGTGAACCCCAGTGGTGCCAGTGCACTCTCTGGACTCACTGCAGTGCATCCCCTTTTGTGCCAGTGCACTCTCTGGACTCACTGCAGTGCATCCCTAGTGGTGCCAGTGCACTCTCTGGACTCACTGCACTGCATCCCCAGTGCTGACAGTGCACTCTCTGGACTCACTGCACTGCATCCCCAGTGGTGCCAGTGCACTCTCTGGACTCACTGCACTGCATCCCCAGTGGTGCCAGTGCACTCTCCGGACTCACTGCACTGCATCCCCAGTGGTGCCAGTGCACTCTCTGGACTCACAGCAGTGCATCCCCAGTGGTGCCAGTGCACTCTCTGGACTCACTGCACTGCATCCCCAGTGCTGGCAGTGCACTCTCTGGACTCACTGCACTGCATCCCCAGTGGTGCCAGTGCACTCTCTGGACTCACTGCAGTGCATCCCCAGTGGTGCCAGTGCACTCTCTGGACTCACAGCAGTGCATCCCCAGTGGTGCCAGTGCACTCTCTGCACTCACTGCACTGCATCCCCAGTGGTGCCAGTGCACTCTCTGGACTCACTGCACTGCATCCCCAGTGGTGACAGTGCACTCTCTGGAACCACTGCAGTGCATACCCTGTGGTGCCAGTGCACTCTCTGGACTCACTGCACTGCATCCCCAGTGGTGCCACTGCACTCTCTGGACTCACTGCAGTGCATCCCCAGTGGTGCCAGTGCACTCTCTGGACTCACTGCAGTGCATCCCCAGTGGTGCCAGTGCACTCTCTGGACTCACTGCAGTGCATCCCCAGTGGTGCCAGTGCACTCTCTGGACTCACTGCACTGCATCCCCAGTGGTGCCAGTGCAATCTCAGGACTCACTGCAGTGCAGCTCCAGTTGGTGCCAGTGCGGTCTCTGGACTCACTGCACTGCATCCCCAGTGGTGCCAGTACACTCTCTGGACTCATGCACTGCATCCCCACTGGTGCCAGTGCACTCTCTGGACTCACTGCACTGCATCCCCAGTAGTGCCAGTGCACTCTCTGGACTCACTGCAGTGCATCCCCAGTGGTGCCAGTGCACTCTCTGGACTCACTGCACTGCATCCCCAGTGGTGCCAGTGCACTCTCTGGACTCACTGCAGTGCATCCGCAGTGGTGCCAGTGCACTCTCTGGACTCACTGCACTGCATCCCCAGTGGTGCCAGTGCACTCTCTGGACTCACTGCGCTGCATCCCCAGTGGTGCCAGTGCACTCTCTGGACTCACTGCACTGCATCCCCAGTGGTGCCAGTACACTCTCTGGACTCACTGCGCTGCATACCCAGTGGTGCCAGTGCACTCTCTGGACTCACTGCACTGCATCCACAGTGGTGCCACTGCACTCTCTGGACTCACTGCAGTGCATCCCCAGTGGTGCCAGTGCACTCTCTGGACTCACTGCAGTGCATCCCCAGTGGTGCCATTGCACTCTCTGGACTCACTCCACCGCTTCCCCAGTGGTGCCACTGCACTCTCTGGACTCACTGCACTGCATCCCCAGTGGTGCCAGTGCACTCTCTGCCCTCACTGCAGTGCATCCCCAGTGGTGCCAGTGCACTCTCCGGACTCACTGCACTGCATCCCCAGTGGTGCCAGTGCACTCTCTGCACTCACTGCACTGCATCCCCAGTGGTGCCAGTGCACTCTCTGGACTCACTGCACTGCATCCCCAGTGGTGCCAGTGCACTCTGTGGACTCACTGCAGTGCATCCGCAGTGGTGCCAGTTCACTCTCTGTAGTCACTGCACTGCATCCCCATTAGTGCCAGTGCATTCTCTGGACTCATTGCAATACATCCCCAGTGGTGCCAGTGCACTCTCTGCACTCACTGCACTGCATCCCCAGTGGTGCCAGTGCACTCTCTGGACTCACTGCAGTGCATCCCCAGTGGTGCCAGTGCACTCTCTGGACTCACTGCACTGCATCCCCAGTGCTGACAGTGCACTCTCTGGACTCACTGCAGTGCATCCCCAGTGGTGCCAGTGCACTCTCTGGACTCACTGCACTGCATCCCCAGTGGTGCCAGTGCACTCTCTGGACTCACTGCAGTGCATTCCCAGTGGTGCCAGTGCACTCTCTGGACTCACTGCAGTGCATCCCCAGTGGTGCCAGTGCACTCTCTGGACTCACTGCACTGCATCCCCAGTGGTGCCAGTGCACTCTCTGCACTCACTGCACTGCATCCCCAGTGGTGCCAGTGCACTCTCTGGACTCACTGCACTGCATCCCCAGTGGTGACAGTGCACTCTCTGGAATCACTGCAGTGCAGCCCCTGAGGTGCCAGTGTACTCTCTGGACTCACTGCAGTGCATCCCCATTGGTGCCAGTGCACTCTCTGGACTCACTGCACTGCATCCCCAGTGGTGCCAGTGCACTCTCTGGACTCACCGAGGTGCATCCCCAGTGGTGCCAGTGCACTCTCTGGACTCACCGCACTGCATCCCCAGTGGTGCCAGTGCACTCTCTGGACTCACTGCAGTGCAGCCCCTGAGGTGCCAGTGTACTCTCTGGACTCACTGCACTGCATCCCCAGTGGTGCCAGTGCACTCTCTGGACTCACTGCACTGCATCCCCAGTGGTGCCAGTGCACTCTCTGGACTCACTGCACTGCATCCCCAGTGGTGCCAGTGCACTCTCTGCACTCACTGCACTGCATCCCCAGTGGTGCCAGTGCACTCTCTGGACTCACTGCACTGCATCCCCAGTGGTGACAGTGCACTCTCTGGAATCACTGCAGTGCATCCCCTGTGGTGCCAGTTCACTCTCTGGACTCACTGCAGTGCAGCCCCTGAGGTGCCAGTGTACTCTCTGGACTCACTGCACTGCATACGCAGTGGTGCCAGTGCACTCTCTGGAGTCACTACACTGCATCCCCGGTGTTCCCAGAGCACTCTCTGGACTCACCGAGGTGCATCCCCAGTGGTGCCAGTGCACTCTCTGGACTCACCGCACTGCATCCCCAGTGGTGCCAGTGCACTCTCTGGACTCACTGCAGTGCAGCCCCTGAGGTGCCAGTGTACTCTCTAGACTCACTGCACTGCATCCCCAGTGGTGCCAGTGCACTCTCTGGAGTCACTGCACTGCATCCCCAGTGGTGCCAGTGCACTCTCTGGACTCACTGCAGTGCATTTCCAGTGGTGCCAGTGTAGTCTCAGGACTCACTGCACTGCATCCCCAGTGGTGCCAGTGCAATCTCAGGACTCACTGCAGTGCATCCCCAGTGGTGCCAGTGCAGTCTCTGGACTCACTGCACTGCACCCCCACTGGTGCCAGTGCACTCTCTGGACTCACTGCACTGCATCCCCAGTGGTGACAGTGCACTCTCTGGACTCACTGCAGTGCATCCCCTGTGGTGCCATTGCACTCTCTGGACTCACTGCACTGCATCCCCAGTGGTGCCTGTGCACTCTCTTGAGTCACTGCACTGCATCCCCAGTGCTGACAGTGCACTCTCTGGACTAAATGCACTGCATACCCAGTGGTGCCAGTGCACTCTCTGGACTCAGTGCACTGCATCCCCAGTGGTGCCAGTGCACTCTCTGGACTCACTGCACTGCATCCCCAGTGGTTCCAGTGCACTCTCTGGATCACTGCACTGCATCACCATTGGTGCCAGGGCACTCTCCGGACTCACTGCGGTGCATCCCCAGTGGTGCCAGTGCACTCTTTCGAGTCACTGCACTGCATCCCCAGTGGTGCCAGTGCAGTCTCTGGACTCACTGCAGTGCATCCCCAGTGGTGCCAGTGCACTCTCTGGACTCACTGCACTGCATCCGCAGTGGTGCCAGTGCACTCTCTGGACTCACTGCACTGCATCCCCAGTGGTGCCAGTGCACTCTCTGGACTCAGTGCACTGCATCCCCAGTGGTGCCACTGCACTCTCTGGACTCACTGCACTGCATCCCCAGTGGTGCCAGTGCACTCTCTGGACTCACTGCACTGCATCCCCAGTGGTTCCAGTGCACTCTCTGGACTCACTGCAGTGCATCCCCTTTTGTGCCAGTGCACTCTCTGGACTCACTGCAGTGCATCCCCAGTGGTGCCAGTGCACTCTCTGGACTCACTGCACTGCATCCCCAGTGCTGACAGTGCACTCTCTGGACTCACTGCACTGCATCCCCAGTGGTGCCAGTGCACTCTCTGGACTCACTGCACTGCATCCCCAGTGGTGCCAGTGCACTCTCCGGACTCACTGCACTGCATCCCCAGTGGTGCCAGTGCACTCTCTGGACTCACAGCAGTGCATCCCCAGTGGTGCCAGTGCACTCTCTGGACTCACTGCACTGCATCCCCAGTGCTGACAGTGCACTCTCTGGACTCACTGCACTGCATCCGCAGTGGTGCCAGTGCACTCTCCGGACTCACTGCACTGCATACCCAGTGGTGCCAGTGCACTCTCTGGACTCAGTGCACTGCATCCCCAGTGGTGCCAGTGCACTCTCTGGACTCACTGCACTGCATCCCCAGTGGTTCCAGTGCACTCTCTGGATCACTGCACTGCATCACCATTGGTGCCAGGGCACTCTCCGGACTCACTGCACTGCATCCCCAGTGGTGCCAGTGCACTCTTTCGAGTCACTGCACTGCATCCCCAGTGGTGCCAGTGCATTCTCTGGACTCACTGCAGTGCATCCCCAGTGGTGCCAGTGCAGTCTCTGGACTCACTGCAGTGAACCCCAGTGGTGCCAGTGCACTCTCTGGACTCACTGCAGTGCATCCCCTTTTGTGCCAGTGCACTCTCTGGACTCACTGCAGTGCATCCCTAGTGGTGCCAGTGCACTCTCTGGACTCACTGCACTGCATCCCCAGTGCTGACAGTGCACTCTCTGGACTCACTGCACTGCATCCCCAGTGGTGCCAGTGCACTCTCTGGACTCACTGCACTGCATCCCCAGTGGTGCCAGTGCACTCTCCGGACTCACTGCACTGCATCCCCAGTGGTGCCAGTGCACTCTCTGGACTCACAGCAGTGCATCCCCAGTGGTGCCAGTGCACTCTCTGGACTCACTGCACTGCATCCCCAGTGCTGGCAGTGCACTCTCTGGACTCACTGCACTGCATCCCCAGTGGTGCCAGTGCACTCTCCGGACTCACTGCACTGCATCCCCAGTGGTGCCAGTGCACTCTCTGGACTCACAGCAGTGCATCCCCAGTGGTGCCAGTGCACTCTCTGCACTCACTGCACTGCATCCCCAGTGGTGCCAGTGCACTCTCTGGACTCACTGCACTGCATCCCCAGTGGTGACAGTGCACTCTCTGGAACCACTGCAGTGCATACCCTGTGGTGCCAGTGCACTCTCTGGACTCACTGCACTGCATCCCCAGTGGTGCCACTGCACTCTCTGGACTCACTGCAGTGCATCCCCAGTGGTGCCAGTGCACTCTCTGGACTCACTGCAGTGCATCCCCAGTGGTGCCAGTGCACTCTCTGGACTCACTGCAGTGCATCCCCAGTGGTGCCAGTGCACTCTCTGGACTCACTGCACTGCATCCCCAGTGGTGCCAGTGCAATCTCAGGACTCACTGCAGTGCAGCTCCAGTTGGTGCCAGTGCGGTCTCTGGACTCACTGCACTGCATCCCCAGTGGTGCCAGTACACTCTCTGGACTCATGCACTGCATCCCCACTGGTGCCAGTGCACTCTCTGGACTCACTGCACTGCATCCCCAGTAGTGCCAGTGCACTCTCTGGACTCACTGCAGTGCATCCCCAGTGGTGCCAGTGCACTCTCTGGACTCACTGCACTGCATCCCCAGTGGTGCCAGTGCACTCTCTGGACTCACTGCAGTGCATCCGCAGTGGTGCCAGTGCACTCTCTGGACTCACTGCACTGCATCCCCAGTGGTGCCAGTGCACTCTCTGGACTCACTGCGCTGCATCCCCAGTGGTGCCAGTGCACTCTCTGGACTCACTGCACTGCATCCCCAGTGGTGCCAGTACACTCTCTGGACTCACTGCGCTGCATACCCAGTGGTGCCAGTGCACTCTCTGGACTCACTGCACTGCATCCACAGTGGTGCCACTGCACTCTCTGGACTCACTGCACTGCATCCCCAGTGGTGCCAGTGCACTCTCTGGACTCACTGCAGTGCATCCCCAGTGGTGCCATTGCACTCTCTGGACTCACTCCACCGCTTCCCCAGTGGTGCCACTGCACTCTCTGGACTCACTGCACTGCATCCCCAGTGGTGCCAGTGCACTCTCTGCCCTCACTGCAGTGCATCCCCAGTGGTGCCAGTGCACTCTCCGGACTCACTGCACTGCATCCCCAGTGGTGCCAGTGCACTCTCTGGACTCACTGCAGTGCATCCCCAGTGGTGCCAGTGCACTCTCTGGACTCACTGCACTGCATCCCCAGTGGTGCCAGTGCACTCTCTGGACTCACTGCACTGCATCCCCAGTGGTGCCACTGCACGCTCTGGACCCACTGCACTGCATCCCCAGTGGTGCCAGTGCAATCTCTGGACTCACTGCAGTGCATCCCCTTTTGTGCCAGTGCACTCTCTGGACTCACTGCAGTGCATCCCCAGTGGTGCCAGTGCACTCTCTGGACTCACTGCACTGCATCCCCAGTGCTGACAGTGCACTCTCTGGACTCACTGCACTGCATCCCCAGTGGTGCCAGTGCACTCTCTGGACTCACTGCACTGCATCCCCAGTGGTGCCAGTGCACTCTCCGGACTCACTGCACTGCATCCCCAGTGGTGCCAGTGCACTCTCTGGACTCACAGCAGTGCATCCCCAGTGGTGCCAGTGCACTCTCTGGACTCACTGCACTGCATCCCCAGTGCTGACAGTGCACTCTCTGGACTCACTGCACTGCATCCGCAGTGGTGCCAGTGCACTCTCCGGACTCACTGCACTGCATACCCAGTGGTGCCAGTGCACTCTCTGGACTCAGTGCACTGCATCCCCAGTGGTGCCAGTGCACTCTCTGGACTCACTGCACTGCATCCCCAGTGGTTCCAGTGCACTCTCTGGATCACTGCACTGCATCACCATTGGTGCCAGGGCACTCTCCGGACTCACTGCACTGCATCCCCAGTGGTGCCAGTGCACTCTTTCGAGTCACTGCACTGCATCCCCAGTGGTGCCAGTGCATTCTCTGGACTCACTGCAGTGCATCCCCAGTGGTGCCAGTGCAGTCTCTGGACTCACTGCAGTGAACCCCAGTGGTGCCAGTGCACTCTCTGGACTCACTGCAGTGCATCCCCTTTTGTGCCAGTGCACTCTCTGGACTCACTGCAGTGCATCCCTAGTGGTGCCAGTGCACTCTCTGGACTCACTGCACTGCATCCCCAGTGCTGACAGTGCACTCTCTGGACTCACTGCACTGCATCCCCAGTGGTGCCAGTGCACTCTCTGGACTCACTGCACTGCATCCCCAGTGGTGCCAGTGCACTCTCCGGACTCACTGCACTGCATCCCCAGTGGTGCCAGTGCACTCTCTGGACTCACAGCAGTGCATCCCCAGTGGTGCCAGTGCACTCTCTGGACTCACTGCACTGCATCCCCAGTGCTGGCAGTGCACTCTCTGGACTCACTGCACTGCATCCCCAGTGGTGCCAGTGCACTCTCTGGACTCACTGCAGTGCATCCCCAGTGGTGCCAGTGCACTCTCTGGACTCACAGCAGTGCATCCCCAGTGGTGCCAGTGCACTCTCTGCACTCACTGCACTGCATCCCCAGTGGTGCCAGTGCACTCTCTGGACTCACTGCACTGCATCCCCAGTGGTGACAGTGCACTCTCTGGAACCACTGCAGTGCATACCCTGTGGTGCCAGTGCACTCTCTGGACTCACTGCACTGCATCCCCAGTGGTGCCACTGCACTCTCTGGACTCACTGCAGTGCATCCCCAGTGGTGCCAGTGCACTCTCTGGACTCACTGCAGTGCATCCCCAGTGGTGCCAGTGCACTCTCTGGACTCACTGCAGTGCATCCCCAGTGGTGCCAGTGCACTCTCTGGACTCACTGCACTGCATCCCCAGTGGTGCCAGTGCAATCTCAGGACTCACTGCAGTGCAGCTCCAGTTGGTGCCAGTGCGGTCTCTGGACTCACTGCACTGCATCCCCAGTGGTGCCAGTACACTCTCTGGACTCATGCACTGCATCCCCACTGGTGCCAGTGCACTCTCTGGACTCACTGCACTGCATCCCCAGTAGTGCCAGTGCACTCTCTGGACTCACTGCAGTGCATCCCCAGTGGTGCCAGTGCACTCTCTGGACTCACTGCACTGCATCCCCAGTGGTGCCAGTGCACTCTCTGGACTCACTGCAGTGCATCCGCAGTGGTGCCAGTGCACTCTCTGGACTCACTGCACTGCATCCCCAGTGGTGCCAGTGCACTCTCTGGACTCACTGCGCTGCATCCCCAGTGGTGCCAGTGCACTCTCTGGACTCACTGCACTGCATCCCCAGTGGTGCCAGTACACTCTCTGGACTCACTGCGCTGCATACCCAGTGGTGCCAGTGCACTCTCTGGACTCACTGCACTGCATCCACAGTGGTGCCACTGCACTCTCTGGACTCACTGCACTGCATCCCCAGTGGTGCCAGTGCACTCTCTGGACTCACTGCAGTGCATCCCCAGTGGTGCCATTGCACTCTCTGGACTCACTCCACCGCTTCCCCAGTGGTGCCACTGCACTCTCTGGACTCACTGCACTGCATCCCCAGTGGTGCCAGTGCACTCTCTGCCCTCACTGCAGTGCATCCCCAGTGGTGCCAGTGCACTCTCCGGACTCACTGCACTGCATCCCCAGTGGTGCCAGTGCACTCTCTGGACTCACTGCAGTGCATCCCCAGTGGTGCCAGTGCACTCTCTGGACTCACTGCACTGCATCCCCAGTGGTGCCAGTGCACTCTCTGGACTCACTGCACTGCATCCCCAGTGGTGCCACTGCACGCTCTGGACCCACTGCACTGCATCCCCAGTGGTGCCAGTGCACTCTCTGGACTCACTGCAGTGCATCCCTTGTGGTGCCATTGCACTCTCTGGACTCACTGCACTGCATCCCCAGTGGTGCCAGTGCACTCTCTGGACTCACTGCACTGCATCCCCAGTGGTGCCAGTGCACTATCTGGACTCACTGCAGTGCATCCCCAGTGGTGCCAGTGCACTCTCTGGACTCACTGCACTGCATCCCCAGTGGTGCCAGTGCACTCTCTGGACTCACTGCAGTGCATCCCCAGTGGTGCCAGTGCACTCTCTGCCCTCACTGCAGTGCATCCCCAGTGGTGCCAGTGCACTCTCTGGACTCACTGCACTGCATCCCCAGTGCTGACAGTGCACTCTCTGGACTCACTGCAGTGCATCCCCAGTGGTGCCAGTGCAATCTCAGGACTCACTGCAGTGCAGCTCCAGTTGGTGCCAGTGCAGTCTCTGGACTCACTGCAGTGCATCCCCAGTGGTGCCAGTGCACCCTCTGGACTCACTGCACTGCATCCCCAGTGGTGCCAGGGCACTCTCTGGACTCACTGCAGTGCATCCCCAGTGGTGCCAGTGCACTCTCTGCCCTCACTGCAGTGCATCCCCAGTGGTGCCAGTGCACTCTCTGGACTCACTGCACTGCATCCCCAGTGGTGCCAGTGCACTCTCTGGACTCACTGCACTGCATCACCATTGGTGCCAGGGCACTCTCCGGACTCACTGCAGTGCATCCGCAGTGGTGCCAGTGCACTCTTTCGAGTCACTGCAGTGCATCCCCAGTGGTGCCAGTGCACTCTCTGGACTCACTGCAGTGCATCCCCAGTGGTGCCAGTGCACTCTCTGGACTCACTGCAGTGCATCCCCAGTGGTGCCAGTGCACTCTCTGGACTCACTGCACTGCATCCCCAGTGGTGCCAGTGCACTCTCTGGACTCACTGCAGTCCATCCCCAGTGGTGCCAGTGCACTCTCTGGAGTCACAGCACTGCATCAACAGTGGTGCCTCTGCACTCTCTGGACTCACTGCACTGCATCCCCAGTGGTGCCAGTGCACGCTCTGGACTCACTGCAGTGCATCCCCAGTGGTGCCAGTGCACTCTCTGGACTCAGTGCAGTGCATCCCCAGTCGTGCCAGTGCACTCTCTGGACTCACTGCAGTGCATCCCCAGTGGTGCCAGTGCACTCTCTGGACTCACTGCACTGCATCCCCAGTGGTGCCAGTGCACTCTCTGGACTCACTGCAGTGCATCCCCAGTGGTGCCAGTGAACTCTCTGGACTCACTGCACTGCATCCCCTGTGGTGCCAGTGCACTCTCTGGACTCACTGCATTGCATCCCTTGTGGTGCCATTGCAGTCTCTGGACTCACTGCACTGCATCCCCAGTGGTGCCAGTGCACTCTCTGGACTCACTGCACTGCATCCCCAGTGGTGCCAGTGCACTCTCTGGACTCACTGCACTGCATCCCCAGTGGTGCCAGTGCACTCTCTGGACTCACTGCAGTGCATCCCTTGTGGTGCCATTGCACTCTCTGGACTCACTGCACTGCATCCCCGGTGGTGCCAGTGCACTCTCTGGACTCACTGTACTGCATCCCCAGTGGTGCCAGTGCACTCTCTGGACTCACTGCACTGCATCCCCAGTAGTGCCAGTGCACTCTCTGGACTCACTGCACTGCATCCCCAGTAGTGCCAGTGCACTCTCTGGACTCACTGCAGTGCATCCGCAGTGGTGCCAGTGCACTCTCTGGACTCACTGCACTGCATCCCCAGTGGTACCAGTGCACTCTCTGGACTCACTGCGCTGCATCCCCAGTGGTGCCAGTGCACTCTCTGGACTCACTGCACTGCATCCCCAGTGGTGCCAGTGCACTCTCTGGACTCACTGCAGTGCATCCCCAGTGGTGCCAGTGCACTCTCTGGACTCACTGCAGTGCATCTCCAGTGGTGCCAGTGCACTCTCTGGACTCACTGTAGTGCATCCCCAGTGGTGCCAGTGCAATCTCAGGACTCACTGCAGTGCAGCTCCAGTTGGTGCCAGTGCAGTCTCTGGACTCACTGCACTGCATCCCCAGTGGTGCCAGTACACTCTCTGGACTCATGCACTGCATCCCCACTGGTACCAGTGCACTCTCTGGACTCACTGCACTGCATCCCCAGTAGTGCCAGTGCACTCTCTGGACTCACTGCACTGCATCCCCAGTGGTGCCAGTGCACTCTCTGGACTCACTGCACTGCATCCCCAGTGGTGCCAGTGAACTCTCTGGACTCACTGCACTGCATCCCCTGTGGTGCCAGTGCACTCTCTGGACTCACTGCATTGCATCCCTTGTGGTGCCATTGCAGTCTCTGGACTCACTGCACTGCATCCCCAGTGGTGCCAGTGCACTCTCTGGACTCACTGCACTGCATCCCCAGTGGTGCCAGTGCACTCTCTGGACTCACTGCACTGCATCCCCAGTGGTGCCAGTGCACTCTCTGGACTCACTGCAGTGCATCCCTTGTGGTGCCATTGCACTCTCTGGACTCAATGCACTGCATCCCCGGTGGTGCCAGTGCACTCTCTGGACTCACTGTACTGCATCCCCAGTGGTGCCAGTGCACTCTCTGGACTCACTGCACTGCATCCCCAGTAGTGCCAGTGCACTCTCTGGACTCACTGCACTGCATCCCCAGTAGTGCCAGTGCACTCTCTGGACTCACTGCAGTGCATCCGCAGTGGTGCCAGTGCACTCTCTGGACTCACTGCACTGCATCCCCAGTGGTACCAGTGCACTCTCTGGACTCACTGCGCTGCATCCCCAGTGGTGCCAGTGCACTCTCTGGACTCACTGCACTGCATCCCCAGTGGTGCCAGTGCACTCTCTGGACTCACTGCAGTGCATCCCCAGTGGTGCCAGTGCACTCTCTGGACTCACTGCAGTGCATCTCCAGTGGTGCCAGTGCACTCTCTGGACTCACTGTAGTGCATCCCCAGTGGTGCCAGTGCAATCTCAGGACTCACTGCAGTGCAGCTCCAGTTGGTGCCAGTGCAGTCTCTGGACTCACTGCACTGCATCCCCAGTGGTGCCAGTACACTCTCTGGACTCATGCACTGCATCCCCACTGGTACCAGTGCACTCTCTGGACTCACTGCACTGCATCCCCAGTAGTGCCAGTGCACTCTCTGGACTCACTGCAGTGCATCACCAGTGGTGCCAGTGCAGTCTCTGGACTCCCTGCACTGCATCCCCAGTGGTGCCAGTGCACTCTCTGGACTCACTGCACTGCATCCCCAGTAGTGCCAGTGCACTCTCTGGACTCACTGCAGTGCATCCGCAGTGGTGCCAGTGCACTCTCTGGACTCACTGCACTGCATTCCCAGTGGTGCCAGTGCACTCTCTGGACTCACTGCGCTGCATCCCCAGTGGTGCCAGTGCACTCTCTGGACTCACTGCACTGCATCACCACTGGTGCCAGTACACTCTCTGGACTCACTGCGCTGCATCCCCAGTGGTGCCAGTGCACTCTCTGGACTCACTGCAGTGCATCCGCAGTGGTGCCAGTGCACTCTCTGGACTCACTGCACTGCATCCCCAGTGGTGCCAGTGCACGCTCTGGACTCACTGCAGTGCATCCCCAGTGGTGCCAGTGCACTCTCTGGACTCACTGCAGTGCATCCCCAGTCGTGCCAGTGCACTCTCTGGACTCACTGCAGTGCATCCCCAGTGGTGCCAGTGCACTCTGTGGACTCACTGCACTGCATCCCCAGTGGTGCCAGTGCACTCTCTGGACTCACTGCAGTGCATCCCCAGTGGTGCCAGTGAACTCTCTGGACTCACTGCACTGCATCCCCAGTGGTGCCAGTGCACTCTCTGGACTCACTGCATTGCATCCCTTGTGGTGCCATTGCAGTCTCTGGACTCACTGCACTGCATCCCCAGTGGTGCCAGTGCACTCTCTGGACTCACTGCACTGCATCCCCAGTGGTGCCAGTGCACTCTCTGGACTCACTGCACTGCATCCCCAGTGGTGCCACTGCACTCTCTGGACTCACTGCACTGCATCCCCAGTGGTGCCAGTGCACTCTCTGGACTCACTGCAGTGCATCCCTTGTGGTGCCATTGCACTCTCTGGACTCACTGCACTGCATCCCCGGTGGTGCCAGTGCACTCTCTGGACTCACTGTACTGCATCCCCAGTGGTGCCAGTGCACTCTCTGGACTCACTGCACTGCATCCCCAGTAGTGCCAGTGCACTCTCTGGACTCACTGCACTGCATCCCCAGTAGTGCCAGTGCACTCTCTGGACTCACTGCACTGCATCCGCAGTGGTGCCAGTGCACTCTCTGGACTCACTGCACTGGATCCCCAGTGGTACCAGTGCACTCTCTGGACTCACTGCGCTGCATCCCCAGTGGTGCCAGTGCACTCTCTGGACTCACTGCACTGCATCCCCAGTGGTGCCAGTGCACTCTCTGGACTCACTGCAGTGCATCCCCAGTGGTGCCAGTGCACTCTCTGGACTCACTGCAGTGCATCCCCAGTGGTGCCAGTGCACTCTCTGGACTCACTGCAGTGCATCCGCAGTGGTGCCAGTGCACTCTCTGGACTCACTGCACTGCATCCCCAGTGGTACCAGTGCACTCTCTGGACTCACTGCGCTGCATCCCCAGTGGTGCCAGTGCACTCTCTGGACTCACTGCACTGCATCCCCAGTGGTGCCAGTGCACTCTCTGGACTCACTGCACTGCATCCCCAGTGGTGCCAGTGCACTCTCTGGACTCACTGCAGTGCATCTCCAGTGGTGCCAGTGCACTCTCTGGACTCACTGTAGTGCATCCCCAGTGGTGCCAGTGCAATCTCAGGACTCACTGCAGTGCAGCTCCAGTTGGTGCCAGTGCAGTCTCTGGACTCACTGCACTGCATCCCCAGTGGTGCCAGTACACTCTCTGGACTCATGCACTGCATCCCCACTGGTACCAGTGCACTCTCTGGACTCACTGCACTGCATCCCCAGTAGTGCCAGTGCACTCTCTGGACTCACTGCACTGCATCCCCAGTGGTGCCAGTGCACTCTCTGGACTCACTGCAGTGCATCCCCAGTGGTGCCAGTGAACTCTCTGGACTCACTGCACTGCATCCCCTGTGGTGCCAGTGCACTCTCTGGACTCACTGCATTGCATCCCTTGTGGTGCCATTGCAGTCTCTGGACTCACTGCACTGCATCCCCAGTGGTGCCAGTGCACTCTCTGGACTCACTGCACTGCATCCCCAGTGGTGCCAGTGCACTCTCTGGACTCACTGCACTGCATCCCCAGTGGTGCCAGTGCACTCTCTGGACTCACTGCAGTGCATCCCTTGTGGTGCCATTGCACTCTCTGGACTCAATGCACTGCATCCCCGGTGGTGCCAGTGCACTCTCTGGACTCACTGTACTGCATCCCCAGTGGTGCCAGTGCACTCTCTGGACTCACTGCACTGCATCCCCAGTAGTGCCAGTGCACTCTCTGGACTCACTGCACTGCATCCCCAGTAGTGCCAGTGCACTCTCTGGACTCACTGCAGTGCATCCGCAGTGGTGCCAGTGCACTCTCTGGACTCACTGCACTGCATCCCCAGTGGTACCAGTGCACTCTCTGGACTCACTGCGCTGCATCCCCAGTGGTGCCAGTGCACTCTCTGGACTCACTGCACTGCATCCCCAGTGGTGCCAGTGCACTCTCTGGACTCACTGCAGTGCATCCCCAGTGGTGCCAGTGCACTCTCTGGACTCACTGCAGTGCATCTCCAGTGGTGCCAGTGCACTCTCTGGACTCACTGTAGTGCATCCCCAGTGGTGCCAGTGCAATCTCAGGACTCACTGCAGTGCAGCTCCAGTTGGTGCCAGTGCAGTCTCTGGACTCACTGCACTGCATCCCCAGTGGTGCCAGTACACTCTCTGGACTCATGCACTGCATCCCCACTGGTACCAGTGCACTCTCTGGACTCACTGCACTGCATCCCCAGTAGTGCCAGTGCACTCTCTGGACTCACTGCAGTGCATCACCAGTGGTGCCAGTGCAGTCTCTGGACTCCCTGCACTGCATCCCCAGTGGTGCCAGTGCACTCTCTGGACTCACTGCACTGCATCCCCAGTAGTGCCAGTGCACTCTCTGGACTCACTGCACTGCATCCGCAGTGGTGCCAGTGCACTCTCTGGACTCACTGCACTGCATTCCCAGTGGTGCCAGTGCACTCTCTGGACTCACTGCGCTGCATCCCCAGTGGTGCCAGTGCACTCTCTGGACTCACTGCACTGCATCACCACTGGTGCCAGTACACTCTCTGGACTCACTGCGCTGCATCCCCAGTGGTGCCAGTGCACTCTCTGGACTCACTGCAGTGCATCCGCAGTGGTGCCAGTGCACTCTCTGGACTCACTGCACTGCATCCCCAGTGGTGCCAGTGCACGCTCTGGACTCACTGCAGTGCATCCCCAGTGGTGCCAGTGCACTCTCTGGACTCACTGCAGTGCATCCCCAGTCGTGCCAGTGCACTCTCTGGACTCACTGCAGTGCATCCCCAGTGGTGCCAGTGCACTCTGTGGACTCACTGCACTGCATCCCCAGTGGTGCCAGTGCACTCTCTGGACTCACTGCAGTGCATCCCCAGTGGTGCCAGTGAACTCTCTGGACTCACTGCACTGCATCCCCAGTGGTGCCAGTGCACTCTCTGGACTCACTGCATTGCATCCCTTGTGGTGCCATTGCAGTCTCTGGACTCACTGCACTGCATCCCCAGTGGTGCCAGTGCACTCTCTGGACTCACTGCACTGCATCCCCAGTGGTGCCAGTGCACTCTCTGGACTCACTGCACTGCATCCCCAGTGGTGCCACTGCACTCTCTGGACTCACTGCACTGCATCCCCAGTGGTGCCAGTGCACTCTCTGGACTCACTGCAGTGCATCCCTTGTGGTGCCATTGCACTCTCTGGACTCACTGCACTGCATCCCCGGTGGTGCCAGTGCACTCTCTGGACTCACTGTACTGCATCCCCAGTGGTGCCAGTGCACTCTCTGGACTCACTGCACTGCATCCCCAGTAGTGCCAGTGCACTCTCTGGACTCACTGCACTGCATCCCCAGTAGTGCCAGTGCACTCTCTGGACTCACTGCACTGCATCCGCAGTGGTGCCAGTGCACTCTCTGGACTCACTGCACTGGATCCCCAGTGGTACCAGTGCACTCTCTGGACTCACTGCGCTGCATCCCCAGTGGTGCCAGTGCACTCTCTGGACTCACTGCACTGCATCCCCAGTGGTGCCAGTGCACTCTCTGGACTCACTGCAGTGCATCCCCAGTGGTGCCAGTGCACTCTCTGGACTCACTGCAGTGCATCCCCAGTGGTGCCAGTGCACTCTCTGGACTCACTGCAGTGCATCCCCAGTGGTGCCAGTGCACTCTCTGGACTCACTGCACTGCATCCCCACTGGTGCCAGTGCACTCTCTGGACTCACTGCACTGCATCCCCAGTGGTGCCAGTGCACGCTCTGGACTCACTGCAGTGCATCCCCAGTGGTGCCAGTGCACTCTCTGGACTCACTGCAGTGCATCCCCAGTCGTGCCAGTGCACTCTCTGGACTCACTGCAGTGCATCCCCAGTGGTGCCAGTGCACTCTGTGGACTCACTGCACTGCATCCCCAGTGGTGCCAGTGCACTCTCTGGACTCACTGCAGTGCATCCCCAGTGGTGCCAGTGAACTCTCTGGACTCACTGCACTGCATCCCCTGTGGTGCCAGTGCACTCTCTGGACTCACTGCATTGCATCCCTTGTGGTGCCATTGCAGTCTCTGGACTCACTGCACTGCATCCCCAGTGGTGCCAAAGCACTCTCTGGACTCCCTGCACTGCATCCCCAGTGGTGCCAGTGCACTCTCTGGACTCACTGCACTGCATCCCCAGTGGTGCCACTGCACTCTCTGGACTCACTGCACTGCATCCCCAGTGGTGCCAGTGCACTCTCTGGACTCACTGCAGTGCATCCCTTGTGGTGCCATTGCACTCTCTGGACTCACTGCACTGCATCCCCGGTGGTGCCAGTGCACTCTCTGGACTCACTGTACTGCATCCCCAGTGGTGCCAGTGCACTCTCTGGACTCACTGCACTGCATCCCCAGTAGTGCCAGTGCACTCTCTGGACTCACTGCACTGCATCCCCAGTAGTGCCAGTGCACTCTCTGGACTCACTGCACTGCATCCGCAGTGGTGCCAGTGCACTCTCTGGACTCACTGCACTGGATCCCCAGTGGTACCAGTGCACTCTCTGGACTCACTGCGCTGCATCCCCAGTGGTGCCAGTGCACTCTCTGGACTCACTGCACTGCATCCCCAGTGGTGCCAGTGCACTCTCTGGACTCACTGCAGTGCATCCCCAGTGGTGCCAGTGCACTCTCTGGACTCACTGCAGTGCATCCCCAGTGGTGCCAGTGCACTCTCTGGACTCACTGCAGTGCATCCCCAGTGGTGCCAGTGCAATCTCAGGACTCACTGCAGTGCAGCTCCAGTTGGTGCCAGTGCAGTCTCTGGACTCACTGCACTGCATCCCCAGTGGTGCCAGTACACTCTCTGGACTCATGCACTGCATCCCCACTGGTGCCAGTGCACTCTCTGGACTCACTGCACTGCATCCCCAGTAGTGCCAGTGCACTCTCTGGACTCACTGCAGTGCATCCCCAGTGGTGCCAGTGCAGTCTCTGGACTCCCTGCACTGCATCCCCAGTGGTGCCAGTGCACTCTCTGGACTCACTGCACTGCATCCCCAGTAGTGCCAGTGCACTCTCAGGACTCACTGCAGTGCATCCGCAGTGGTGCCAGTGCACTCTCTGGACTCACTGCACTGCATCCCCAGTGGTGCCAGTGCACTCTCTGGACTCACTGCGCTGCATCCCCAGTGGTGCCAGTGCACTCTCTGGACTCACTGCACTGCATCCCCACTGGTGCCAGTACACTCTCTGGACTCACTGCGCTGCATCCCCAGTGGTGCCAGTGCACTCTCTGGACTCACTGCAGTGCATCCGCAGTGGTGCCAGTGCACTCTCTGGACTCACTGCACTGCATCCCCAGTGGTACCAGTGCACTCTCTGGACTCACTGCGCTGCATCCCCAGTGGTGCCAGTGCACTCTCTGGACTCACTGCACTGCATCCCCAGTGGTGCCAGTGCACTCTCTGGACTCACTGCAGTGCATCCCCAGTGGTGCCAGTGCACTCTCTGGACTCACTGCAGTGCATCTCCAGTGGTGCCAGTGCACTCTCTGGACTCACTGTAGTGCATCCCCAGTGGTGCCAGTGCAATCTCAGGACTCACTGCAGTGCAGCTCCAGTTGGTGCCAGTGCAGTCTCTGGACTCACTGCACTGCATCCCCAGTGGTGCCAGTACACTCTCTGGACTCATGCACTGCATCCCCACTGGTACCAGTGCACTCTCTGGACTCACTGCACTGCATCCCCAGTAGTGCCAGTGCACTCTCTGGACTCACTGCACTGCATCCCCAGTGGTGCCAGTGCACTCTCTGGACTCACTGCAGTGCATCCCCAGTGGTGCCAGTGAACTCTCTGGACTCACTGCACTGCATCCCCTGTGGTGCCAGTGCACTCTCTGGACTCACTGCATTGCATCCCTTGTGGTGCCATTGCAGTCTCTGGACTCACTGCACTGCATCCCCAGTGGTGCCAGTGCACTCTCTGGACTCACTGCACTGCATCCCCAGTGGTGCCAGTGCACTCTCTGGACTCACTGCACTGCATCCCCAGTGGTGCCAGTGCACTCTCTGGACTCACTG